>NC_091203.1:4582990-4758914 GCF_040958095.1 Procambarus clarkii | reverse complement strand
GAAGTTTACCAGTCTTTTTATTGTACACTTTTGCTATTTTCGTCTTTCTGATTAACCTTTTATTTGATTGTTATTATATTATAGTTTTAAGGCCCTCTGGCGCCTTAAAACCAGTTCCTTCGGGCAGATGGGACTCGTTAGCTCATCTGATAGTGCGGCTGATACACCAGATGTATTTTACTGGTATCGAGTTTTAAGTCTCCCGTTATTTATTGAACAGAATGGATCCTGATCTTTAACGCCTGACAAACTTATCGATGGAATTTATGGACATTTTAGTCAGGATTCTGCAGATAATTCAACAAGTAACATTAAATCTAATGCCCCTTACCCGCTTAAGGACAGCGTTGGTTTCGAGAATATTAATCCCGATATAAAAAGGAAATCTACAACTAGTGGCAGCCAAATTTTATGCCTTGATAATGACGATAAAGACATTTATGCTTCCAAATATATTTTCGACAAAACTTTAGAAAGTGAATCAAACGAAGCCAGTAATAACACAGTTTGAGATCCAGTGCTAGACAAGCGACGCTTGCCAGTTGTAACGACAGTCATGTTCAACACCACATTTGTGCCGGATGAGATAACAACACCAGAACACATATTTGAGGACACCTCTGATTATTATTGTAATGTTTCTACAGAAAATTCAACAAGTAAAACTACTGTACCTGTTTCTGACAATATAACTGAAGATGAAGATTATCAGGGTATTTACAAACGTTTTTTCGGTGAAACCTATGACACCTACTGATTGTATCTAACACTGAAGTCATTGGTTGTGTTCAACACCACATTTCTATGCCGGAGAAGTCTCAATGGCAACCTTCAGCCTACCGCCATGTACAATATTTAGTCGCAAAGGAAACAGGCAACGAAAGATCCCTGATATCTTCAAGCAGAAGCCAGTTGACTTACCGCACCATCAGTTTTCAGACAGCGAGCGTGCACAACCTGACATCCGCCCACAAGAAACAAAGTCCAAAATCTATTTACTTCCAGAATTAACTGCCATTCATTGTAATTACACAGCCGCCCCCGTCACCCATGGCGATGAAGTCCCCACTAAGGTACTGGCTGGCAAGCTCCCTACATCCTGTGGTGCTCAGAAGGATTTCTCATGTCCTCACTGTTCGAAGTCTTACGCCTCAATACAATGGCGTAATCGGCACATTTCTAATGTACATATGAGTCCCTACCAGGTGGAAAGGCATCGGTCAGTCAGTGAGTGTGTACAACCTGAAATCCGTAAACAAGAAACCAATTCAAATAATAATTTACCTACATAATTGAATGCCATTTATGGTAACAACACTGCCACCTCCATCACCCATGCTGATGAAGTTTCTGTTGAGTTCTCAGTCATTGAGTGTGCAACACCTATAATCCACCCGCAAGATACCAAATCCAATACAATTTGCCTGCAGAATTGGCTACCTTAATGGGAGCCGGTCGGCCGAGCGGACAGCAAGCTGGGCTTGTGGTCCTGGGTTCGATCCCAGGCGCCGGCGAGAAACATTGGGCAGAGTTTCTTTCACCCTATGCCCCTGTTACCTAGCAGTAAAATAGGTACCTGGGTGTTAGTCAGCTTTCACGGGCTGCTTCCTGGGGGTGGAGGCCTGGTCGAGGACCGGGCCGCGGGGACACTAAAAAGCCCCGAAATCATCTCAAGATAACCACTCACGGTAACTACACTGCCACCTCCATTAATCTTGGTGATGAAGCTCCCGTTGAGTTCTCAGTCAGTGAGTGTGCACAACTGGAAATCTACACATATGGAACCAAGTACATAAACGATTTCCCTCAAGAATTGACTGCCATTCATGGTAAGTAAACTGCCGCCCCCGCTACCCATGGTAATGAAGTTCCCTTTAAGGTACAGGCTGGGAAGCTCCTTATATCCAGTGGTGCTCAGAAGGATTTCCCATGTCCTCTCTGTTCCAAGTCTTACGACTCAATAAACATGCGTAATCGGCACATTTCTAACGTACATTTGAGTCCCTACCAGGTGGTAAGGCGTCAATAAGTCAGTGAGTGTGCACAACCTTAAATCCGCATGCAAGAAACCAATTCCTCTAACAATTTACCTGCAGAATTGACTGCCATTCATGGTAACTACACTGCCACCTCCGTCACCCTTGGTGATGAAGCTCCCATTGAGTTCTAAGTAAGTGAGAGTGCACAACCTGAAATCCAGACACAAGGAACAAAATCCAATATAATTTGCCTGCAGAATTGACTAATATTCATGGTAACTACACTGCCACCTCCGTCACAATTAGTGATGAAGCTCCCGTTGAGTTCTCAGTTCTCAGTGAGTGTACACAACCTGAAATCCGCACCCAAGAAACCAAGCCCAATAACACTTTACCTGCAGAATTGAATGCCATTCATGGTAACTACACTGCCGCCTCCTTCACCAATGGTGATGAAGTTCCCGTTAAGGTGCAGCCTGGCAAGCGCAAGCGTACATCCAGCAGTGCTCAGAAGATTTACCTATGTCCTCACTGTTCCAGGCCTTATGTCTCAAGAAAATGGTTTAATAAGCACATTCGTCACATACATAAGAGACGCAAATCCGTTAAGAATTTACCTGCAGAATTGACTGCCATACAAGGTAACTACAATGCAGCCCCTGTCACCCATGGTGATTAAGTTCCCGTTAAGGTACACGCTGGCAAGCTCCTTACATCCAGTAGTGCTCAGAAGGATTTCCCATGTCCTCACTGTTCCAGATCCTACGACACAATAAAATGCCGTAATCGGCACATTTCTAACGTACATATGAGGCCCTACCAGGCGGAAAGGCGTCAATCAGTCAGTGAGTGTGCACAGCCTGAAATCCCCATGCAAGAAACCAATTCCAATAACAATTTACTCACAGAAATGACTGCCATTCATGGCAATACCACTGCCACCTCCGTCACCCATGCTGGTAAAGTTCTTGTTGAGTTCTCAGTCAGTGAGCGTGCAGAACCTGCAAACCACACACAAGGAACAAAGTCCAATAACAATTTGCCTGCAGAATTGATTAATATTCACGGTAACTACACTGCCACCCCCGTCACCCTTGGTGATGAAGCTCCCGTTGAGTTCTCAGTTCTCAGTGAGTGTACACAACCTGAAATCCGCACCCAAGAAACCAAGCCCATAACACTTTACCTGCAGAATTGAATGCCATTCATGGTAACTACACTGCCGCCCACATCACCCATGGTGATGACGTTCCCGTTAAGATACAGGCTGGCCAGCTCATTACATCCAGTGGTGCTCAGGAGGGATTCCCATGTACTCACTGTTCCAGCTACACCTCAAAAAATTGGCGTAAGCGGCACATCTCTAACGCTCATATGAGTCACTACCAGATGAAAAGGTGTCAATCAGTCAGTGAGCGTGCACAACCTGAAATCCGCACACAGGAAACCAAGCCCGTTAACAATTTATCTGCAAAATTGAGTGCCTCAGTCACCCATGGCGATGAAGTTCCCGTTAAGGTACAGGCTGGCAAGCGCGGTACATCCAGCGTTGTTCAGAAGGTTTACCCATGTCCTCACTGTTCCATGCGTTACATATCAAGACAATATCTTAATTGGCACCTTCATCACATACACAAGAGAGTCCTACAAGGTGGGTAGGCGTCAATCAGTCGTATCTGCTAAGTTCCAGCAGATACACCTTGTACATGTTGTTTCAAGTATTATTAAAATAAATTGCTTCCTGTTCACCATATAGTACGCCGCTATAACTAGCTATGAACTATGTGAATTTTAAAAGTTTATGTTCTATAATTTTAATAAAAAAAATCCCACAATTCTGAAATTAAATAACCTATTTTCTTTGTACACATGAAATATATTGTAGAAAATGACATGCTTACTGGTTACTGCGCGCATCAACGGAAGTACATGATTAAAATTCCCTGAATTGCTGCATTGATGACCGAGACGGCACTGAGAAGGGTTGATTAAAGGAGTCATTCTGCATGAAGTTTACCAGTCTTTTTATTGTACACTTTTGCTATTTTCGTCTTTCTGATTAACCTTTTATTTCAATTGTTATTATATTATAGTTTTAAGGCCCTCTGGCGCCTTAAAAACAGTTCCTTCGGGCAGATGGGACTCGTTAGCTCATCAGATAGTGCGGCTGATACACCAGACGTATTTTACTGGTATCGAGTTTTAAGTCTCACGTTATTGTCAACAGAATGGATCCTGATCTTTAACGCCTGTACAAATTTATCGATGGAATTTATGGACATTTTAGTCAGGATTCTGCAGATAATTCAACAAGTAACATTAAATCTACTGCCCCTTACCCGCTTAAGGACAGCGTTGGTTTTGAGAATATTAATCCCGATATATAAAGGAAATCTACAACTAGTGGCAGCCAAATTTTATGCCTTGATAATGACGATAAAGACATTTATGCTTCCAAATATATTTTCGACAAAACTTTAGAAAGTGAATCAAACGAAACCAGTAATAACACAGTTTGAGATCCAGTGCTAGACAAGCGACGCTTGCCAGTTGTAACGACAGTCATGTTCAACACCACATTTATGCCGGATTGAGATAACAACACCAGAACACATATTTGAGGACACCTCTGATTATTATTGTAATGTTTCTACAGAATATTCAACAAGTAAAACTACTGCACCTGTTTCTGACAATATACTGAAGATGAAGATTATCAGAGTATTTACAAACGTTTTTACGGTGAAACCTATGACACCTACTGATTGTATCTAACACTGAAGTAATTGGTTGTGTTCAACACCACATTTCTATGCCGGAGAAGTCTCAACTGGCAACCTTCAGCCTACCGCCATGTACAATATTTCAGTCGCAAAGGAGACAGGCAACGAAAGATCCCTGATATCTTCAAGCAGAAGCCAGTTGACTTACCGCACCATCAGTTTTCAGACAGCGAGCGTGCACAACCTGACATCCGCCCACAAGAAACAAAGTCCAAAATCTATTTACTTCCAGAATTAACTGCCATTCATTGTAATTACACAGCCGCCCCCGTCACCCATGGCGATGAAGTTCCCACTAAGGTACTGGCTGGCAAGCTCCCTACATCCTGTGGTGCTCAGAAGGATTTCTCATGTCCTCACTGTTCGAAGTCTTACGCCTCAATAACAATGGCGTAATCGGCACATTTCTAATGTACATATGAGTCCCTACCAGGTGGAAAGGCATCAGTCAGTCAGTGAGTGTGTACAACCTGAAATCCGTAAACAAGAAACCAATTCAAATAATAATTTACCTACATAATTGAATGCCATTTATGGTAACAACACTGCCACCTCCGTCACCCATGCTGATGAAGTTTCTGTTGAGTTCTCAGTCATTGAGTGTGCAACACCTATAATCCACCCGCAAGATACCAAGTCCAATACAATTTGCCTGCAGAATTGGCTACCTTAATGGGAGCCGGTCGGCCGAGCGGACAGCACGCTGGACATTGTGGTCCTGGGTTCGATCCCAGGCGCCGGCGAGAAACTTTGGGCAGAGTTTCTTTCACCCTATGCCCCTGTTACCTAGCAGTAAAATAGGTACCTGGGTGTTAGTCAGCTGTCACGGTCTGCTTCCTGGGGGTGGAGGCCTGGTCGAGGACCGGGCCGCGGGGACACTAAAAAGCCCCGAAATCATCTCAAGATAACCTCAAGATAACCATTCACGGTAACTACACTGCCACCTCCATTAATCTTGGTGATGAAGCTCCCGTTGAGTTCTCAGTCAGTGAGTGTGCACAACTGGAAATCTACACATATGGAACCAAGTACATAAACGATTTCCCTCCAGAATTGACTGCCATTCATGGTAAGTACACTGCCGCCCCCGCTACCCATGGTAATGAAGTTCCCTTTAAGGTACAGGCTGGGAAGCTCCTTATATCCAGTGGTGCTCAGAAGGATTTCCCATGTCCTCTCTGTTCCAAGTCTTACGACTCAATAAACAGGCGTAATCGGCACATTTCTAACGTACATTTGAGTCCCTACCAGGTGGTAAGGCGTCAATATGTCAGTGAGTGTGCACAACCTTAAATCCGCATGCACGAAACCAATTCCTATAACAATTTACCTGCAGAATTGACTGCCATTCATGGTAACTACACTGCCACCTCCGTCACCCTTAGTGATGAAGCTCCCATTGAGTTCTCAGTAAGTGAGCGTGCACAACCTGAAATCCAGACACAAGGAACAAAATCCAATAACAATTTGCCTGCAGAATTGACTAATATTCATGGTAACTACACTGCCACCTCCGTCACAATTAGTGATGAAGCTCCCGTTGAGTTCTCAGTTCTCAGTGAGTGTACACAACCTGAAATCCGCACCCAAGAAACCAAGCCCAATAACACTTTACCTGCAGAATTGAATGCCATTCATGGTAACTACACTGCCGCCTCCGTCACCAATGGTGATGAAGTTCCCGTTAAGGTACAGCCTGGCAAGCGCAAGCGTACATCCAGCAGTGCTCAGAAGGTTTACCTATGTCCTCACTGTTCCAGGCCTTATGTCTCAAGAAAATGGTTTACTAAGCACATTCGTCACATACATAAGAGACGCAAATCCGTTAAGAATTTACCTGCAGAATTGACTGCCATACATGGTAACTACAATGCAGCCCCCGTCACCCATGGTGATAAAGTTCCCGTTAAGGTACACGCTGGCAAGCTCCTTACATCCAGTAGTGCTCAGAAGGATTTCCCATGTCCTCACTCTTCCAGATCCTACGACACAATAAAATGGTGTAATCGGCACATTTCTAACGTACATATGAGGCCCTACCAGGCGGAAAGGACGTCAATCAGTCAGTGAGTGTGCACAACCTGAAATCCCAATGCAAGGAAGCAATACTAATAACAATAACAATTTACTTGCAGAAATGACTGCCATTCATGGCAATAACACTGCCACCTTCCGTCAACCATGCTGGTAAAGTTCTTCTTGAGTTCTCAGTCAGTGAGCGTGCACAACCTGAAATCCACACACAAGGAACAAAGTCCAATAACAATTTGCCTGTAGGATTGACTAATATTCACGGTAACTATACTGCTACCTCCGTCACCCTTGGTGATGAAACTCCCGTTGAGTTCTCAGTTCACAGTGAGTGTACACAACCTGAAATCCGCACCCAAGAAACCAAGCCCAATAACACTTTACCTGCAGAAATGAATGTCATTCATGGTAACTACACTGCCGCCCTCGTCACCCATGGTGATGACGTTCCCGTTAAGGTACAGCCTGGCAAGCGCAAGCGTACATCCTAGCAGTGCTCAGAAGGTTTACCCATGTCCTCACTGTTCCAGGCCTTATCTCTCAAGAAAATGTCTTAATAAGCACATTTGTCACATAAATAAGAGACGCAAATCCATTAAGAATTTACCTGCAGAATTGACTGCCAAGCATGGTAACTACAATGCAGCCCCCGTCACCCATGGGGATAAAGTTCCCGTTAAGGTACACGCTGGCAAGCTCCTTATATCCAGTGGTGCTCAGAAGGATTTCCCATGTCCTCACTGTTCCAAATCCTACGACTCAATAAAATGGCGTAATCGGCACATTTCTAACGTACATATGAGGCCCAACCAGGCGGAAAGGCGTCAATCAGTCAGTGAGTGTGCACAGCCTGAAATCCCCATGCAACCAACCAATTCCAATAACAATTTACTTGCAGAAATGACTGCCATTCATGGCAATAACACTGCCACCTCCGTCACCCATGCTGGTAAAGTTCTTGTTGAGTTCTCAGTCAGTGAGCGTGCACAACCTGCAAACCACACACAAGGAACAAAGTCCAATAACAATTTGCCTGCAGAATTGATTAATATTCACGGTAACTACACTGCCACCCCCGTCACCCTTGGTGATGAAGCTCCCGTTGAGTTCTCAGTTCTCAGTGAGTGTACACAACCTGAAATCCGCACCCAACAAACCAAGCCCAATAACACTTTACCTGCAGAATTGAATGCCATTCATGGTAACTACACTGCCGCCCACGTCACCCATGGTGATGACGTTCCCGTTAAGATACAGGCTGGCCAGCTCATTACATCCAGTGGTGCTCAGGAGGAATTCCCATGTACTCACTGTTCCAGATCCTACACCTCAAAAAATTGGCGTAAGCGGCACATCTCTAACGCTCATATGAGTCACTACCAGATGAAACGGCGTCAATCAGTCAGTGAGCGTGCACAACCTGAAATCCGCACACAGGAAACCAAGCCCGTTAACAATTTATCTGCAAAATTGACTGCCTCAGTCACCCATGGCGATGAAGTTCCCGTTAAGGTACAGGCTGGCAAGCGCGGTACATCCAGCGTTGTTCAGAAGGTTTACCTATGTCCTCACTGTACCATGCGTTACATATCAAGACAATATCTTAATAGGCACCTTCATCACGTACACAAGAGAGCCCTACAAGGTGGGTAGGCGTCAATCAATCGTATCTGCTTAAGTTCCGGCAGATACACCTTGTACATGTTGTTTCAAGTATTATTAAAATAAATTGCTTCCTGTTCACCATATAGTCGCCGCTATAACTAGCTATGAACTATGTGAATTTTAAAAGTTTATGTTCTATAATTTTAATAAAAAAAATCCCACAATTCTGAAATTAAATAACCTATTTTCTTTGTACACATGAAATATATTGTAGAAAATGACATGCTTACTGGTTACTGCGCGCATCAACGGAAGTACATGATTAAAATTCCCTGAATTGCTGCATTGATGACCGAGACGGCACTGAGAAGGGTTGAAAAATTCTCAATGAAGTTTACCAGTCTTTTTATTGTACACTTTTGCTATTTTCGTCTTTCTGATTAACCTTTTATTTGATTGTTATTATATTATTGTTTTAAGGCCCTCTGGCGCCTTAAAACCAGTTCCTTCGGGCAGATGGGACTCGTTAGCTCATCAGATAGTGCGGCTGATACACCAGACGTATTTTACTGGTATCGAGTTTTAAGTCTCCCGTTATTTATTGAACAGAATGGATCCTGATCTTTAACGCCTGACAAATTTATCGATGGAATTTATTGACATTTTAGTCAGGATTCTGCAGATAATTCAACAAGTAACATTAAATCTACTGCCCCTTACCCGCTTAAGGACAGCGTTGGTTTTGAGAATATTAATCCCGATATAAAAAGGAAATCTACAACTAGTGGCAGCCAAATTTTATGCCTTGATAATGACGATAAAGACATTTATGCTTCCAAATATATTTTCGACAAAACTTTAGAAAGTGAATCAAACGAAACCAGTAATAACACAGTTTGAGATCCAGTGCTAGACAAGCGACGCTTGCCAGTTGTAACGACAGTCATGTTCAACACCACATTTATGCCGGATGAGATAACAACACCAGAACACATATTTGAGGACACCTCTGATTATTATTGTAATGTTTCTACAGAAAATTCAACAAGTAAAACTACTGCACCTGTTTCTGACAATATAACTGAAGATGAAGATTATCAGGGTATTTACAAACGTTTTTCGGTGAAACCTATGACACCTACTGATTGTATCTAACACTGAAGTCATTGGTTGTGTTCAATCACCACATTTCTATGCCGGAGAAGTCTCAATGGCAACCTTCAGCCTACCGCCATGTACAATATTCAGTCGCAAAGGAGACAGGCAGACGAAAGATCCCTGATATCTTCAAGCAGAAGCCAGTTGACTTACCGCACCATCAGTTTTCAGACAGCGAGCGTGCACAACCTGACATCCGCCCACAAGAAACAAAGTCCAAAATCTATTTACTTCCAGAATTAACTGCCATTCATTGTAATTACACAGCCGCCCCCGTCACCCATGGCGATGAAGTTCCCACTAAGGTACTGGCTGGCAAGCTCCCTACATCCTGTGGTGCTCAGAAGGATTTCTCATGTCCTCACTGTTCGAAGTCTTACGCCTCAATACAATGGCGTAATCGGCACATTTCTAATGTACATATGAGTCCCTACCAGGTGGAAAGGCATCAGTCAGTCAGTGAGTGTGTACAACCTGAAATCCGTAAACAAGAAACCAATTCAAATAATAATTTACCTACATAATTGAATGCCATTTATGGTAACAACACTGCCACCTCCGTCACCCATGCTGATGAAGTTTCTGTTGAGTTCTCAGTCATTGAGTGTGCAACACCTATAATCCACCCGCAAGATACCAAGTCCAATACAATTTGCCTGCAGAATTGGCTACCTTAATGGGAGCCGGTCGGCCGAGCGGACAGCACGCTGGACTTGTGGTCCTGGGTTCGATCCCAGGCGCCGGCGAGAAACATTGGGCAGAGTTTCTTTCACCCTATGCCCCTGTTACCTAGCAGTAAAATAGGTACCTGGGTGTTAGTCAGCTGTCACGGGCTGCTTCCTGGGGGTGGAGGCCTGGTCGAGGACCGGGCCGCGGGGACACTAAAAAGCCCCGAAATCATCTCAAGATAACCTCAAGATAACCATTCACGGTAACTACACTGCCACCTCCATTACTCTTGGTGATGAAGCTCCCGTTGAGTTCTCAGTCAGTGAGTGTGCACAACTGGAAATCTACACATATGGAACCAAGTACATAAACGATTTCCCTCAAGAATTGACTGCCATTCATGGTAAGTACACTGCCGCCCCCGCTACCCATGGTAATGAAGTTCCCTTTAAGGTACAGGCTGGGAAGCTCCTTATATCCAGTGGTGCTCAGAAGGATTTCCCATGTCCTCTCTGTTCCAAGTCTTACGACTCAATAAACAGACGTAATCGGCACATTTCTAACGTACATTTGAGTCCCTACCAGGTGGTAAGGCGTCAATAAGTCAGTGAGTGTGCACAACCTTAAATCCGCATGCAAGAAACCAATTCCTATAACAATTTACCTGCAGAATTGACTGCCATTCATGGTAACTACACTGCCACCTCCGTCACCCTTGGTGATGAAGCTCCCATTGAGTTCTCAGTAAGTGAGCGTGCACAACCTGAAATCCAGACACAAGGAACAAAATCCAATAACAATTTGCCTGCAGAATTGACTAATATTCATGGTAACTACACTGCCACCTCCGTCACAATTAGTGATGAAGCTCCCGTTGAGTTCTCAGTTCTCAGTGAGTGTACACAACCTGAAATCCGCACCCAAGAAACCAAGCCCAATAACACTTTACCTGCAGAATTGAATGCCATTCATGGTAACTACACTGCCGCCTCCGTCACCAATGGTGATGAAGTTCCCGTTAAGGTACAGCCTGGCAAGCGCAAGCGTACATCCAGCAGTGCTCAGAAGGTTTACCTATGTCCTCACTGTTCCAGGCCTTATGTCTCAAGAAAATGGTTTAATAAGCACATTCGTCACATACATAAGAGACGCAAATCCGTTAAGAATTTACCTGCAGAATTGACTGCCATACATGGTAACTACAATGCAGCCCCCGTCACCCATGGTGATAAAGTTCCCGTTAAGGTACACGCTGGCAAGCTCCTTACATCCAGTAGTGCTCAGAAGGATTTCCCATGTCCTCACTGTTCCAGATCCTACGACACAATAAAATGGTGTAATCGGCACATTTCTAACGTACATATGAGGCCCTACCAGGCGGAAAGGCGTCAATCAGTGAGTGTGCACAACCTGAAATCCCAATGCAAGGAAGCAATACTAATAACAATAACAATTTACTTGCAGAAATGACTGCCATTCATGGCAATAACACTGCCACCTCCGTCAACCATGCTGGTAAAGTTCTTCTTGAGTTCTCAGTCAGTGAGCGTGCACAACCTGAAATCCACACACAAGGAACAAAGTCCAATAACAATTTGCCTGTAGGATTGACTAATATTCACGGTAACTATACTGCTACCTCCGTCACCCTTGGTGATGAAACTCCCGTTGAGTTCTCAGTTCCCAGTGAGTGTACACAACCTGAAATCCGCACCCAAGAAACCAAGCCCAATAACACTTTACCTGCAGAAATGAATGCCATTCATGGTAACTACACTGCCGCCCTCGTCACCCATGGTGATGACGTTCCAGTTAAGGTACAGCCTGGCAAGCGCAAGCGTATATCCAGCAGTGCTCAGAAGGTTTACCCATGTCCTCACTGTTCCAGGCCTTATCTCTCAAGAAAATGTCTTAATAAGCACATTTGTCACATAAATAAGAGACGCAAATACATTAAGAATTTACCTGCAGAATTGACTGCCAAGCATGGTAACTACAATGCAGCCCCCGTCACCCATGGGGATAAAGTTCCCGTTAAGGTACACGCTGGCAAGCTCCTTATATCCAGTGGTGCTCAGAAGGATTTCCCATGTCCTCACTGTTCCAAATCCTACGACTCAATAAAATGGCGTAATCGGCACATTTCTAACGTACATATGAGGCCCTACCAGGCGGAAAGGCGTCAATCAGTCAGTGAGTGTGCACAGCCTGAAATCCCCATGCAAGAAACCAATTCAAATAACAATTTACTTGCAGAAATGACTGCCATTCATGGCAATAACACTGCCACCTCCGTCACCCATGCTGGTAAAGTTCTTGTTGAGTTCTCAGTCAGTGAGAGTGCACAACCTGCAAACCACACACAAGGAACAAAGTCCAATAACAATTTGCTTGCAGAATTTATTAATATTCACGGTAACTACACTGCCACCCCCGTCACCCTTGGTGATGAAGCTCCCGTTGAGTTCTCAGTTCTCAGTGAGTGTACACAACCTGAAATCCGCACCCAAGAAACCAAGCCCAATAACACTTTACCTGCAGAATTGAATGCCATTCATGGTAACTACACTGCCGCCCATCGTCACCCATGGTGATGACGTTCCCGTTAAGATACAGGCTGGCCAGCTCATTACATCCAGTGGTGCTCAGGAGGAATTCCCATGTACTCACTGTTGCAGATCCTACACCTCAAAAAATTGGCGTAAGCGGCACATCTCTAACGCTCATATGAGTCACTACCAGATGAAAAGGCGTCAATCAGTCAGTGAGCGTGCACAACCTGAAATCCGCACACAGGAAACCAAGCCCGTTAACAATTTATCTGCAAAATTGACTGCCTCAGTCACCCATGGTGATGAAGTTCCCGTTAAGGTACAGGCTGGCAAGCGCGGTACATCCAGCGTTGTTCAGAAGGTTTACCTATGTCCTCACTGTTCCAGGCCTTACGTATCAAGAAAATATCTTAATTGGCACCTTCATCACGTACACAAGAGAGCCCTACAAGGTGGGTAGGCGTCAATCAATCGTATCTGCTTAAGTTCCAGCAGATACACCTTGTACATGTTGTTTCAAGTATTATTAAAATAAATTGCTTCCTGTTCACCATATAGTCGCCGCTATAACTAGCTATGAACTATGTGAATTTTAAAAGTTTATGTTCTATAATTTTAATAAAAAAAAATCCCACAATTCTGAAATTAAATAACCTATTTTCTTTGTACACATGAAATATATTGTAGAAAATGACATGCTTACTGGTTACTGCGCGCATCAACAGAAGTACATGATTAAAATTCCCTGAATTGCTGCATTGATGACCGAGACGGCACTGAGAAGGGTTGATTAAAGGAGTCATTCTGCATGAAGTTTACCAGTCTTTTTATTGTACACTTTTGCTATTTTCGTCTTTCTGATTAACCTTTTATTTGATTGTTATTATATTATAGTTTTAAGGCCCTCTGGCGCCTTAAAACCAGTTCCTTCGGCCAAATGGGACTCGTTAGCTCATCAGATAGTGCGGTTGATACACCAGACGTATTTTACTGGTATCGAGTTTTAAGTCTCCCATTATTGTCAACAGAATGGATCCTGATCTTTAACGCCTGACAAATTTATCGATGGAATTTATGGACATTTTAGTCAGGATTCTGCAGATAATTCAACAAGTAACATTAAATCTACTGCCCCTTACCCGCTTAAGGACAGCGTTGGTTTTCAGAATATTAATCCCGATATAAAAAGGAAATCTACAACTAGTGGCAGCCAAATTTTATGCCTTGATAATGACGATAAAGACATTTATGCTTCCAAATATATTTTCGACAAAACTTTAGAAAGTGAATCAAACGAAACCAGTAATAACACAGTTTGAGATCCAGTGCTAGACATGCCACGCTTGCCAGTTGTAACGACGGTCATGTTCAAAATCACATTTGTGCTGGATGAGATAACAACACCAGAACACATATTTGAGGACACCTCTGATTATTATTGTAATGTTTCTACAGAAAATTCAACAAGTAAAACTACTGCACCTGTTTCTGACAATATAACTGAAGATGAAGATTATCAGGGTATTTACAAACGTTTTTTCGGTGAAACCTATGACACCTACTGATTGTTTCTAACACTGAAGTCATTGGTTGTGTTCAACACCACATTTCTATGCCGGAGAAGTCTCAATGGCAACCTTCAGCCTACCGCCATGTACAATATTTAGTCGCAAAGAAGGAGACAGGCGACGAAAGATCCCTGATATCTTCAAGCAGAAGCCAGTTGACTTACCGCACGATCAGTTTTCAGACAGCGAGCGTGCACAACCTGAAATCCGCCCACAAGAAACAAAGTCCAAAATCTATTTACTTCCAGAATTAACTGCCAATCATTGTAATTACACAGCCGCCCCCCGTCACCCATGGCGATGAAGTTCCCACTAAGGTACTGGCTGGCAAGCTCCCTACGTCCTGTGGTGCTCAGAAGGATTTCTCATGTCCTCACTATTCGAAGTCTTACGCCTCAATACAATGGCGTAATTGGCACATTTCTAATGTACATATGAGTCCCTACCAGGTGGAAATGCATCAGTCAGTCAGTGAGTGTGTACAACCTGAAATCCGCAAACAAGAAACCAATTCAAATAATAATTTACCTACATAATTGAATGCCATTTATGGTAACAACACTGCCACCTCCGTCACCCATGCTGATGAAGTTTCTGTTGAGTTCTCAGTCATTGAGTGTGCAACACCTATAATCCACCCGCAAGATACCAAGTCCAATACAATTTGCCTGCAGAATTGGCTACCTTAATGGGAGCTGGTCGGCCGAGCGGACAGCACGCTGGACTTGTGGTCCTGGGTTCGATCCCAGTCGCCGGCAAGAAACATTGGGCAGAGTTTCTTTCACCCTATGCCCCTGGTAACTAGCAGTAAAATAGGTACCTGGGTGTTAGTCAGCTGTCACGGGCTGCTTCTTGGGGGTGGAGGCCTGGTCGAGGACCGGGCCGCGGGGACACTAAAAAGCCCCGAAATCATCTCAAGATAACCTCAAGATAACCATTCACGGTAACTACACTGCCACCTCCATTACCCTTGGTGATGAACCTCCCGTTGAGTTCTCAGTCAGTGAGTGTGCACAACTGGAAATCTACACATATGGAACCAAGTACATAAACGATTTCCCTCCAGAATTGACTGCCATTCATGGTAAGTACACTGCCGCCCCCGCTACCCATGGTAATGAAGTTCCCTTTAAGGTACAGGCTGGGAAGCTCCTTATATCCAGTGGTGCTCAGAAGGATTTCCCATGTCCTCTCTGTTCCAAGTCTTACGACTCAATAAACACGCGTAATCGGCACATTTCTAACGTACATTTGAGTCCCTACCAGGTGGTAAGGCGTCAATAAGTCAGTGAGTGTGCACAACCTTAAATCCGCATGCAAGAAACCAATTCCTATAACAATTTACCTGCAGAATTGACTGCCATTCATGGTAACTACACTGCCACCTCCGTCACCCTTGGTGATGAAGCTCCCATTGAGTTCTCAGTAAGTGAGCGTGCACAACCTGAAATCCAGACACAAGGAACAAAATCCAATAACAATTTGGCTGCAGAATTGACTAATATTCATGGTAACTACACTGCCACCTCCGTCACAATTAGTGATGAAGCTCCCGTTGAGTTCTCAGTTCTCAGTGAGTGTACACAACCTGAAATCCGCACCCAAGAAACCAAGCCCATAACACTTTACCTGCAGAATTGAATGCCATTCATGGTAACTACACTGCCGCCTCCGTCACCAATGGTGATGAAGTTCCCGTTAAGGTACAGCCTGGCAAGCGCAAGCGTACATCCAGCAGTGCTCAGAAGGTTTACCTATGTCCTCACTGTTCCAGGCCTTATGTCTCAAGAAAATGGTTTAATAAGCACATTCGTCACATACATAAGAGACGCAAATCCGTTAAGAATTTAACTGCAGAATTGACTGCCATACATGGTAACTACAATGCAGCCCCCGTCACCTATGGTGATAAAGTTCCCGTTAAGGTACTCGCTGACAAGCTCCTTACAACCAATAGTGCTCAGAAGGATTTCCCATGTCCTCACTGTTCCAGATCCTACGACACAATAAAATGGTGTAATCGGCACATTTCTAACGTACATATGAGGCCCTACCAGGCGGAAAGGCGTCAATCAGTGAGTGTGCACAACCTGAAATCCCAATGCAAGGAAGCAATACTAATAACAATAACAGTTTACTTGCAGAAATGACTGCCATTCATGGCAATAACACTGCCACCTCCGTCAACCATGCTGGTAAAGTTCTTCTTGAGTTCTCATTCAGTGAGCGTGCACAACCTGAAATCCACACACAAGGAACAAAGTCCAATAACAATTTGCCTGTAGGATTGACTAATATTCACGGTAACTATACTGCTACCTCCGTCACCCTTGGTGATGAAACTCCCGTTGAGTTCTCAGTTCCCAGTGAGTGTACACAACCTGAAATCCGCACCCAAGAAACCAAGCCCAATAACACTTTACCTGCAGAAATGAATGCCATTCATGGTAACTACACTGCCGCCCTCGTCACCCATGGTGATGACGTTCCCGTTAAGGTACAGCCTGGCAAGCGCAAGCGTATATCCAGCAGTGCTCAGAAGGTTTACCCATGTCCTCACTGTTCCAGGCCTTATCTCTCAAGAAAATGTCTTAATAAGCACATTTGTCACATAAATAAGAGACGCAAATACATTAAGAATTTACCTGCAGAATTGACTGCCAAGCATGGTAACTACAATGCAGCCCCCGTCACCCATGGGGATAAAGTTCCCGTTAAGGTACACGCTGGCAAGCTCCTTATATCCAGTAGGTGCTCAGAAGGATTTCCCATGTCCTCACTGTTCCAATCCTACGACTCAATAAAATGGCGTAATCGGCACATTATCTAACGTACATATGAGGCCCTACCAGGCGGAAAGGCGTCAATCAGTCAGTGAGTGTGCACAGCCTGAAATCCCCATGCAAGAAACCAATTCCAATAACAATTTACTTGCAGAAATGACTGCCATTCATGGCAATAACACTGCCACCTCCGTCACCCATGCTGGTAAAGTTCTTGTTGAGTTCTCAGTCAGTGAGAGTGCACAACCTGCAAACCACACACAAGGAACAAAGTCCAATAACAATTTGCTTGCAGAATTGATTAATATTCACGGTAACTACACTGCCACCCCCGTCACCCTTGGTGATGAAGCTCCCGTTGAGTTCTCAGTTCTCAGTGAGTGTACACAACCTGAAATCCGCACCCAAGAAACCAAGCCCAATAACACTTTACCTGCAGAATTGAATGCCATTCATGGTAACTACACTGCCGCCCTCGTCACCCATGGTGATGACGTTCCCGTTAAGATACAGGCTGGCCAGCTCATTACATCCAGTGGTGCTCAGGAGGAATTCCCATGTACTCACTGTTGCAGATCCTACACCTCAAAAAATTGGCGTAATCGGCACATTTCTAACGATCATATGAGTCACTACCAGATGAAAAGGCGTCAATCAGTAAAGAGCGTGCACAACCTGAAATCCGCACACAGGAAACCAAGCCCGTTAACAATTTATCTGCAAAATTGACTGCCTCAGTCACCCATGGTGATGAAGTTCCCGTTAAGGTACAGGCTGGCAAGCGCGGTACATCCAGCGTTGTTCAGAAGGTTTACCTATGTCCTCACTGTTCCACTCGTTACATATCAAGACAATATCTTAATTGGCACCTTCATCACGTACACAAGAGAGCCCTACAAGGTGGGTAGGCGTCAATCAATCGTATCTGCTTAAGTTCCAGCAGATACACCTTGTACATGTTGTTTCAAGTATTATTAAAATAAATTGCTTCCTGTTCACCATATAGTCGCCGCTATAACTAGCTATGAACTATGTGAATTTTAAAAGTTTATGTTCTATAATTTTAATAAAAAAAATCCCACAATTCTGAAATTAAATAACCTATTTTCTTTGTACACATGAAATATATTGTAGAAAATGACATGCTTACTGGTTACTGCGCGCATCAACAGAAGTACATGATTAAAATTCCCTGAATTGCTGCATTGATGACCGAGACGGCACTGAGAAGGGTTGATTAAAGGAGTCATTCTGCATGAAGTTTACCAGTCTTTTTATTGTACACTTTTGCTATTTTCGTCTTTCTGATTAACCTTTTATTTGATTGTTATTATATTACAGTTTTAAGGCCCTCTGGCGCCTTAAAACCAGTTCCTTCGGGCAGATGGGACTCGTTAGCTCATCAGATAGTGCGGCTGATACACCAGACGTATTTTACTGGTATCGAGTTTTAAGTCTCACGTTATTGTCAACAGAATGGATCCTGATCTTTAACGCCTGACAAATTTATCGATGGAATTTATGGACATTTTAGTCAGGATTCTGCAGATAATTCAACAAGTAACATTAAATCTACTGCCCCTTACCCGCTTAAGGACAGCGTTGGTTTTGAGAATATTAATCCTGATATATAAAGGAAATCTACAACTAGTGGCAGCCAAATTTTATGCCTTGATAATGACGATAAAGACTTTTATGCTTCCTAATATATTTTCGACAAAACTTTAGAAAGTGAATCAAACGAAACCAGTAATAACACAGTTTGAGATCCAGTGCTAGACAAGCGACGCTTGCCAGTTGTAACGACAGTCATGTTCAACCCCACATTTGTGCCGGATGAGATAACAACACCAGAACACATATTTGAGGACACCTCTGATTATTATTGTAATGTTTCTACAGAAAATTCAACAAGTAAAACTACGGCACCTGTTTCTGACAATATTACTGAAGATGAAGATTATCAGAGTATTTACAAACGTTTTTTCGGTGAAACCTATGACACCTACTGATTGTATCTAACACTGAAGAAATTGGTTGTGTTCAACACCACATTTCTATGCCAGAGAAGTCTCAACGGCAACCTTCAGCCTACCGCCATGTACAATATTTAGTCGCAAAGAAGGAGACAGGCGACAAAAGATCCCTGATATCTTCAAGCAGAAGCCAGTTGACTTACCGCACGATGAGTTTTCAGACAGTGAGCGTGCGCAACCTGAAATCCGCCCACAAGAAACAAAGTCCAAAACCTATTTACTTCCAGAATTAACTGCCATTCATTGTAATTACACAGCCTGTCCCGTCACCCATGGCGATGAAGTTCCCACTAAGGTACTGGCTGGCAAGCTCACTTCTTCCTGTGGTGCTCAGAAGGATTTCTCATGTCCTCACTGTTCGAAGTCTTACGCCTCAATACAATGGCGTAATCGGCACATTTCTAATGTACACATGAGTCCCTACCAGGTGGAAAGGCATCAATCAGTCAGTGAGTGTGTACAACCTGAAATCCGCAAACAACAAACCAATTCAAATAATAATTTACCTACATAATTGAATGCCATTTATGGTAACAACACTGCCACCTCCGTCACCCATGCTGATGAAGTTTCTGTTGAGTTCTCAGTCATTGAGTTTGCCACACCTATAATCCACCCGAAAGAACCAAGTCCAATACAATTTGCCTGCAGAATTGACTACCATTCATGGTAACTACACTGCCACCTCCATTACCCTTGGTGATGAAGTTCCCGTTGAGTTCTCAGTCAGTGAGTGTGCACAAGTGGAAATCTACACATATGGAACAAGTCCATAAACAATTTCCCTCCAGAATTGACTGCCATTCATGGTAAGTACACTGCCGCCCCCGCTACCCATGGTAATGAAGTTCCCGTTAAGGTACAGGCTGGGAAGCTCCTTATATCCAGTGGTGCTCAGAAGGATTTCCCATGTCCTCTCTGTTCCAAGTCTTACGCCTCAATAAACAGGCGTAATCGGCACATTTCTAACGTACATTTGAGTCCCTACCAGGTGGTAAGGCGTCAATAAGTCAGTAAGTGTGCACAACCTTAAATCCACATGCAAGAAACCAATTAGTATAACAATTTTTCCTGCAGAATTGACTGCCATTCATGGTAACTACACTGCCACCTCCGTCACCCTTGGTGATGAAGCTCCCATTGAGTTCTCAGTAAGTGACCGTGCACAACCTGAAATCCAGACACAAGGAACAAAGTCCAATAACAATTTGCCTGCAGAATTGATTAATATTCACGGTAACTACACTGCCGCCGCTGTCACCAATGGTGATGAAGTTCCCGTTAAGGTACAGCCTGGCAAGCGCAAGCGTACACCCAGCAGTGCTCAGAAGGTTTACCCATGTCCTCACTGTTCCAGGCCTTATCTCTCAAGAAAATGGCTTAATAGGCACATTTGTCACATACACAAGAGACGCAAATCCGTTAAGAATTTACCTGCAGAATTGACTGCCAAGCATGGTAACTACAATGCAGCCCCCATCACCCATGGTGATGAAGTTCCCGTTAAGGTACATGCTGGCAAGCTCCTTACATCCAGTAGTGCTCAGAAGGATTTCCCATGTCCTCACTGTTCCAGATCCTACGACTCAATAAAATGGCGTAGTCTGCACATTTCTAACGTACATATGAGGCCCTACCAGGCGGAAAGGCGTCAATCAGTCAGTGAGTGTGCACAACCTGAAATCCCCATGCAAGAAACCAATTCCAATAACAATATACTTGCAGAAATGACTGCTATTCATGGCAATAACACTGCCACCTCCGTCACCCATGCTGGTAAAGTTCTTGTTGAATTCTCAGTCAGTGAGCGTGCACAACCTGAAAACCACACACAAGGAACAAAGTCCAATAACAATTTGCCTGCAGAATTGATTAATATTCACGGTAACTACACTGCCACCTCCGTCACCCTTGGTGATGAAGCTCCCGTTGAGTTAGTTCTCAGTGAGTGTACACAACCTAAAATCCGCACCCAAGAAACCAAGCCCAATAACAATTTACCTGCAGAATTGAATGCCATTCATGGTAACTACACTGCCGCCCTCGTCACCCATGGTGATGACGTTCCCGTTAAGATACAGGCTGGCCAGCTCATTACATCCAGTGGTGCTCAGGAGGAATTCCCATGTACTCACTGTTCCAGATCCTACACCTCAAAAAAATGGCGTAATAGGCACATTTCTAACGTTCATATGAGTCACTACCAGATGAAAAGGCGTCAATCAGTCAGTGAGCGTGCACAACCTGAAATCCGCACACAGGAAACCAAGCCCGTTAACAATTTATCTGCAAAATTGACTGCCTCAGTCACCCATGGCGATGAAGTTCCCGTTAAGGTACAGGCTGGCAAGCGCGGTACATCCAGCGGTGTTCAGAAGGTTTACCTATGTCCTCACTGTTCCAGGCCTTACATATCAAGAAAATGGCTTAATTGGCACCTTCGTCACGTACACAAGAGAGCCCTACAAGGTGGGTAGGCGTCAATCAATCGTATCTGCTTAAGTTCCAGCAGATACACCTTGTACATGTTGTTTCAAGTATTATTAAAACAAATTGCTTCCTGTTCACCATATAGTCGCCGCTATAACTAGCTATGAACTATGTGAATTTTAAAAGTTTATGTTCTATAATTTTAATAAAAAAAAATCCCACAATTCTGAAATTAAATAACCTATTTTCTTTGTACACATGAAATATATTGTAGAAAATGACATGCTTACTGGTTACTGCGCGCATCAACGGAAATACATGGTTAAAATTCTCTGAATTGCTGCATTGATGACCGAGACGGCACTGAGAAGGGTTGATTAAAGGAGTCATTCTGCATGAAGTTTACCAGTCTTTTTATTGTACACTTTTGCTATTTTCGTCTTTCTGATTAACCTTTTATTTGATTGTTATTATATTATAGTTTTAAGGCCCTCTGGCGCCTTAAAACCAGTTCCTTCGGGCAGATGGGACTCGTTAGCTCATCAGATAGTGCGGCTGATACACCAGACGTATTTTACTGGTATCGAATTTTAAGTCTTCCGTTATTGTCAACAGAATGGATCCTGATCTTTAACGCCTGACAAATTTATCGATGGAATTTATGGACATTATAGTCAGGATTCTGCAGATAATTCAACAAGTAACATTAAATCTACTGCCCCTTACCCGCTTAAGGAGAGCGTTGGTTTTGAGAATATTAATCCCGATATAAAAAGGAAATCTACAACTAGTGGCAGCCAAATTTTATGCCTTGATAATGACGATAAAGACATTTATGCTTCCAAATATATTTTCGACAAAACTTTAGAAAGTGAATCAAACGAAACCAGTAATAACACAGTTTGAGATCCAGTGCTAGACAAGCGACGCTTGCCAGTTGTAACGACAGTCATGTTCAACACCACATTTGTGCCGGATGAGACAACAACACCAGAACACATATTTGAGGACACCTCTGATTATTATTGTAATGTTTCTACAGAAAATTCAACAAGTAAAACTACTGCACCTGTTTTTGACAATATAACTGAAGATGAAGATTATCAGGGTATTTACAAACGTTTTTTTGGTGAAACCTATGACACCTACTGATTGTATCTAACACTGAAGTCATTGGTTGTGTTCAACACCACATTTCTATGCCGGAGAAGTCTCAACGGCAACCTTCAGCCTACCGCCATGTACAATATTTAGTCACAAAGAAGGAGACAGGCGACGAAAGATCCCTGATATCTTCAAGCAGAAGCCAGTTGACTTACCGCACGATCAGTTTTCAGACAGCGAGCGTGCACAACCTGAAATCCGCCCACAAGAAACAAAGTCCAAAACCTATTTACTTCCAGAATTAACTGCCATTCACTGTAATTACACAGCCGCCCCCATCACCCATGGCGATGAAGTTCCCACTAAGGTACTGGCTGGCAAGCTCCGTACATCCTGTGGTGCTCAGAAGGATTTCTCATGTCCTCACTGTTCGAAGTCTTTTGCCTCAATACAATGGCGTAATCGGCACATTTCTAATGTACATATGAGTCCCTACCAGGTGGAAAGGCATCAATCAGTCAGTGAGTGTGTACAACCTGAAATCCGCAAACAAGAAACCAATTCAAATAATAATTTAGCTACATAATTGAATGCCATTTATGGTAACAACACTGCCACCTCCGTCACCCATGCTGATGAAGTTTCTGTTGAGTTCTCAGTCATTGAGTGTGCAACACCTATAATCCACCCGCAAGATACCAAGTCCAATACAATTTGCCTGCAGAATTGGCTACCTTAATGGGAGCCGGTCGGCCGAGCGGACAGCACGCTGGACTTGTGGTCCTGGGTTCGATCCCAGGCGCCGGCGAGAAACATTGGGCAGAGTTTCTTTCACCCTATGCCCCTGTTACCTAGCCGTAAAATAGGCACCTGGGTGTTAGTCAGCTGTCACGGGCTGCTTCCTGGGGGTGCAGGCCTGGTCGAGGACCGGGCCTCGGGGACACTAAAAAGCCCCGAAATCATCTCAAGATAACGTCAAGATAACCATTCACGGTAACTACACTGCCACCTCCATTACCCTTGGTGATGAAGCTCCCGTTGAGTTCTCAGTCAGTGAGTGTGCACAACTGGAAATCTACACATATGGAACCAAGTACATAAACGATTTCCCTCCAGAATTGACTGCCATTCATGGTAAGTACACTGCCGCCCCCGCTACCCATGGTAATGAAGTTCCCTTTAAGGTACAGACTGGGAAGCTCCTTATATCCAGTGGTGCTCAGGATTTCCCATGTCCTCTCTGTTCCAAGTCTTACGACTCAATAAACAGGCGTAATCGGCACATTTCTAACGTACATTTGAGTCCCTACCAAGGGACGCGCCTTGACGTAAGGCGTCAATAAGTCAGTGAGTGTGCACAACCTTAAATCTGCATGCAAGAAACCAATTCCTATAACAATTTACCTGCAGAATTGACTGCCATTAATGGTAACTACACTGCCACCTCCGTCACCCTTGGTGATGAAGCTCCCATTGAGTTCTCAGTAAGTGAGCGTGCACAACCTGAAATCCAGACACAAGGAACAAAATCCAATAACAATTTGCCTGCAGAATTGACTAATATTCATGGTAACTACACTGCCACCTCCGTCACAATTAGTGATGAAGCTCCCGTTGAGTTCTCATTTCTCAGTGAGTGTACACAACCTAAAATCCGCACCCAAGAAACCAAGCCCAATAACACTTTACCAGCAGAATTGAATGCCATTCATGGTAACTACACTGCCACCTCCGTCACCCTTGGTGATGAAGCTCCCATTGAGTTCTCAGTAAGTGAGCGTGCACAACCTGAAATCCACACACAAGGAACAAAATCAAATAACAACTTGCCTGCAGAATTGACTAATATTCATGGTAACTACACTGCTACCTCCGTTACCCTTGGTGATGAAGCTCCCGTTGAGTTCTCAGTGAGTGTACACAACCTGAAATCCGCATCCAAGAAACCAAGCCCAATAACACTTTACCTGCAGAAATGAATGCCATTCATGGTAACTACACTGCCGCCTCCGTCACCAATGGTGATGAAGCTCCCGTTAAGGTACAGCCTGGCAAGCGCAAGCGTATATCCAGCAGTGCTCAGAAGGTTTACCTATGTCCTCACTGTTCCAGGCCTTATCTCTCAAGAAAATGGCTTAATAAGCACATTTGTCACATACACAAGAGACGCAAATCCAGTAAGAATTTACCTGCAGAATTGACTGCCAAGCATGGTAACTACAATGCAGACCCCATCACCCATGGTGATGAAGTTCCCGTTAAGGTACACGCTGGCAAGCTCCTTACATCCAGTAGTGCTCAGAAGGATTTCCCATGTCCTCACTGTTCCAAATCCTACGACTCAATAAAATGGCGTAATCGGCACATTTCTAACGTACATATGAGGCCCTACCAGGCGAAAAGGCGTCAATCAGTCAGTGAGTGTGCACAATCTGAAATCCCCATGCAAGAAACCAATTCCAATAACAATTTACTTGCAGAAATGACTGCCATTCATGGCAATAACACTGCCACCTCCGTCATCCATGCTGGTAAAGTTCTTGTTGAGTTCTCAGTCAGTGAGCGTGCACAACCTGAAAACCACACACAAGGAACAAAGTCCAATAACAATTTGATTGCAGAATTTATTAATATTCACGGTAACTACACTGCCACCTCCGTCACCCTTGGTGATGAAGCTCCCGTTGAGTTCTCAGTGAGTGTACACAACCTGAAATCCGCACCCAAGAAACCAAGCCCAATAACACTTTACCTGCAGAATTGAATGCCATTCATAGTAAATACACTGCCGTCCTCGTCACCCATGGTGATGACGTTCCCGTTAAGATACAGGCTGGCCAGCTCATTACATCCAGTGGTGCTCAGAAGGCATTCCCATGTACTCACTGTTTCAGATCCTACACCTCAAAAAATTGGCGTAATCGGAACATTTCTAACGCTCATATGAGTCACTACCAGATGAAAAGGCGTCAATCAGTCAGTGAGCGTGCACAACCTGAAATCTGCACACAGGAAACCAAGCCCGTTAACAATTTATCTGCAAAATTGACTGCCTCAGTCACCGATGGTGATGAAGGTCCCGTTAAGGTACAGGCTGGCAAGCGCGGTACATCCAGCGTTGTTCAGAAGGTTTACCTATGTCCTCACTGTTCCGGGCCTTACATATCAAGAAAATATCTTAATTGGCACCTTCGTCACGTACACAAGAGAGCCCTACAAGGTGGGTAAGCGTCAATCAATCGTATCTGCTTAAGTTCCAGCAGATACTCCTTGTACATGTTGTTTCAAGTATTATTGAAACAAATTGTTTCCTGTTCACCATATAGTCGCCGCTATAACTAGCTATGAACTATGTGAATTTTAAAAGTTTATGTTCTATAATTTTAATAACAAAAAATCCCACAATTCTGAAATTAAATAACCTATTTTCTTTGTACACATGAAATATATTGTAGAAAATGACATGCTTACTGGTTACTGCACGCATCAACGGAAGTATATGATTAAAATTCCCTGAATTGCTCCATTGATGACCGAGACGGCACTGAGAAGGGTTGATTAAAGGAGTCATTCTGCATGAAGTTTACCAGTCTTTTTATTGTACACTTTTGCTATTTTCGTCTTCTGATTAACCTTTTATTTGATTGTTATTATATTATAGTTTTAAGGCCCTCTGGCGCCTTAAAACCAGTTCCTTTGGGCAGATGGGACTCGTTAGCTCATCAGATAGTGCGGCTGATACACCAGACGTATTTTACTGGTATCGAGTTTTAAGTCTCACGTTATTGTCAACAGAATGCATCCTGATCTTTAACGCCTGACAAATTTATCGATGGAATTTATGGACATTTTAGTCAGGATTCTGCAGATAATTCAACAAGTAACATTAAATCTACTGCCCCTTACCCGCTTAAGGACAGCGTTGGTTTTGAGAATATTAATCCCGATATAAAAAGGAAATCTACAACTAGTGGCAGCCAAATTTTATGCCTTGATAATGACGATAAAGACTTTTATGCTTCCAAATATATTTTCGACAAAACTTTAGAAAGTGAATCAAACGAAACCAGTAATAACGCAGTTTGAGATCCAGTGCTAGACAAGCGACGCTTGCCAGTTGTAACGACAGTTATGATAAACACCACATTGTGCCGGATGAGATAACAACACCAGAACACATATTTGAGGACACCTCTGATTATTATTGTAATGTTTCTACAGAAAATTCAACAAGTAAAACTACTACATCTGTTTCTGACAATATTACTGAAGATGAAGATTATCAGAGTATTTACAAACGTTTTTTCGGTGAAACCTATGACACCTACTGATTGTATCTAACACTGAAGTCATTGGTTGTGTTCAACACCACATTTCTATGCCGGAGAAGTCTCAACGGCAACCTTCAGCCTACCGCCATGTACAATATTTAGTCGCAAAGAAGGAGACAGGCGACGAAAGATCCCTGATATCTTCAAGCAGAAGCCAGTTGACTTACCGCACGATCAGTTTTCAGACAGCGAGCGTGCACAACCTGAAATCCGCCCACAAGAAACAAAGTCCAAAACCTATTTACTTCCAGAATTAACTGCCATTCATTGTAATTACACAGCCGCCCCCGTCACCCATGGCGATGAAGTTCCCACGAAGGTACTGGCTGGCAAGCTCCCTACATCCTGTGGTGCTCAGAAGGATTTCCCATGTCCTCACTGTTCCAAATCCTACGACTCATAAAAATGGCGTAATCGGCACATTTCTAACGTGCATATGAGGCCCTACCAGGCGAAAAGGCGTCAATCAGTCAGTGAGTGTGCACAACCTGAAATCCCCATGCAAGAAACCAATTCCAATAACAATTTACTTGCAGAAATGACTGCCATTCATGGCAATAACACTGCCACCTCCGGCACCCATGCTGGTAAAGTTCTTGTTGAGTTCTCAGTCAGAGAGCGTGCACAACCTGAAAACCACACACAAGGAACAATGTCCAATAACAATTTGCCTGCAGAATTTATTAATATTCACGGTAACTACACTGCCACCTCCGTCACCCTTGGTGATGAAGCTCCCGTTGAGTTCTCAGTGAGTGTACACAACCTGAAATCCGCACCCAAGAAACCAAGCCCAATAACACTTTACCTGCAGAATTGAATGCCATTCATGGTAACTACACTGCCGCCCTCGTCACCCATGGTGATGTTCCCGTTAAGATACAGGCTGGCCAGCTCATTACATCCAGTGGTGCTCAGGAGGAATTTCCATGTACTCACTGTTGCAGTTCCTACACCTCAAAAAATTGGCGTAATCGGCACATTTCTAACGCTCATATGAGTCACTACCAGATGAAAAGGCGTCAATCAGTCAGTGAGCAGTGCACAACCTGAAATCCGCACACAGGAAACCAAGCCCGTTAAGAATTTATCTGCAAAATTGACTGCCTCAGTCACCCATGGTGATGAAGGTCCCGTTAAGGTACAGGCTGGCAAGCGCGGTACATCCAGCGTTGTTCAGAAGGTTTACCTATGTCCTCACTGTTCCGGGCCTTACATATCAAGAAAATATCTTAATTGGCACCTTCGTCACGTACACAAGAGAGCCCTACAAGGTGGGTAGGCGTCAATCAATCGTATCTGCTTAAGTTCCAGCAGATACACCTTGTACATGTTGTTTCAAGTATTATTAAAACAAATTGCTTCCTGTTCACCATATAGTCGCCGCTATAACTAGCTATGAACTATGTGAATTTTAAAAGTTTATGTTCTATAATTTTAATAAAAAAAAATCCCACAATTCTGAAATTAAATAACCTATTTTCTTTGTACACATGAAATATATTGTAGAAAAGGACATGCTTACTGGTTACTGCACGCATCAACGGAAGTATATGATTAAAATTCCCTGAATTGCTGCATTGATGACCGAGACGGCACTGAGAAGGGTTGATTAAAGGAGTCATTCTGCATGAAGTTTACCAGTCTTTTGTACCAAAAGTGTACAATAGTACACTTTTGCTATTTTCGTCTTCTGATTAACCTTTTATTTGATTGTTATTATATTATAGTTTTAAGGCCCTCTGGCGCCTTAAAACCAGTTCCTTTGGGCAGATGGGACTCGTTAGCTCATCAGATAGTGCGGCTGATACACCAGACGTATTTTACTGGTATCGAGTTTTAAGTCTCACGTTATTGTCAACAGAATGCATCCTGATCTTTAACGCCTGAAAGATTTTTCGATGGAATTTATGGACATTTTAGTCAGGATTCTGCAGATAATTCAACAAGTAACATTAAATCTACTGCCCCTTACCCGCTTAAGGACAGCGTTGGTTTTGAGAATATTAATCCCGATATAAAAAGGAAATCTACAACTAGTGGCAGCCAAATTTTATGCCTTGATAATGACGATAAAGACTTTTATGCTTCCAAATATATTTTCGACAAAACTTTAGAAAGTGAATCAAACGAAACCAGTAATAACGCAGTTTGAGATCCAGTGCTAAACAAGCGACGCTTGCCAGTTGTAACGACAGTCATGTTCAACACCACATTGTGCCGGATGAGATAACAACACCAGAACACATATTTGAGGACACCTCTGATTATTATTGTAATGTTTCTACAGAAAATTCAACAAGTAAAACTAATACACCTGTTTCTGACAATATTACTGAAGATGAAGATTATCAGAGTATTTACAAACGTTTTTTCGGTGAAATCTATGACACCTACTGATTGTATCTAACACTGAAGTCATTGGTTGTGTTCAACACCACATTTCTATGCCGGAGAAGTCTCAACGGCAACCTTCAGCCTACCGCCATGTACAATATTTAGTCGCAAAGAAGGAGACAGGCGACGAAAGATCCCTGATATTTTCAAGCAGAAGCCAGTTGACTTACCGCACGATCAGTTTTCAGACAGCGAGCGTGCACAACCTGAAGTCCGCCCACAAGAAACAAAGTCCAAAACCTATTTACTTCCAGAATTAACTGCCATTCATTGTAATTACACAGCCGCCCCCGTCACCCATGGCGATGAAGTTCCCACCAAGGTACTGGCTGGCAAGCTCCCTACATCCTGTGGTGCTCAGAAGGATTTCTCATGTCCTCACTGTTCGAAGTCTTACGCCTCAATACAATGGCGTAATCGGCACATTTCTAATGTACATATGAGTCCCTACCAGGTGGATAGGCATCAATCAGTCAGTGAGTGTGTACAACCTGAAATCCGCAAACAAGAAAACAATTCAAATAATAATTTACCTTCATAATTGAATGCCATTTATGGTAACAACACTGCCACCTCCGTCACCCATGCTGATGAAGTTTCTGTTGAGTTCTCAGTCATTGAGTGTGCAACACCTATAATCCACCCGCAAGATACCAAGTCCAATACAATTTGCCTGCAGAATTGGCTACCTTAATGGGAGCCGGTCGGCCGAGCGGACAGCACGCTGGACTTCTGGTCCTGGGTTCGATCCCAGGCGCCGGCGAGAAACATTGGGCAGAGTTTCTTTCACCCTATGCCCCTGTTACCTAGCAGTAAAACAGGTACCTGGGTGTTAGTCAGCTGTCACGGGCTGCTTCCTGGGGGTGGAGGCCTGGTCGAGGACCGGGCCGCGGGGACACTAAAAAGCCCCGAAATCATCTCAAGATAACCATTCACGGTAACTACACTGCCACCTCCATTACCCTTGGTGATGAACCTCCCGTTGAGTTCTCAGTCAGTGAGTGTGCACAACCTTAAATCTGCATGCAAGAATCCAATTCCTATAACAATTTACCTGCAGAATTGACTGCCATTCATGGTAACTACACTGCCACCTTCGTCACCCTTGGTGATGAATCTCCCATTGAGTTCTCAGTAAGTGAGCGTGCACAACCTGAAATCCACACACAAGGAACAAAATCCAATAACAACTTGCCTGCAGAATTGACTAATATTTATGGTAACTACACTGCTACCTCCGTCACCCTTGGTGAAGAAGCTCCCGTTGAGTTCTCAGTGAGTGTACACAACCTGAAATCCGTACCCAAGAAACCAAGCCCAATAACACTACCTGCAGAAATGAATGACATTTATGGTAACTACACTACCGCCTACGTCACCAATGGTGATGAAGTTCCCGTTAAGGTACAGCCTGGCAAGCGCAAGCGTACATCCAGCAGGGCTCAGAAGGTTTACCCATGTCCTCACTGTTCCAGGCCTTATCTCTCAAGAAAATGGCTTAATAAGCACATTTGTCACATAAACAAGAGACGCAAATCCATTAAGAATTTACCTGCAGAATTGACTGCCAAGCATGGTAAATACAATGCAGCCCCCGTCACCCATGGTGATGAAGTTCCCGTTAAAGTACACGCTGGCAAGCTCCTTACATCCAGTAGTGCTCAGAAGGATTTCCCATGTCCTCACTGTTCCAAATCCTACGACTCAATAAAATGGCGTAATCGGCACATTTCTAACGTACATATGAGGCCCTACCAGGCGAAAAGGCGTCAATCAGTCAGTGAGTGTGCACAATCTGAAATCCCCATGCAAGAAACCAATTCCAATAACAATTTACTTGCAAAAATGACTGCCATTCATGGCAATAACACTGCCACCTCCGTCACCCATGCTGGTAAAGTTCTTGTTGAGTTCTCAGTCAGTGAGCGTGCACAACCTGAAAACCACACACAAGGAACAATGTCCAATAACAATTTGCCTGCAGAATTGATTAATATTCACGGTAACTACACTGCCACATCCGTCACCCTTGGTGATGAAGCTCCCGTTGAGTTCTCAGTGAGTGTACACAACCTGAAATCCGCACCCAAGAAACCAAGCCCAATAACACTTTACCTGCAGAATTGAATGCCATTCATGGTAACTACACTGGCGCCCTCGTCACCCATGGTGATGACATTCCCGTTAAGATACAGGCTGGCCAGCTCATTACATCCAGTGGTGCTCAGGAGGAATTCCCATGTACTCACTGTTCCAGATCCTACACCTGAAAAAATTGGCGTAATCGGCACATTTCTAACGCTCATATGAGTCACTACCAGATGAAAAGGCGTCAATCAGTCAGTGAGCGTGCACAACCTGAAATCCGCACACAGGAAACCAAGCCCGTTAACAATTTATCTGCAAAATTGACTGCCTCAGTCACCCATGGCGATGAAGTTCCTGTTAAGGTACAGGCTGGCAAGCGCGGTACATCCAGCGTTGTTCAGAAGGTTTACCTATGTCCTCACTGTTCCAGGCGTTACAAATCAAGAAAATATCTTAATTGGCACCTTCGTCACGTACACAAGAGAGCCCTACAAGGTGGGTAGGCGTCAATCAATCGTATCTGCTTAAGTTCCAGCAGATACACCTTGTACATGTTGTTTCAAGTATTATTAAAACAAATTGCTTCCTGTTCACCATATAGTCGCTGCTATAACTAGCTATGAACTATGTGAATTTTAAAAGTTTATGTTCTATAATTTTAATAAAAAAAATTCCCACAATTCTGAAATTAAATAACCTATTTTCTTTGTACACATGAAATATATTGTAGCAAATGACATGCTTACTGGTTACTGCGCGCATCAACGGAAGTATATGATTAAAATTCCCTGAATTGCTGCATTGATGACCGAGACGGCACTGAGAAGGGTTGATTAAAGGAGTCATTCTGCATGAAGTTTACCAGTCTTTTTATTGTACACTTTTGCTTTTTTCGTCTTCTGATTAACCTTTTATTTGATTGTTATTATATTATAGTTTTAAGGCCCTCTGGCGGCTTAAAACCAGTTCCTTCAGGCAGATGGGACTCGTTAGTTTTTTTTTTTTTTTTGAGATATATACAAGAGTTGTCACATTCTTGTACAGCCACTAGTACGCGTAGCGTTTCGGGCAAGTCCTTAATCCTATGGTCCCTGGAATACGATCCCCTGCTGCGAAGAATCGTTTTTTCATCCAAGTACACATTTTACTGTTGCGTTAAACAGAGGCTATAGTTAAGGAATTTCGCCCAGTAAATCCTCCCCGGCCAGGATACGAACCCATGACATAGCGCTCGCGGAACGCCAGGCGAGTGTCTTACCACTACACCATGGAGACTGCTAGAGCTCATCAGATAGTGCGGCTGATACACCAGACGTATTTTACTGGTATCGAGTTTTAAGTCTCACGTTATTGTCAACAGAATGGATCCTGATCTTTAATGCCTGACAAATTTATCGATGGAATTTATGGACATTTTAGTCAGGATTCTGCAGGTAATTCAACAAGTAACATTAAATCTACTGCCCCTTACCCGCTTAAGGACAGCGTTGGTTTTGAGAATATTAATCCCGATATAAAAAGGAAATCTACAACTAGTGGCAGCCAAATTTTATGCCTTGATAATGACGATAAAGACTTTTATGCTTCCAAATATATTTTCGACAAAACTTTAGAAAGTGAATCAAACGAAACCAGTAATAACGCAGTTTGAGATCCAGTGCTAGACAAGCGACGCTTGCCAGTTGTAACGACAGTCATGTTCAACACCACATTGTGCCGGATGAGATAACAACACCAGAACACATATTTGAGGACACCTCTGATTATTATTGTAATGTTTCTACAGAAAATTCAACAAGTAAAACTACTACACCTGTTTCTGACAATATTACTGAAGATGAAGATTATCAGAGTATTTACAAACGTGTTTTCGGTGAAACCTATGACACCTACTGATTGTATCTAACACTTGTGACGGTAACGCGTTGGTGTTCGGCTGTTCAAAGCTAGGGGTATGGCCTCGTCACATAGAATTAAAAAAAAATAGAAAATCTGGAACTTCGTCTGTGGTAAGGTAAGGAGAAGACACACAAAACACAAGTAAATTTTAACAATGGAATTTTAATTACGTTAAATAAACAAAACATGAATAAAATGGACATACAAATTCGTATAATAAAATCAATCAATCAAAATAATAAGAATAATTAAATGACAAAGTGAAAAGTTACGTTAAGACAAATGAATAATAACAAGCTGTGCAATATACAATAAAATGAGAGGTGCAGGAATATTGGCTTTAAGCTATCACCTCTCTTAGTACACGTAAGCCAAAGCTTTAGTCTACCAGGAAGAAGTGTTAACCGTATGAAAACACTGAATATTCTGAGGACTGAGGTCGTGGCGGCCCCAGACATCAAGTAGTATGGGGGGTGGAGTGCAGTTGCAGCCAGACCGGCGGCCAATCAGCGAGGAGCCGGCAACAAGACAGGTAGTTTGGCGGTTTGAGGCTGAGCAGGTGTTCCTGGCTGCATACGTTTTGCTCTCTGGCAAACCTTGGAGATGTTGTTGTCGTTGTTGGACATTTCTTCCATAGTAAGTTTTATATAGATGTAACGACGTATTTTTGTAGGGAAGAGCAGGATCAATCTCTTCAAGGAGATTATCGTCACACACTGAAGTCATTGGTTGTGTTCAACACCACATTTCTATGCCGGAGAAGTCTCAACGGCAACCTTCAGCCTACCGCCATGTACAATATTTAGTCGCAAAGAAGGAGACAGGCGACGAAAGATCCCTGATATTTTCAAGCAGAAGCCAGTTGACTTACCGCACGATCAGTTTTCAAACAGCGAGCGTGCACAACCTGAAATCCGCCCACAAGAAACAAAGTCCAAAACCTATTTACTTCCAGAATTAACTGCCATTCATTGTAATTGCACAGCCGCCCCCGTCACCCATGGCGATGAAGTTCCCACTAAGGTACTGGCTGGCAGGCTCCCTACATCCTGTGGTGCTCAGAAGGATTTCTCATGTCCTCACTGTTCGAAGTCTTACGCCTCAATACAATGGCGTAATCGGCACATTTCTAATGTACATATGAGTCCCTACCAGGTGGAAAGGCATCAATCAGTCAGTGAGTGTGTACAACCTGAAATCCGCAAACAAGAAACCAATTCAAATAATAATTTACCTACATAATTGAATGCCATTTATGGTAACAACACTGCCACCTCCTTCACCCATGCTGATGAAGTTTCTGTTGAGTTCTCAGTCATTGAGTGTGCCACACCTATAATCCACCTGCAAGAAACCAAGTCCAATACAATACGGTAACTACACTGCCACCTCCATTACCCTTAGTGATGAAGCTCCCGTTGAGTTCTCAGTCACGTGAGTGTGCACAACTGGAAATCTACACATATGGAACCAAGTCCATAAACAATTTCCCTCCAGAATTGACTGCCATTCATGGTAAGTATACTGCCGCCCCCGCTACCTATGGTAATGAAGTTCCCGTTAAGGTACAGGTTGGGAAGCTCCTTATATCCAGTGGTGCTCAGAAGGATTTCCCATGTCCTCTCTGTTCCAAGTCTTTCGCCTCAATAAACAGGCGTAATCGGCACATTTCTAACGTACATTTGAGTCTCTACCAGGTGGTAAGGCGTCAATATTTCAGTGAGTGTGCACAACCTTAAATCCACATGCAAGAAACCAATTCCTATAACAATTTACCTGCAGAATTGTCTGCCATTCATGGTAACTACACTGCCACCTCCGTCACCCTTGGTGATGAAGCTCCCATTGAGTTCTCAGTAAGTGAGCGTGCATGTTACGGCCCTCTCGGGTCGCAACCGGGCTCTTACTTTGATGTTGTTAGAGGAAGGGTATCCGGCCCCAAGCCAGTAGTGGCTTTCAAGGGATGAGATCCGTAACGCAAGTAAATTAAAGGGGAAGGGAAATAAAGTCAAGAACTTAATACTATAATTATTACCATCACCAATAAATATATATAAGATTACACGGGGGGGGGGGTATAAACACTATTATATACACTAAGTAGTCTTCCTCTGAAGACCCTGGACGTTCACGGTGCCAAGCTCTTGGTGCTCTCGTAGCCTCACGACGAATCCTTCGCGAATCTTGAGTCTACCCCGGCCACAGGCCAGCCAAAACGCAGTTCCACTGGGGGGCACCGTCGTGGAGGCCGTCAACCACAAGTCCAGCAGATAGCTGGCAGGTTCCAAATCAGCGATGCTGGTTAAACCACTCCATGAGCGATACTAGGGTCGCGCCCTAGTCAGGAGCCTCGTGTGATACCACAGATCACTCTCCTTTTCACAACACCCCAGTGGTTAAGCGTCTCCACCAGTCAGTCCCGGGTATGACAATCCTTCAACTGCCGCTTCACAGGCAGGGTAACACCACAGTGTTCATCTGGGGGGCGACTCACAGTTGCTGCAGCAAACACTTGGTGACGAGACGGCTGCCTTGGGTAGACTGATCCAACTTCCATTACAGCAGTCCCAGGTCGACTCTGTAATCAGACACGTCATCAATAACAGGGACACACAAAAGCACTTCACTTACAGGCTCAGACACAAACGCCCGACGTATCCACTCCATAGATGGCGTTGTTGTCTGAGCACCACCTCACCAGAGGTCAGCAGCGGCTGCGTTATGAACTAATCAGGACTGTAAACTAGCCCTGGTGGCCATTACACCTCGTCCTCACCAGGTGTCGTCGTATATTTGGAGGGGGTTTCGGGAGCTGACCCACAGATGGCGTGGTCGTCACTGCTCCAGGCTCGGATGCTGGATTCGGGTCCGTAACAGTGCACAACTTGAAATCCACACACAAGGAACAAAATCCAATAACAATTTGCCTGCAGAATTGACTAATATTCATGGTAACTACACTGCTACCTCCGTCACCCTTGGTGATGAAGCTCCCATTGAGTTCTCAGTAAGTGACCGTGCACAACCTGAAATCCACACACAAGGAACAAAGTCAAATAACATTTTGCCTGCAGAATTGATTAATATTCACGGTAACTACACTGCCACCTCCGTCACCCTTGGTGATGAAGCTCCCGTTGAGTTCTCAGTAAGTGTACACAACCTGAAATCCGCACCCGAATGAGTGAGGGAGCTGCCAGCCGCCATCTGTGTATAGCGACGACTCTTAGTGCCTGAACTGACTATATCAGCTTAGCTGTACAGTTGTGGTGAACAAAATATATACATACTTATATATAACGTCTGTATATAGTGTAATAACACCACAATTGGAAGTGTTGGAAATTTCCAACACTGAATACAACACTGTTGTATTCTCATTAATTATTACTAATTCTACTAATCATTGTAGTGAGTAAAATTAACCCAACGTAGAGTTCACATGTACTAATAATTACATCTGTACAATAGGCTAGAATTCTTACATCACCCGACGCCAGTATTGCGTCAGATTTCATTGTAATAAACACATTTATATCCAATGTGCCTGAGAATTGAATTCGATTCTCTATAAACAACGGCGTTCTGTGTGATAATTAATTACAGATAAACTGATCTCCAACTAAAGCCAAATAGAGCGTTTATAGTTATAGCTGTTATCTAGTACTAAAATTAACGTCACGCGTGAATGCCCTGGAGAGACATTAATTCTTCTCCATTGTTCGTTTACTTCACGCCTCACAGTCGCCACTGTGAGGCGTGAAGAACCTCGCAGACAATACCTTCACCTGGTGTCAGTGTCATTCACGGAACCTGTTAAATTTGGTTCTTTGTGACTCCACGTGACCGGCCAGTGAAGCGCGTCAGTATCCAGGATAGGCTAGACCAGAGCCTGGGACGCGAATTTCGGCAAGCCTAAACTTACACAGTGCCCATATTAGCTAAGTATCTTATCCTTATTTGATGCATCTGATAGGGTGTAGACTTATAGCTGGGTAGCTTGTCGTGACGACGTATAACAACCAACAATCACAGGTCATTATCCTTCTCTTACCATTAATATTAATTTATTGAGCATAGAAATACAGTAGTTTAATTTGTTGCTACTGGAAACATTTGTTTTGCAGCGTGCGTGAAGAATTCTCCGAGCTGCCATTTCCCATGTTAATCAACTCCTAGTGTTCCATGACGAGTCCAGGAGAATCAGAGGAAGCGTCGTGACTAACTTCTAAGGAATCGTTATTAAGCTAAGATTCCTTTGTATTCCTCTAATTTATTATATGTACTCTTTTACATGCAGAACTCTCTTCATTGGATTAACATGTGTTTATTATGATTATTATTATTTATGTTCATAATCTATGTTCTCATTCATGATAACGATAATGATTTCATAAGTATTCATAGGATTAGATTATTATACATTGGATTAGTGAACGAACCACACTAGTTCCTGGACGTACTGAGTTCCAGTAATAACCCCCCAATGTAGGTGTTTGAGGTTTGATTCATTTAATTATACAGCCCATTAATTATTTCAGTGATCATATTCTCTAGTATTTTATCCATAGTTACTGGTTCATCTAGGAATTATCTAATGATCATAATTTCTCAGTTTCCCTCTTTACTATAAAAGCGGGTGGTCCTTCGTAATTTATTTTACTATATTAATATTTAAATAATTAGAGTCAAGCCCCAAATGTCCCACATTATGGTCCTTCGAACCGGATAGGCATTAAATTTATAATTCCAAATATTAATCATTAATAACTAATCCTTGTGTGATATAAGCTAAACTAACTATTTAATTAATTGTGTCAACAAACAACATAACACATCAGTTAGTCTAAGTCACACCAACATATTGCTACTTTCACCTCATGTATAAGGTAGCTTTAGTGGGTCATAGCCAATTACCCACACCACTTAGGCCTACACTTCATACTGAAGTAAGAATCTTTAGGTCACCAGGAGCAACAGCTCATAACTTATATTAATCACTAACACCAATTATGTGTTAACCATTTAGGCTATACAAATGTTTCAATATATGGCTGTCAGCAGACTGTCCATTATAGCCTGAATCCATGTTATAGTTACTGATTCACTCAAGTCAGTGGATCATTAACATTTAGGGATCCAGTATACTAATATAAATTACTGATCTCATACTAGTTAATCATTACTAACCCTGATAATATTTTATTCCACCATTAGGAGTACATTCAGGAGTTAGATAATATTTACGGCAGTAGAATACTTGCCAAACACAATTAATTCTCTTGTGTTCATTTAATTTCTTGTACACATAATTATACAAGTGTATATTATATAAAATCCAAAAAACCCAAAAACACAGCACAATTATTTGCACATTACTGCACCACAATATAATCTTTGCCAACCTTTATTAGGTAGGAATTTAGGCTGTGATTGTGTTGAATTTGGCACAAGCATAGACTAAGTAATGTTGTAGTTTCTTAAGTCGAAATTCTCACGACTAGGCTTGAGCTAGTTATTGACATATATATTATTCATTTTTGTGCTGACCCTATTAAGGGTGGGATTAACCATTTATTGTGTAATTATATTTTATTGCATATTTCTATGTATGTCTTTGTGTGTTACTGTAAGTCCACTACCCACCCGAAGCTGATTTAGAAGAGCTAAGCTGAGGAACACCTGTAGTGAGACCAAGGTACCACTCAAATCTTAGTTACTTATTATTAGGTAGGTAGCTAACCTCTAAATGAGGTAAATTACAGCCAGCCTCAAGAAAATACCAGGCTGTCAATAATTATACCTGCTCTACATCAAGGAGCAGACATCATAGCTATACAAATAGCTACATAAGCCCTATCAGGCTCAATTTACCCAAGAATGAATCCTTTAGAAAGGAATGCAAGAATCATGACAGCTCTTCAACTTCAGCTAGGAAAACAGTTTATCAGATGTGACAACTGTGTAGAAACTGACCCAGTTGACGTCTACAGACTAGCATGTTCCATAAGGAACGCTAACCAAAAATATGATCATATCAAGGCTATAATCGAGCCCCACAGGAATTTACTCCAAGTCGGTTATACTGTCTCAGACCACTTAAGTCTGACAGAATCTGATCTTGATAACTATGAACATAACGTTCAAACCAGGTTAGACCGATATAAGGAGGTGCTTGCGAGACAAGATATTCCCGAGTGGGTAGATCAAATCATTAAGAGACCTGCACCTGAGTCAACACTCAGTTCAGATGAAATACCTGAACTACCTCAAGACGAGGAGAATCCTCTAATCAATATTGATCACTACACAGGATCCACAACTGAAGTTCAACCTTCATTTTCTAACCTCTCATCTAATACAGTTTCATGTGATGATTTGTTTACAGAGTCTGATCAAATTTCAGACAGCTCTTCTCAATGTTCCCTGGATTCTATAAGTTCAATACATAAAGCTACTGAATTAACTAGCTTGTCACAAGAACCCAGAGAAACAAGTGAAGCTGCAGATGAAACAAGTGAAGCTGTAATAATCAGTGAATCTGAACCAGAAAATGATAAAGCTAATGCTGCAGCAGCAGTTGAAGCTATAATTAAATCTGAGGCTAAGCAAGAAGCCTTAAGCAACACAAGTAATGGTCACAATTGCTCACAACAGCCTTCTAAAGTAAGTGCTAACAATGAGAAGACTATTATAAACCTTGTGCACCAATTATTAAATCTATCTTCACCAGAACAATCAGTTGACTCTTTACAAGCCTTTAGTTTCCAGCTTGAGTCACTGATAAATTCTTTCAGTAAAGAGGTGGATCACCCAACTACTGAGTGGATGACTAAAATTATCATCCAGAGAAAATTGTCTGGTGACACACTTAATAAATTATATGTATACCAGAATGGTAATACCCTGTCAATGCAGGATATATTCACAGGTTTGCGCAATATGAGCAATCATACAGCAGACCAGGCAATTAATGCTAAATCTGAATACACCAAAACTGTACCTACATCAGTTTCCTTACCTGAAACTCCTAAAGTGACACTGTCACTAGGTAACAAAGGTGCTAATAATCAATGTAACCAAACTCAGTCAAACACTGATTCATCAGTGAGGCCTAAGAGCCCCACAGGTGCTCCTAAGAGACCTAATAGTCCAAAGAGCACTCCCAAGAGCCTCTTAATGGTTCCCCAGAGTACACCAAGTACTCACAAGAGAATAAATAACAAGCAAATGCAAGCAGCAAAACCATCACAACCTGCAAATACTGTTTTACCTAAACCGGTAACCCCTAAACGATCTGCAGGATGGGGAATGTGCTTGTTTTGCAATCAAAAACATTCTCTGTACAAATGTACTAATTATCCTAATAGAGACACAAGAGTCAGACGACTCAAACAGTTACATAAATGTACTAGGTGTCTCAAACCACATAATGTTAACAGCTGTGAAACCCCACTGAACACCTGCAATAGGTGTAGAAGGGGCAAGCATCATGCTGCACTGTGCAAATTAGTTAGGACAAATTATGTCAATCCTAGAATAGGACGTAGAGAATCTACACCAGTACAGTGCTGCAAGGTGCGAGATGTGTACAGCGTAACTTCACAAGCATCTCAAGTGGATGCTGCCTTGCCTACTGCCCAACTTCAAGTGAAGAACAGAGGAGCCAAGATCACCATACGTGGACTATTTGATCAAGGTTCCCAGAGAACTTTCATTACTCAAAGGGCAGCAGAGGCACTTAATTTACAACCAATCAGACAGGTAAAATTAAACTTGTCAGGGTTCATGATAAATCGAGGAACCCACGAATACTCAGTAGTTCAACCGCTTGTACGACTAGGTAGTCATGCCAAGGCTGTCCAAGCCATTGTTGTAGATCAAATACCTTTAGACTTAAATATTAAGGGTCTGGGGTACACAGCCCACTTCCTGCAGGAACGTGAAATTAAGTTGGCTGACAACAAGTTAACGTCTGACCGCCTTAACAATGTAGATGTACTAGTCGGAGCCGACTACTATTACCAGTTCATAACTGGACATGTTAAACGATTGGGAATGAATATGCTCCAATCTGCAGGTGGCTACTTACTTACTGGTAAAGTTCTGAATGTGAACAAGCCTAAGCCTGCCAACAATAATAAATTAGTCAGCAGTAAATCAATTCTCCAGCAGCAAGCTAAAAGGAGAAACACAGCTGAGTAATAAACTCAGATTGAATGTAGTGCAATTGATACTCGCCGAGATGTTTCATAGCTCTCAGGGAAAACCAATGGTCCGTACTCAAACAAGTACAAGTCACAGCGACCAAGCCATTGAATTCACTGCAGACCTAGAATTATTCTCGACAAGTAGTAATTGACCACACTCAGTCTTCCTAGGTAAATTGTAATGTTGGGCTAGAGAATCTAGTATCCCCTAGGTAATTAATAATGTTAGGCTAGAGAATCTAGCACTCAATGCCACTGGCATTTCCTGAATTTAGTAATACTATGAAGTCATCAAGCAACTTCAGTAATTACAAATTCACTAGGACCACTGGTCCACTATACTTGCGCTAGAGGTTTGCCAAGAAAACCTTCTTAATACCATGTTTTCTGCACTAAGAGTTAGTGATAAATACTTGCATCAATTTGTTTGAGTTGTTTTTCTTTCGTTTCTGCTTAATTAGTGTAGGAGCCCAGCACGGACAAACTTGCAAACTTACCAATACGTAAGCGAATTTACAGAGAACTAATAACCCGTGAAACGTTTAGGTTGGGAAAATGTTACAAATTATCTTGAATAGGATTAATCGTAACAGTAATTTAATTTCCAGCAATCTTAGGTTTCTCTTTGTTTAATGCATTATCGTTAAACATCAGCATTGTTAATTAACATGCTTCATGAGCTTAATATAGCTCACCTTAGAATTAACGTAATAATATGAGTGCTTGTTCCCCATGCGCATACGAGCTTAATATTGCTCACCATGACAATCGAACGCTTTAATGTTCCCCATGCCACGAGCACTGCTCGCTATGATAATTGAATGAGACAATACTCCACCTCGTTAATTTGAGCTCACTGTAGCTCACCCTGTTAACACTGTTAACGAGCTCACTGCAGCTCACCCTGTCAACACTGTTGACGATGTCGGAAAATCCGACACCATTTAATATATCATACAGACAGATAATAATTTCTGCTGTATTACCAACAAGTTACCCATTGAAAACGTAACTTGTAGTGGAATTACCATCTAAAGAAAACGGGATATCATCACCACATACTATTATAATTCACCAGCTATTTTGCTGGGAATTATTCTTAAATACATTAGTCTTTGGACTTTACCATCATAAAAACATCTTATATAAATTAACTTAATTATCAATATTAAAGTAGAGTAAATGTGACCCTTCTATCACTTTCTGAAATCTGGACAAAGTAGGCCAGGCGTCAGGGAGGAAGGAGGGCAGCCATTGTTGTGTCACCTCCGAGACGTGTGGAGCAAACCAGCTCCTATCATATCTGGACAATGTCGGCCAGACGTCAATAGAATGGAGTGTTAGATGCAGCCATTGTTTATATTGAGACCAGAGGCTCACACGGGAGCAAATACGGCTCCTGTTAATTTTACTTGGACGTAGTGTTATGGAAACCAAAGGTACCATCTCCAACACGATGTCTACAATTCAAGTTAAGTCTATCCGAAACCCGTTTATCATTCATTTATGGCCATTAATGTCAGGATATAGGGTGACCCGGTTAGATCACGTGGAAGCCTCAAACTAAAGGTAATTAAGCCAGGTCTTCAATGTTCCATGTACAGTTTCTCTGAAATACTTGTCATATATAGGATTCTGGCTTCACAGCTAGCGCACTTTTGACAGGTCAAGACGAGGATGCAAGATTATGTGCACCAGTTACTGGGTGATGGAAGCTACCTCAAAGAGGATAATTTGGTGTCTACACCCTAGTTATACCTGGTGGACTAACCTGCTGTACTATAAGATAAGGAACCTTTTCAATGTATGTAGTTATTGTAGTTTGATTGGCTGCATACATATTCAAAATATAAACCCCCCCTAATGTGTAGAGGATCGATTTGTGAGATTATGAGATTATTGCAGAAATACAGTCCACTTAACATTATACAAATTGCTATCGAAGTATATAAATTAACGTAAATATAAATTCATATAAATTAAATAAATATAAATCTCACAGGTCGGTTCCCACATTATTTGGTCCTTCGAAACCGAATTATTTGGACCTTCGGAACCGGAATATTCGGTCCTATGAACCCACATTTGGTCATCTTAGTACCGGATGAACCAGTTAACCAGTGGATTCATTAAATATACTAGTGCAGTGTTATTTAAACAAAGCCAGCAGTCAAGACGGCAGCGTAGCCTCGAGGGAGCTCAGGAGCCTCCCTCAGCCCAGTTCAGCTTCGTCAGCGGTTTCATGCACACCCACAGATATTTGGTGGCGTGTTATTTCGTGAAATGACAGCGCTAATATAGAATCCAGCCAAATTAGTGGCTGTGTCTTCGCGATATTGTTCACGGATTTCGTGGTGTTACATTTCGCGAGAGATTATCTACGACTTTTGTGGACTTTATTTCGCGAGGTCACTAATAATATTTAATACTTCTTGATAATATTAGAAGTTTCATAGAGGCTATTATCAATAATTGTGTATATTATTTCTCCAAATAGAGAATTATTTAATATATATTGCACTAGTGTTCACAGTATAATATTTACTAATTGCCAACCCACAACAGGGTAGGATATTAACCATTGACTAGTTGAACTATTATCGTTCATCCTAGTCCCATTATTACCATAGTCAGTTGTACTATATTGAATAACCTAACACCATTAATGAATGGTCCAGACCCTATTTTGGGTGTAATTTTATCAACTCGAATTGAGTTGTATATATAATAATTTACTTATGATCATTACACCTTTGAGTGATTAATTAGTGTCTCTACCATCCTAGGGTGATATAGAAGAGCTAACCTAAAGGTACTTCCAGTGACACTGGTTTATCACTCAAATCATTAGTGTGTATGATTGTATATATATATATAATGTGTATTAATTTTAAGTGCTAACCTCTAGTAGAGGTAGGATTATTGCCTAGTGAGTTCAGAATTTACCCTAGGCTACCATTAGTGTTTGTTCAGTATTATGAGCAGCCCAAGTACAAGTCCCACAAGGCTTCACCAACGAGCCAGTATGGATAATGCAGGGAGAATGAAAAGAACCCTTGCAGGTCTTAAAGGCCACTTAACAAGACAGATCAAGAAATGTGAAGATTTGTCACAACAATCAACAGTTGATTATGCTGACCTGGAAAGCTATTATCAAGCAGCTGCAGGTAAATTTGAGCAAATCAAATGCCAAATGGCTGTCCTTGTGGGGACAGACTACTACCATCAATTCATTGGTAGCCCTACTAAGTATCAGGGTATAACCATGTTAAACTCTGCAGGAGGTAAATTACTCTCAGGCCCAGTATCAAGCCTGAGGAGACCTATGCCTGCAGATAAACAATACCAATAGAAATCTAAATTTGTCAGCTGATTATATTTCTCCAGTAGCATTATACTAAGGAGATTACAGCTGACTATACCAACAGAGGTTGATGTTAGTATCATCATTTGAAGCTGAAGATGAGTTCATGAGGCCTCAGTGGCAAATCAGTGAACAGTAGCCTAAAACAGCTACAAGTCACTGCGACCAATGTCACTGAACCCACTGCAGTCTCAGAACCATACTTTACTTTAATGACGAGCTATTCAATCTTCTGAATCAATTAACTAAATTAAACCCTAATAAATCTGATGACTGATTTGATACATTTATTATTTAATCAAGATGTATTCCATGGGCCTCAGTGTTTATATATCAGTGACCAGTTACCTGAAGAAACTTCAAGTTATATCTAATGTCACTGATCTCACTGCAGTCCCTGAATCATACTTGACTGTAGTACTTGATCACATCCAGTCTTCTGGGTTAAATAATAAGTAATAAGGCTTGAATATTAGCCTTTCAAGAGTTGACAGGGAAATGAAATCGCATTAGACTTCTAACCCCTACAACTCTAGTACGGGACATCCGTCCTGTACGAACAGACACACAAATGTGTGATTACTAACTACTAACATCAAATTAATCTAATAATTCGAAGGAGGAGTATCGGTGTTCGTCTGTTCTAATTAGGACTTCGACCCGTGAGCAGCCCCCTGGGGAATTATGTCGGAAAATCCGACACCATTTAATATATCATACAGACAGATAATAATTTCTGCTGTATTACCAACAAGTTACCCATAGAAAACGTAACTTGTAGTGGAATTACCATCTAAAGAAAACGGGATATCATCACCACATACTATTATAATTCACCAGCTATTTTGCTGGGAATTATTCTTAAATACATTAGTCTTTGGACTTTACCATCATAAAAACATCTTATATAAATTAACTTAATTATCAATATTAAAGTAGAGTAAATGTGACCCTTCTATCACTTTCTGAAATCTGGACAAAGTAGGCCAGGCGTCAGGGAGGAAGGAGGGCAGCCATTGTTGTGTCACCTCCGAGACGTGTGGAGCAAACCAGCTCCTATCATATCTGGACAATGTCGGCCAGACGTCAATAGAATGGAGTGTTAGATGCAGCCATTGTTTATATTGAGACCAGAGGCTCACACGGGAGCAAATACGGCTCCTGTTAATTTTACTTGGACGTAGTGTTATGGAAACCAAAGGTACCATCTCCAACACGATGTCTACAATTCAAGTTAAGTCTATCCGAAACCCGTTTATCATTCATTTATGGCCATTAATGTCAGGATATAGGGTGACCCGGTTAGATCACGTGGAAGCCTCAAACTAAAGGTAATTAAGCCAGGTCTTCAATGTTCCATGTACAGTTTCTCTGAAATACTTGTCATATATAGGATTCTGGCTTCACAGCTAGCGCACTTTTGACAGGTCAAGACGAGGATGCAAGATTATGTGCACCAGTTACTGGGTGATGGAAGCTACCTCAAAGAGGATAATTTGGTGTCTACACCCTAGTTATACCTGGTGGACTAACCTGCTGTACTATAAGATAAGGAACCTTTTCAATGTATGTAGTTATTGTAGTTTGATTGGCTGCATACATATTCAAAATATAAACCCCCCCTAATGTGTAGAGGATCGATTTGTGAGATTATGAGATTATTGCAGAAATACAGTCCACTTAACATTATACAAATTGCTATCGAAGTATATAAATTAACGTAAATATAAATTCATATAAATTAAATAAATATAAATCTCACAGGTCGGTTCCCACATTATTTGGTCCTTCGAAACCGAATTATTTGGACCTTCGGAACCGGAATATTCGGTCCTATGAACCCACATTTGGTCATCTTAGTACCGGATGAACCAGTTAACCAGTGGATTCATTAAATATACTAGTGCAGTGTTATTTAAACAAAGCCAGCAGTCAAGACGGCAGCGTAGCCTCGAGGGAGCTCAGGAGCCTCCCTCAGCCCAGTTCAGCTTCGTCAGCGGTTTCATGCACACCCACAGATATTTGGTGGCGTGTTATTTCGTGAAATGACAGCGCTAATATAGAATCCAGCCAAATTAGTGGCTGTGTCTTCGCGATATTGTTCACGGATTTCGTGGTGTTACATTTCGCGAGAGATTATCTACGACTTTTGTGGACTTTATTTCGCGAGGTCACTAATAATATTTAATACTTCTTGATAATATTAGAAGTTTCATAGAGGCTAATTAAGAGGCTATTATCAATAATTGTGTATATTATTTCTCCAAATAGAGAATTATTTAATATATATTGCACTAGTGTTCACAGTATAATATTTACTAATTGCCAACCCACAACAGGGTAGGATATTAACCATTGACTAGTTGAACTATTATCGTTCATCCTAGTCCCATTATTACCATAGTCAGTTGTACTATATTGAATAACCTAACACCATTAATGAATGGTCCAGACCCTATTTTGGGTGTAATTTTATCAACTCGAATTGAGTTGTATATATAATAATTTACTTATGATCATTACACCTTTGAGTGATTAATTAGTGTCTCTACCATCCTAGGGTGATATAGAAGAGCTAACCTAAAGGTACTTCCAGTGACACTGGTTTATCACTCAAATCATTAGTGTGTATGATTGTATATATATATATAATGTGTATTAATTTTAAGTGCTAACCTCTAGTAGAGGTAGGATTATTGCCTAGTGAGTTCAGAATTTACCCTAGGCTACCATTAGTGTTTGTTCAGTATTATGAGCAGCCCAAGTACAAGTCCCACAAGGCTTCACCAACGAGCCAGTATGGATAATGCAGGGAGAATGAAAAGAACCCTTGCAGGTCTTAAAGGCCACTTAACAAGACAGATCAAGAAATGTGAAGATTTGTCACAACAATCAACAGTTGATTATGCTGACCTGGAAAGCTATTATCAAGCAGCTGCAGGTAAATTTGAGCAAATCAAATGCCAAATGGCTGTCCTTGTGGGGACAGACTACTACCATCAATTCATTGGTAGCCCTACTAAGTATCAGGGTATAACCATGTTAAACTCTGCAGGAGGTAAATTACTCTCAGGCCCAGTATCAAGCCTGAGGAGACCTATGCCTGCAGATAAACAATACCAATAGAAATCTAAATTTGTCAGCTGATTATATTTCTCCAGTAGCATTATACTAAGGAGATTACAGCTGACTATACCAACAGAGGTTGATGTTAGTATCATCATTTGAAGCTGAAGATGAGTTCATGAGGCCTCAGTGGCAAATCAGTGAACAGTAGCCTAAAACAGCTACAAGTCACTGCGACCAATGTCACTGAACCCACTGCAGTCTCAGAACCATACTTTACTTTAATGACGAGCTATTCAATCTTCTGAATCAATTAACTAAATTAAACCCTAATAAATCTGATGACTGATTTGATACATTTATTATTTAATCAAGATGTATTCCATGGGCCTCAGTGTTTATATATCAGTGACCAGTTACCTGAAGAAACTTCAAGTTATATCTAATGTCACTGATCTCACTGCAGTCCCTGAATCATACTTGACTGTAGTACTTGATCACATCCAGTCTTCTGGGTTAAATAATAAGTAATAAGGCTTGAATATTAGCCTTTCAAGAGTTGACAGGGAAATGAAATCGCATTAGACTTCTAACCCCTACAACTCTAGTACGGGACATCCGTCCTGTACGAACAGACACACAAATGTGTGATTACTAACTACTAACATCAAATTAATCTAATAATTCGAAGGAGGAGTATCGGTGTTCGTCTGTTCTAATTAGGACTTCGACCCGTGAGCAGCCCCCTGGGGAATTATGTCGGAAAATCCGACACCATTTAATATATCATACAGACAGATAATAATTTCTGCTGTATTACCAACAAGTTACCCATAGAAAACGTAACTTGTAGTGGAATTACCATCTAAAGAAAACGGGATATCATCACCACATACTATTATAATTCACCAGCTATTTTGCTGGGAATTATTCTTAAATACATTAGTCTTTGGACTTTACCATCATAAAAACATCTTATATAAATTAACTTAATTATCAATATTAAAGTAGAGTAAATGTGACCCTTCTATCACTTTCTGAAATCTGGACAAAGTAGGCCAGGCGTCAGGGAGGAAGGAGGGCAGCCATTGTTGTGTCACCTCCGAGACGTGTGGAGCAAACCAGCTCCTATCATATCTGGACAATGTCGGCCAGACGTCAATAGAATGGAGTGTTAGATGCAGCCATTGTTTATATTGAGACCAGAGGCTCACACGGGAGCAAATACGGCTCCTGTTAATTTTACTTGGACGTAGTGTTATGGAAACCAAAGGTACCATCTCCAACACGATGTCTACAATTCAAGTTAAGTCTATCCGAAACCCGTTTATCATTCATTTATGGCCATTAATGTCAGGATATAGGGTGACCCGGTTAGATCACGTGGAAGCCTCAAACTAAAGGTAATTAAGCCAGGTCTTCAATGTTCCATGTACAGTTTCTCTGAAATACTTGTCATATATAGGATTCTGGCTTCACAGCTAGCGCACTTTTGACAGGTCAAGACGAGGATGCAAGATTATGTGCACCAGTTACTGGGTGATGGAAGCTACCTCAAAGAGGATAATTTGGTGTCTACACCCTAGTTATACCTGGTGGACTAACCTGCTGTACTATAAGATAAGGAACCTTTTCAATGTATGTAGTTATTGTAGTTTGATTGGCTGCATACATATTCAAAATATAAACCCCCCCTAATGTGTAGAGGATCGATTTGTGAGATTATGAGATTATTGCAGAAATACAGTCCACTTAACATTATACAAATTGCTATCGAAGTATATAAATTAACGTAAATATAAATTCATATAAATTAAATAAATATAAATCTCACAGGTCGGTTCCCACAGACGAGTTCAATATAACTCACCCTGTTAACCTTGTTAACGAGCTCACTGTAGCTCACCCTGTCAACACTGTTGACGAGTTCACTGAACTCACCCTGTTAACACTGCTAACGAGCTCACTGCAGCTCACCCTGTTGACGAGTTCACTGAACTCACCCTGTTAACGAGCTCACTGCAGCTCACCCTGTTAGCACTGCTAACGAGCTCACTGTAGCTCACCCTGTCAACACTGTTGACGAGTTCACTGAACTCACCCTGTTAACACTGTTAACGAGCTCACTGTAGCTCACCCTGTCAACACTGTTGACGAGTTCACTGTAACTCACCCTGTTAGCACTGCTAACGAGCTCACTGTAGCTCACCCTGTCAACACTGTTGACGAGTTCAATGTAACTCACCCTGTTAGCACTGTTAACGAGCTCAATATAGCTCACCATGTTCCCTAGTTCAATATAGCTCGACCTGTTAATGAGTTCAATACTGCTCACAATGTTAATTCGAGTACTTTGCTCACAATTAGCTTAGTCCCTTACTTAGGTAGGTTAGAAATTCAAACCATTTATTTAGGTAGGTTTAGGGACTTTAGTTAGTGTCAACTGAGTACTAGCCTAATCTGTACTCACCATTAATTACAGTTGACTATACTTATAGAGACTGATTTAATAAACTCAATTTCATGTAAAGGTGATTTCGTATTAACAAGTTTACAGTGTCAAGCCTATGAGCTGCCATTCAATTAGCTCATAAGTCAGAATGACTAGGCTATTAATCTCACTGTCGACTCAGAATTTTCCTTGATTTTAATGAATAAACTTTTCAGTTCTCTACCTTTCTAGTATTTTAGCTAGTTAGCCAATTAGTTGTACCATCAGTCAGAATGACTACTGCACGGCAGTGCACATTAAAATCAATTTCCTCATTTGAATTTGGGGTGATCGTGATATTGTCTAGTAACTCAATAGTTACAAGTCACAGCGACCCTAGACAGTGACCTTACTGTAGTCATAGTCTCCTTGATCTTGAATGACGAATAATACTTTACTGTATAATCATACAATAGTGTTATCAGTTCTTAGGAACTTATTCTGAGTTTGCCTACGATTCAGCAGCTACGTAATACACCATTACATGTCACTGCGACCCTAGTTGTTGAGTTTATTGTGAGCTTTAGAGAGTTCCTGATTACCGATGACTTAATCATTTAATGTTTCAATATTTAATACTTGTTTCCACTAAGGGAAACTACAAGCCTATTATAGTTCTTAACTAAGAGCAATTCTTTAATTTTTGTGTAGGCTATAAATAACATGTTTCATTTGACATGAAATTAGCAAGACCTAAGTTTCTTGTATGTCCTTGATAAATACGGGACATTCGTTATGTGTGTACTAACATACTAATATACTAATATTTATACCAACTTCGGGATAGGTGTCAGTACTACACATTACACTACGACCCTAGAATCCTCCCCCAGGAGTTATGTTGGAAATTTCCAACACTGAATACAACACTGTTGTATTCTCATTAAATATTACTAATTCTACTAATCATTGTAGTGAGTAAAATTAACCCAACGTAGAGTTCACATGTACTAATAATTACATCTGTACAATAGGCTAGAATTCTTACGTCACCCGACGCCAGTATTGCGTCAGATTTCATTGTAATAAACACATTTATATCCAATGTGCCTGAGAATTGAATTCGATTCTCTATAAACAACGGCGTTCTGTGTGATAATTAATTACAGATAAACTGATCTCCAACTAAAGCCAAATAGAGCGTTTATAGTTATAGCTGTTATCTAGTAATAAAATTAACGTCACGCGTGAATGCCCTAGAGAGACATTAATTCTTCTCCATTGTTCGTTTACTATCATGGAACTGGCAAATAATAATATTTAACTCTTCCAAATAATAAACCCGTCCTTACCCGAGCATTTCAAGCACAACCGCGAGAAATGATAATATCCATAATAAATAATTTGGTTAATAAACGCGGGACGCAGAGCGGGGCGAAAAGAGACGCCAGTGCACGTGTTGAAACGCTAACGAGTGGACCTGTTCACGTGGTGCTCACGAGGAGACGCCATTACCCAGCCATCAGGGTAAACGCTATCAATTCTCCAGAAGAAAGTCGCCACTGTGAGGCGTGAAGAACCTCGCAGACAATACCTTCACCTGGTGTCAGTGTCATTCACGGAACCTGTTAAATTTGGTTCTTTGTGACTCCACGTGACCGGCCAGTGAAGCGCGTCAGTATCCAGGATAGGCTAGACCAGAGCCTGGGACGCGAATTTCGGCAAGCCTAAACTTACACAGTGCCCATATTAGCTAAGTATCTTATCCTTATTTGATGCATCTGATAGGGTGTAGACTTATAGCTGGGTAGCTTGTCGTGACGACGTATAACAACCAACAATCACAGGTCATTATCCTTCTCTTACCATTAATATTAATTTATTGAGCATAGAAATACAGTAGTTTAATTTGTTGCTACTGGAAACATTTGTTTTGCAGCGTGCGTGAAGAATTCTCCGAGCTGCCATTTCCCATGTTAATCAACTCCTAGTGTTCCATGACGAGTCCAGGAGAATCAGAGGAAGCGTCGTGACTAACTTCTAAGGAATCGTTATTAAGCTAAGATTCCTTTGTATTCCTCTAATTTATTATATGTACTCTTTTACATGCAGAACTCTCTTCATTGGATTAACATGTGTTTATTATGATTATTATTATTTATGTTCATAATCTATGTTCTCATTCATGATAACGATAATGATTTCATAAGTATTCAAAGGATTAGATTATTATACATTGGATTAGTGAACGAACCACACTAGTTCCTGGACGTACTGAGTTCCAGTAATAACCCCCCAATGTAGGTGTTTGAGGTTTGATTCATTTAATTATACAGCCCATTAATTATTTCAGTGATCATATTCTCTAGTATTTTATCCATAGTTACTGGTTCATCTAGGAATTATCTAATGATCATAATTTCTCAGTTTCCCTCTTTACTATAAAAGCGGGTGGTCCTTCGTAATTTATTTTACTATATTAATATTTAAATAATTAGAGTCAAGCCCCAAATGTCCCACAGGAAGAAAGTTTAGTGCATGTGTTGAGGGAGTGGTAGCGAGTGGCTGGCTGGTGTGTGGCGGTAACTCTTCGTTGCTTTTCGACTCTCAATATTAACTTAGTGGTTCGTTATGGTGACCAAAACATGCAGATACTTATATATAACCTGTGTATAGAGTGTAATAGCAGCAAAACTATTTGTTTATTGTTTTATAAACATAATAATTGAATCACTAATATGCACATCATACTTTTGAGTATAGCGATTATTCACCACTTTTATTATATAAATATATTACAATACACACTATTGAATAATATTACTGCCAAAAAACTAAGAAAAAATCAATCGGAGACATTGAAATAATTAGGTAATAATATCTTTGAGGCAACTCCCACCTGTCAGCGCGGGTGACGCTGACCGGGTCTGACGACCACTCTGTCAATGCCCACTTTTCCCAGACTTCCACGGTCAATTGCGCCTAAAATATGTCACCTACGATTTGTTTTCCCCGTGCTCAGGGGACACAAATTAACATGTTTAGAAGACGAAAAAAAATTTGAATTTTTTTTCTTCCGCACAGAGGTGTAAATGTCCCCAGGGACCCCTGAACAGTGTAAGGGTTCACGAGAATATAATATTATTTAATTCCCTATAATTGCAACCTGGTTCTCATTAATGCATTACATCAGTAATTACTCGGAAAAGAATTATCCGTGATTAGTAATTTCTGTTGTGAATGTGAGCGACAAGATGAGGGAGGGCGGAGAGACGCCGCCATTCGCGATGCTGCTTTGCTAGAGACTCCAACAATGGCATCGTGCGTCCCGGGAGAGTCAATTTCCATCAATACTACGGTAGGCCCTTGCATTTAATCGGCCTAGGAGCGTGTAATTGCTCCAGTAGCAATCTGGAATTGCTACGGAGGACAACCAGCAGGTTAAGTGCCCTAATATTTGTTATATCGTGAGATCTTTAGGTATATCATTTTACTGTGCACTGTCCATCGTTATGCTACGCGACCTCCCCAAACAATAAGTACGTCCATAAGGAATGAAATTTATTCCTTTTAAGGCATAGTGAGGATATTATATAGTAGGTGTAACCAATTAGTATATTTAGTTGAAATTTCAGCATGTGTTGTAAGCGGTCGTGACCATCATGTTCCCACGCCATGCTTGAACTCACGTGTTGCCGCAAGTAGCAGACGACGCCATTGCACCTCTACCTCTCCGTTCACTATTACAGCTAAGCAGGTGAAATCTTTTCTATTATTTCTTTAATTGAGAAAATTATAGATCAGTCGAAGAGATTTAGTTTATTTGATTTGAGATACTTAACGTAATATGTTAACCTCATAAAAGTCAAATGAGAATAATTGCTTGATTAATCAACATATAATCTTTTTACCATTAATCAATTTATCTAATGTTTCTTAGTAGTATTCTTAACTAGTAGCGAATAGCTTCTTAATAGTATTCTTAACTAGTAGCTAATAGCTTCTTAATAGTATATCTATATAATATTAATATTAATTAATATTAATAGTATATCTACTTCTATAATAGTAGTAACTAATAGCTTCTTAATAGTATAATACTTCTAGTATTAACCCCCAATTTTGTGAAGGACGGAAAGTTTATTCTCGGACATTAATATTATACAGCCCATAAACGCTTAAAGAATAATCTTTAATAGATTCCTATCAATAGGCACTGGTATTTCAGAAATTATCATTTAACTCTATCTGTTTCCCTTTTCAGTCAAAATAGGGTTATTACGTTTGGTTACATTGATTATTAGCACAAAGGTGCTAATAATCAATGTAACCAAACTCAGTCAAACACTGATTCATCAGTGAGGCCTAAGAGCCCCACAGGTGCTCCTAAGAGACCTAATAGTCCAAAGAGCACTCCCAAGAGCCTCTTAATGGTTCCCCAGAGTACACCAAGTACTCACAAGAGAATAAATAACAAGCAAATGCAAGCAGCAAAACCATCACAACCTGCAAATACTGTTTTACCTAAACCGGTAACCCCTAAACGATCTGCAGGATGGGGAATGTGCTTGTTTTGCAATCAAAAACATTCTCTGTACAAATGTACCAATTATCCTAATAGAGACACAAGAGTCAGACGACTCAAACAGTTACATAAATGTACTAGGTGTCTCAAACCACATAATGTTAACAGCTGTGAAACCCCACTGAACACCTGCAATAGGTGTAGAAGGGGCAAGCATCATGCTGCACTGTGCAAATTAGTTAGGACAAATTATGTCAATCCTAGAATAGGACGTAGAGAATCTACACCAGTACAGTGCTGCAAGGTGCGAGATGTGTACAGCGTAACTTCACAAGCATCTCAAGTGGATGCTGCCTTGCCTACTGCCCAACTTCAAGTGAAGAACAGAGGAGCCAAGATCACCATACGTGGACTATTTGATCAAGGTTCCCAGAGAACTTTCATTACTCAAAGGGCAGCAGAGGCACTTAATTTACAACCAATCAGACAGGTAAAATTAAACTTGTCAGGGTTCATGATAAATCGAGGAACCCACGAATACTCAGTAGTTCAACCGCTTGTACGACTAGGTAGTCATGCCAAGGCTGTCCAAGCCATTGTTGTATATCAAATACCTTTAGACTTAAATATTAAGGGTTTGGGGTACACAGCCCACTTCCTGCAGGAACGTGAAATTAATTTGGCTGACAACAAGTTAACGTCTGACCGCCTTAACAATGTAGATGTACTAGTCGGAGCCGACTACTATTACCAGTTCATAACTGGACATGTTAAACGATTGGGAATGAATATGGTCCAATCTGCAGGTGGCTACTTACTTACTGGTAAAGTTCTGAATGTGAACAAGCCTAAGCCTGCCAACAATAATAAATTAGTCAGCAGTAAATCAATTCTCCAGCAACAAGCTAAAGGGAGAAACACAGCTGAGTAATAAACTCAGATTGAATGTAGTGCAATTGATACTCGCCGAGATGTTTCATAGCTCTCAGTGAAAACCAATGGTCCGTACTCAAACAAGTACAAGTCACAGCGACCAAGCCATTGAATTCACTGCAGACCTAGAATTATTCTCGACAAGTAGTAATTGACCACACTCAGTCTTCCTAGGTAAATTGTAATGTTGGGCTAGAGAATCTAGTATCCCCTAGGTAATTAATAATGTTAGGCTAGAGAATCTAGCACTCAATGCCACTGGCATTTCCTGAATTTAGTAATACTATGAAGTCATCAAGCAACTTCAGTAATTACAAATTCACTAGGACCACTGGTCCACTATACTTGCGCTAGAGGTTTGCCAAGAAAACCTTCTTAATACCATGTTTTCTGCACTAAGAGTTAGTGATAAATACTTGCATCAATTTGTTTGAGTTGTTTTTCTTTCGTTTCTGCTTAATTAGTGTAGGAGCGCAGCACGAACAAACTTGCAAACTTACCAATACGTAAGCGAATTTACAGAGAACTAATAACCCGTGAAACGTTTAGGTTGGGAAAATGTTACAAATTATCTTGAATAGGATTAATCGTAACACTAATTTAATTTCCAGCAATCTTAGGTTTCTCTTTGTTTAATGCATTATCGTTAAACATCAGCATTGTTAATTAACATGCTTCATGAGCTTAATATAGCTCACCTTAGAATTAACGTAATAATATGAGTGCTTGTTCCCCATGCGCATACGAGCTTAATATTGCTCGCCATGACAATCGAACGCTTTAATGTTCCCCATGCCACGAGCACTGCTCGCTATGATAATTGAATGAGACAATACTCCACCTCGTTAATTTGAGCTCACTGTAGCTCACCCTGTTAACACTGTTAACGAGCTCACTCTGTCAACACTGTTGACGAGTTCAATATAACTCACCCTGTTAACCTTGTTAACGAGCTCACTGTAGCTCACCCTGTCAACACTGCTGACGAGTTCACTGAACTCACCCTGTTAACACTGCTAACGAGCTCACTGCAGCTCACCCTGTTGACGAGTTCACTGAACTCACCCTGTTAACGAGCTCACTGCAGCTCACCCTGTTAGCACTGCTAACGAGCTCACTGTAGCTCACCCTGTCAACACTGTTGACGAGTTCACTGAACTCACCCTGTTAACACTGTTAACGAGCTCACTGTAGCTCACCCTGTCAACACTGTTGACGAGTTCACTGTAACTCACCCTGTTAGCACTGCTAACGAGCTCACTGTAGCTCACCCTGTCAACACTGTTGACGAGTTCAATGTAACTCACCCTGTTAGCACTGTTAACGAGCTCAATATAGCTCACCATGTTCCCTAGTTCAATATAGCTCGACCTGTTAATGAGTTCAATACTGCTCACAATGTTAATTCGAGTACTTTGTTCACAATTAGCTTAGTCCCTTACTTAGGTAGGTTAGAAATTCAAACCATTTATTTAGGTAGGTTTAGGGACTTTAGTTAGTGTCAACTGAGTACTAGCCTAATCTGTACTCACCATTAATTACAGTTGACTATACTTATAGAGACTGATTTAATAAACTCAATTTCATGTAAAGGTGATTTCGTATTAACAAGTTTACAGTGTCAAGCCTATGAGCTGCCATTCAATTAGCTCATAAGTCAGAATGACTAGGCTATTAATCTCACTGTCGACTCAGAATTTTCCTTGATTTTAATGAATAAACTTTTCAGTTCTCTACCTTTCTAGTATTTTAGCTAGTTAGCCAATTAGTTGTACCATCAGTCAGAATGACTACTGCACGGCAGTGCACATTAAATTCAATTTCCTCATTTGAATTTGGGGTGATCGTGATGCTGCGTGATGTTATTGTCTAGTAACTCAATAGTTACAAGTCACAGCGACCCTAGACAGTGACCTTACTGTAGTGTCATAGTCTCCTTGATCTTGAATGACGAATAATACTTTACTGTATAATCATACAATAGTGTTATCAGTTCTTAGGAACTTATTCTGAGTTTGCCTACGATTCAGCAGCTACGTAATACACCATTACATGTCACTGCGACCCTAGTTGTTGAGTTTATTGTGAGCTTTAGAGAGTTCCTGATTACCGATGACTTAATCATTTAATGTTTCAATATTTAATACTTGTTTCCACTAAGGGAAACTACAAGCCTATTATAGTTCTTAACTAAGAGCAATTCTTTAATTATTGTGTAGGCTATAAATAACATGTTTCATTTGACATGATATTAGCAAGACCTAAGTTTCTTGTATGTCCTTGATAAATACGGGACATTCGTTATGTGTGTACTAACATACTAATATACTAATATTTATACCAACTTCGGGATAGGTGTCAGTACTACACATTACACTACGACCCTAGAATCCTCCCCCAGGAGTTATGTTGGAAATTTCCAACACTGAATACAACACTGTTGTATTCTCATTAAATATTACTAATTCTACTAATCGTTGTAGTGAGTAAAATTAACCCAACGTAGAGTTCACATGTACTAATAATTACATCTGTACAATAGGCTAGAATTCTTACGTCACCCGACGCCAGTATTGCGTCAGATTTCATTGTAATAAACACATTTATATCCAATGTGCCTGAGAATTGAATTCGATTCTCTATAAACAATGGCGTTCTGTGTGATAATTAATTACAGATAAACTGATCTCCAACTAAAGCCAAATAGAGCGTTTATAGTTATAGCTGTTATCTAGTACTAAAATTAACGTCACGCGTGAATGCCCTGGAGAGACATTAATTCTTCTCCATTGTTCGTTTACTATCATGGAACTGGCAAATAATAATATTTAACTCTTCCAAATAATAAACCCGTCCTTACCCGAGCATTTCAAGCACAACCGCGAGAAATGATAATATCCATAATAAATAATTTGGTTAATAAACGCAGGACGCGGCGAAAAGAGACGCCAGTGCACGTGTTGAAACGCTCACGAGCGGACCTGTTCACGTGGTGTTCACGAGGAGACGCCTTTACCCAGCCATCAGGGTAAACGCTATCAATTCTCCAGAAGAAAGTCGCCACTGTGAGGCGTGAAGAACCTCGCAGACAATACCTTCACCTGGTGTCAGTGTCATTCACGGAACCTGTTAAATTAGGTTCTTTGTGACTCCACGTGACCGGCCAGTGAAGCGCGTCAGTATCCAGGATAGGCTAGACCAGAGCCTGGAACGCGAATTTCGGCAAGCCTAAACTTACACAGTGCCCATATTAGCTAAGTATCTTATCCTTATTTGATGCATCTGATAGGGTGTAGACTTATAGCTGGGTAGCTTGTCGTGACGACGTATAACAACCAACAATCACAGGTCATTATCCTTCTCTTACCATTAATATTAATTTATTGAGCATAGAAATACAGTAGTTTAATTTGTTGCTACTGGAAACATTTGTTTTGCAGCGTGAGTGAAGAATTCTCCGAGCTGCCATTTCCCATGTTAATCAACTCCTAGTGTTCCATGACGAGTCCAGGAGAATCAGAGGAAGCGTCGTGACTAACTTCTAAGGAATCGTCATTAAGCTAAGATTCCTTTGTATTCCTCTAATTTATTATCTGTACTCTTTTACATGCAGAACTCTGTTCATTGGATTAACATGTGTTTATTATGATTATTATTATTTATGTTCATAATCTATGTTCTCATTCATGATAACGATAATGATTTCATAAGTATTCATAGGATTAGATTATTATACATTGGATTAGTGAACGAACCACACTAGTTCCTGGACGTACTGAGTTCCAGTAATAACCCCCCAATGTAGGTGTTTGAGGTTTGATTCATTTAATTATACAGCCCATTAATTATTTCAGTGATCATATTCTCTAGTATTTTATCCATAGTTACTGGTTCATCTAGGAATTATCTAATGATCATAATTTCTCAGTTTCCCTCTTTACTATAAAAGCGGGTGGTCCTTCGTAATTTATTTTACTATATTAATATTTAAATAATTAGAGTCAAGCCCCAAATGTCCCACAGGAAGAAAGTTTAGTGCATGTGTTGAGGGAGTGGTAGCGAGTGGCTGGCTGGTGTGTGGCGGTAACTCTTCGTTGCTTTTCGACTCTCAATATTAACTTAGTGGTTCGTTATGGTGACCAAAACATGCAGATACTTATATATAACCTGTGTATAGAGTGTAATAGCAGCAAAACTATTTGTTTATTGTTTTATAAACATAATAATTGAATCACTAATATGCACATCATACTTTTGAGTATAGCGATTATTCACCACTTTTATTATATAAATATATTACAATACACACTATTGAATAATATTACTGCCAAAAAACTAAGAAAAAATCAATCGGAGACATTGAAATAATTAGGTAATAATATCTTTGAGGCAACTCCCACCTGTCAGCGCGGGTGACGCTGACCGGGTCTGACGACCACTCTGTCAATGCCCACTTTTCCCAGACTTCCACGGTCAATTGCGCCTAAAATATGTCACCTACGATTTTTTTTTTCCCCGTGCTCAGGGGACACAAATTAACATGTTTAGAAGACGAAAAAAAATTTGAATTTTTTTTCTTCCGCACAGAGGTGTAAATGTCCCCAGGGACCCCTGAACAGTGTAAGGGTTCACGAGAATATAATATTATTTAATTCCCTATAATTGCAACCTGGTTATCTTGAGATGATTTCGGGGCTTTTAGTGTCCCCGCGGCCTGGTCCTCGACCAGGCCTCCACCCCCAGGAAGCAGCCCGTGACAGCTGACTAACACCCAGGTACCTATTTTACTGCTAGGTAACAGGGGCATAGGGTGAAGAAACTCTGCCCATTGTTTCTCGACGGCGCCTGGGATTGAACCCAGGACCACAGGATCACAAGTCCAGTGTGCTGTCCGCTCGGCCGACCGGCTGGTTCTCATTAATGCATTACATCAGTAATTACTCGGAAAAGAATTATCCGTGATTAGTAATTTCTGTTGTGAATGTGAGCGACAAGATGAGGGAGGGCGGAGAGACGCCGCCATTCGCGATGCTGCTTCGCTAGAGACTCCAACAATGGCATCGTGCGTCCCGGGAGAGTCAATTTCCATCAATACTACGGTAGGCCCTTGCATTTAATCGGCCTAGGAGCGTGTAATTGCTCCAGTAGCAATCTGGAATTGCTACGGAGGACAACCAGCAGGTTAAGTGCCCTAATATTTGTTATATCGTGAGATCTCTAGGTATATCATTTTACTGTGCACTGTCCATCGTTATGCTACGCGACCTCCCCAAACAATAAGTACGTCCATAAGGAATGAAATTTATTCCTTTTAAGGCATAGTGAGGATATTATATAGTAGGTGTAACCAATTAGTATATTTAGTTGAAATTTCAGCATGTGTTGTAAGCGGTCGTGACCATCATGTTCCCACGCCATGCTTGAACTCACGTGTTGCCGCAAGTAGCAGACGACGCCATTGCACCTCTACCTCTCCGTTCACTATTACAGCTAAGCAGGTGAAATCTTTTCTATTATTTCTTTAATTGAGAAAATTATAGATCAGTCGAAGAGATTTAGTTTATTTGATTTGAGATACTTAACGTAATATGTTAACCTCATAAAAGTCAAATGAGAATAATTGCTTGATTAATCAACATATAATCTTTTTACCATTAATCAATTTATCTAATGTTTCTTAATAGTATTCTTAACTAGTAGCGAATAGCTTCTTAATAGTATTCTTAACTAGTAGCTAATAGCTTCTTAATAGTATATCTATATAATATTAATATTAATTAATATTAATAGTATATCTACTTCTATAATAGTAGTAACTAATAGCTTCTTAATAGTATAATACTTCTAGCATTAACCCCCAATTTTGTGAAGGACGGAAAGTTTATTCTCGGACATTAATATTATACAGCCCATAAACGTTTAAAGAATAATCTTTAATAGATTCCTATCAATAGGCACTGGTATTTCAGTAATTATCATTTAACTCTATCTGTTTCCCTTTTCAGTCAAAATAGGGTGGTCCTTCGATTAATTCAAATTAATCTATTAATTAAATATCAATCAATTAATAGAGAGTAATCTTTTTTCCCAACACCACTCATGTGTCTATCATCCGTGTCAACTCATGTGTTGCTCGTCTGGGTCCACTTATGTATCGTTCATCTGTGTCTACTCAAGTGTCGTTCATCTGTGTCCACTTATGTGTCGTTCATCTGTATACACTCATGTGTTGTTCATCTGTGTCCACTCATATGTCTTTCATTTGTGTTCACTCATGTGTTGTTCATCTGTGTCCACTCGAGTATCGTTCATATGTGTACAATCATATGCTGTTAATCTGTGTCCACTCATGTGTCGTTCATCTGTTTTCACTCATGTGTCGTTCACATATGTCAACTCCTGTGTCTTTCATCTGTGTCCACTCATGTGTTGTTCATCTGTGTCCACTCATGTGTTGGTTACCTATGTCCACTCATGCGTCGTTCATGCGTCCAGTCATCTGATGTTCATCTGTGTCCACTAAAGTATCGTTCATATGTGTTCACTTATATGATGTTCATCTGTGTCCACTCATGTATCGTTCATATGTGTTCACTTATATGCTGTTAATCTATGTCCGCTCATGTATTGTTCATCTATGTCCACTCGTGTGTCTTTCATTTGTGTCCACTCATGTGTTTTTCATTTGTGTCCACTCATGTGTCTTTCATTTGTGTCCAATCATGTGTCGTTCATCTGTGTCCACTTGTATGTCTTTCATCAGTGTCCACTCAAGAATTATTCATCTGTGTCCGTTCATGTGTCCTTCACTTGTGTCCTCTCGTGTGTTGTTCATCTGTGGCCACTCAAGTATTGTTCATATGTATCCAATCATATGCTGTTAATCTGTATCCACTCCTGTGTCGTTCATTTCTGTCCACTCGTGTGTCTTTCATCTATGTACACTATTGTGTTGGTTATCTGTGTCCACTCATGTGTCTTTCATCCGTGTCCACTCATGAGTTGTTCATCTGTGTCCACTCATATGTCGTTCATATGTGTCTACTCAAGTGTTGTTCATCTGTGTCCTCTCAAGTATCGTTTATATGTGTCCACTCATGTGTCTTTCATCTGTGTCCACTCATGTGTCGATCATCTGTGTCCACTCATGTATCGTTCATCTGTGTCCACTCATGTTTGTCTTTCATCAGGGTCCACTCAAGTACCGTTCATATGTGTCCTCTCAAATGCCCTCCCGTGTGTATCTTTCATCTGTGTCCTCCCGTGTGTATCTTTCATCTGTGTCCTCCCGTGTGTATCTTTCATCTGTGTCCACCCATGATTCGTTCCTCTGTGTACAGTCATGTGTTGTTCATCTGTGTCCACTCAAGTATCGTTCATCTGTGTCCACTCAAATGCTGTTAATCTGTGTCTACTCATGTGTCGTTCATCTGTGTCCACTCATGTATCGTTAATATATGTCCACTAATATGCTGTTAATATGTGTCCAATCATGTGTCGTTCATGTGTGTCCACTCGTGTGTCTTTCATCAGTGTCCACTCATGAATTGTTCATCTGTGTCCACTCATGTGTCTTTCATTTGTGTCCCCTCATGTATTGTTCATGTGTCCACTCATGTATCGTTCATCTGTGTCCTCTCAAGTATCGTTCATATGTGTCTACTCACGTGTCTTTTATCTGAGTCCACTCATTTGTCGATCATCTGTGTCCTCTCATGTGTCGTTCATCTGAGTCCACTCACGTGTCGTTAATCTGTGTCCACCCATGTGTGTCTTTCATCTGTGTCCACTCATGTGTCGTTCATCTGTGTCCACTCATGTGTCCACTCATGTGTCCTTCATCTGTATCCACTCTCGTGTCGTTCATATGTGTCCAAACATGTATCGTTCATATGTGTCTACTCATCTGCTATTAATCTGTGTCCAGTCATGTGTCGATCATTTGTGGCAACATGTGTGTCTTTCATCCGTGTCCACTCATGTGTTGTTCATCTGTATCCACTCATGTGTCTTTCATCTGTGTCCACTCATGTGTCGTTCATCTGTTTCCACTCATGTATCATTCACTTGTGTCTGCTCATGTGTTGTTCATCTGTGCGCACTCATATGTCTTTCATTTGTGTGCACTCATGTGTTGTTCATATGTGTCCACTCGAGTATCGTTCATATGTGTCAGCTCATATGTTGTTAATCTGTGTCCACTCATGTGTCGTTAATTTGTACCCACTCATGTGTCGTTCATCTGTTTTCAATCATGTGTCGTTCATCTTGTGTTTTTCATCTGTGTCCACTCATGAGTCTTTCAATTCTGTCCTTTAATGTGTTGTTCATCTGTGTCCACTCATGTGTCGTTCATCTGTGTCCACCAATGTGTCGTTCATCTGTGTCCCGTCATGTGTTGTTCATCTGTGTCCACTTAAGTATCGTATATGTGTCCACTCATATGCTGTTCATATGTCTCACCTCATGTGTTGTTCATCTGTGTCCACTCATGTATCGTTCATCTGTGTCAACTCAAGTATCGTTCATATGTGTGTATTCATGTGTCTTTCATCTGAGTCCACTCATGTGTCAATCATCTATGTTCTCTCATGTGTCGTTCATCCGTGTCCACTTATGTATCATTCATATATGTCCACTAATATGCTGTTAATCTGTGTCCAATCATGTGTCTTCATCTGTGTCCACTCGTGTGTCTTTCATCAGTGTCCACTCATGTATTGTTCTTCTGTGTCCACTCATGTGTCTTTCATTTGTGTCCTCTCGTGTGTTGTTCATCTGTGTCCACTCAAGTGTCTTTCATATGTGTTCACTAATATGCTGTTAATCTGTGTCCAATCATGTGTCGTTCATCTGTGTCCACTCGTATGTCTTTCATCAGTGTCCACTCATGTATTATTCATCTGTGTCCGTTCTTGTGTCCTTCATTTGTGTCCTCTCGTGTGTTGTTCATCTGTGTCCATTCAAGTATTGTTCATATGCGTCCAATCATATGCTGTTAATCTGTATCCACTCCTGTGTCATCCATTTCTGTCCACTCGTGTGTCTTTCATCTGTGTACACAATTGTGTTGGTTATCTGTGTCCACTCATGTGTCTTTCATCCGTGTCCACTCATGAGTTGTTCATCTGTGTCCACTCATGTGTCGTTCATATGTGTCTACTCAAGTGTTGTTCATCTGTGTCCTCTCAAGTATCGTTTATATGTGTCCACTCATGTGTCTTTCATCTGTGTCCACTCATGTGTCGATCATCTGTGTCCACTCATGTGTCGTTCATCTGTGTCCACTCATGTTTGTCTTTCATCAGGGTCCACTCATGTTTGTCTTTCATCAGGGTCCACTCATGTTTGTCTTTCATCAGGGTCCACTCATGTTTGTCTTTCATCAGGGTCCACTCATGTTTGTCTTTCATCAGGGTCCACTCATGTTTGTCTTTCATCAGGGTCCACTCATGTTTGTCTTTCATCAGGGTCCACTCATGTTTGTCTTTCATCAGGGTCCACTCATGTTTGTCTTTCATCAGGGTCCACTCAAGTACCGTTCATCTGTGTCCTCCCGTGTGTATCTTTCATCTGTGCCCACTTATATGTCGTTCATCTCAGTCCACTCATGTGTCATTCATCTGTGTCCACCCATGATTCGTTCCTCTGTGTCCAGCCATGTGTTGTTCATCTGTGTCCACTCAAGTATCGTTCATATGTGTCCACTCAAGTATTGTTGGAAATTTCCAACACTAATACAGTACTATTGTATTATAATAAATCAGTATTAAAATATACTAACTACAGTAGTTACTAAAACTTACTAACAACAATGTTCACATAAACTACCATTATATCTGCATATGGATACTGGAATTCTTACGAAACCAAGCACCATTATTGCGTCAGATTATCTAGTTTTTTTTTTTTTTTTTTTTTTTTTTTTTTGAGATATATACAAGAGTTGCTACATTCTTGTACAACCACTAGTACGCGTAGCGTTTCGGGCAAGTCCTTAATCCCATGGTCCCTGGAATACGATCCCCTGCCGCGAAGAATCGTTTTTTCATCCAAGTACACATTTTACTGTTGCATTAAACAGAGGCTACAGTTAAGGAATTGCGCCCAGTAAATCCTCCCCGGCCAGGATACGAACCCATGACATAGCGCTCGCGGAACGCCAGGCGAGTGTCTTACCACTACACCACGGAGACTGTGAACAACACATTTATAGCCAGTGTGTTAGAGAATTGAATGTGATTCTTTAAAATCATCAGTATTCCGTGTGATAATTATTTATGGATAACATAACTCCCAAATAATTCTAAATCGAGAGTTTTTAGTTACAATTGTTATCAAGTAATAATTTTACCGTCACGCGTGAATGCCATGGAGAAAACTAAAATCTTCTCCATTTCTTGTTTACCACCGTAAGACAAGAAAGTAATAATATTTAAATCCCTGGAATTACAACACAGTCTTTATTAAAGTCTTTCAGCCACAATTGCGCGAAATAATATTATTCGTGATAAATAATTTTTGTGGTGAATTCGGGGACGCGGGTTGAGGAGGGAGGAGAGACGCCATTGTGTGTGGGTGGTGAACTCGTGTTGCGGAATTGAGCAACAAAGGTCATGGCGTCAGAGTCTGAGACACGTGACGTTGGGATTATCAGTAAGAATTACACTGGTACTCAACCCAGAATGAATAATTATTCTTCTACGTGATCTGCAGTGCTCGGTCAACTAATAACGCATCGATATTCAGGCCAAGCTCTTAACCACGTGTACGACATTGTGGAAGTTTGAGACTGAGACGCGATACCGGCAGGCTTCAGCATAATTTGCACCTTTCGATAAGTATATAGTTCCTTTTTGATGCATCATTAGAGATTATATATGTCGTGGGCAGCCTGTCGTTATATCGAACGACTACAAAAAATCCAACGTTAGTACCGCACTAATCTTTATTTTATATTTCATGAATATTCAGATTTAAGTAGCCTAGTTCAATGCTACATAATATCCCTTAAATTACAGCTCATATGTGAGGAATCAACGAGCTGTTACCTACATTCGTGTTATTCACCTCTAAGGGCTTCTACGTGGAGATCCTGAGATCACGAGGACGAGGCGTGAATGATGTCATAGAAATCGTCTTAAAGCTAAGACTTTTTGTACACATTTAATTACTCCAATTTTGCTATTTGTTCATGATACTATCAAATTGAATACTCGTCATGTACAGTGGAGATAAAATGTGTTTATTTAGATGATTGCTTTCTAATGCTAATAATCTTTATAATTCCTATTGGTAATTGCCTATTGATTCTACAATAATTTGGTCATAATATTCTTTATCAAACAATGAACTGGTGCACGAACCACACTAGTTCCTAGACGTATATGAAGTTCTAGCAAAACCCCCCCCAATGTAGGTGTTTGAGGCTCTGACTTTAGGTAATTAACCATACAGCCCATTATTTATTTAAGTGATTATGCTTTCTAATATTTATCCATAGACACTGGTTCTTCCTTGTGTTTCTAATGATTACTTTTTATTAGTTTCCCTCTTTTCTCAAAAGTGGGTGGTCCTTCGTAATTGATTTCATTAATTTAATAATTAGATAAATTGAGTCAAGCCCCAGATATCCCACATTATGGTCCTTCGAACCAGATAAATATAAATATACTTATTAGTAATAACTAATCATCGTGTGAAGTAGTCTAGACTAACCACATTAATTAATTGTGTCTACCGGCAGCGTAACACATAGGTTAGCCTAATTCACACCAATTCATTGCTACTTATACCTCATGTATAAGGTATCACTCGTGGGACACAGTCAGTTACCCACAACACTTAGACCTATACCTCATACTGAAGTAAGAATCTTTAGGTCACCAGGAGCAACAGCTCATAACTTCTACAACAATTCCACACTAACATCTGCGTTAGAGTGGCCTCACCATCTAACCATTATTTATTTAGGTAGTAATGACATCCATCCTACTCGTCATCCAGCTGAGGTGATTAATCACCTTAAAACCATAATTTCTTCATTTAAACTCATCAGCAATTCGGTAGTATTCACATTAGTGGAACCTCGCCAACTGAGTAATGATAATCGTTGGGGAGTAACACCAGAATATTACCAGAGAGCTGCCAAATACATAAACTTCAGGCTGAAAATTTGAGTACGATTGGATGCCACTTATATCCAATTTACAGCCAGACCATACAGGCAAAACCTGGCAAGAGATGGTGTACACCTGTCAGGTGAATCTAGGTCACATGTAGTTGACAAATTGATCAACACAATCAATTATCACAAACGGCTGTGGCTAGCAAGCCAAAATTAACTGTACATAATTGTTTTTCACTTGTGTGTGCATGTGGCACATTTATATAAACTATAAAATCCAAAAAAAACAAAAATACAGCACAATTATATATTCACATTACAGCACTACAATAATCTTTGCCAACCTTTGTTAGGTAGGAATTTAGACTGTGATTGTGCTGAATTTGGCACAAACACAGACTAAATAAATTTGTAGTTTCTTAGGTAGAAATTCTCACGACTAGACTTGAGCTAGTTAGTAGTACATTTATTATTCATTTTGTGCTGACCCTATCAAGGGTGGGATTAAACCTTAAGATAACTCTGATTAGAGTCTATCCATATTAATTCTTCTTGTACTCATTATTTTGTGTGTATACATTTTGAGTGCTGCTGAATGATCACCATTACATCTAATGGTGATAAAGATCAGCTAGCCGGACGAAAGTTAATGGTGAAGTTCAAGCACTGCTCAAAATAATTAGCTACTTTTTGTTAGGTAGGTACATTTAACCTCGAGTGAGGTAGAGTGTAATTTAGCCACATTAAAATAGGCTATACTTAATATTACTTGTCAACCAATGAGCAAGTACCCAAGCTTCATTAGTAATACTTATTCAAATCCCATGAAGTTTGGACTTAAAACCATCATGGCTACTCCTGAACAATTAAGGAGAACCTATATTGGCCTCAAAGGTCATTTAACTAGACTAATTAACAAGTCTGAGGCCTTGTCTAAAGCAACTCCCATTGATTCCTATCGATTAGAAACATCAGTGAGAGTGGCTGATCTGAAATTTGATCAAGTTAGATCTACAAGCCAGTCTTATCTCGACCTGCCGAATACCATAGAAACTGATCCTGATGAAATGGATCGAATTCTAGCAGATATTTCCCAATATGAAGATGAGACTCAAGATAAACTTGACATACTATCCAATCTAGTAAAACAATCTAAATCTAATACAAATAATACTATGTCTCAATCCAGTAATCAATTACTTGAGGTTCGTTTACCTACTTTAGACTTACCTACATTTGCAGGGCTGGATAAAGAAAATTGGGACAACTTTTGGACTTCATTTGAAGTTCATATACATAGAAAATCTTCTCTTGACAAGATTTCTAAATTCTCATACCTGATTAGTCTTCTCAAAGGAGAGGCTAAAAAGGTCATAAATAACCTAGCTCTCACTGAGAGTAATTATGAGGAAGCTATAAAACTGCTAAAGTTGAACTATTGCAACAAGGAGTTGAGTATAGCTAACCTTTATTACCAGTTGCTAGATCTGAATGCACCAAGTAACAGACCAGACTCACTTCAAAGTTTCAGGCTAGAAGTAGAGTTGTTGGATATTTCCAACATCGAATACAGCATTGTTGTATTCTCATTACTTATTACTAACCATACTAAATGTTGTAGTAAGTAAAATTAACAACTCGTAGAATTCTCATGTACTAATAATTCATCTGTGCATTAGGCTAGAATTCTCACGTCACCTGACGCCAGTATTGCGTCAGATTTCTTTATAGTAAAACACATTATATTCAATTTGTGTGAGAATTAAATACAATTCTCCATAATTAAAGCATTCTGTATGACAACTGATTGCAGACGAATTGTTCTCTAACTAAAAGCAGAATAGAGCGTTAGGATCATAGCGTCTACCTCGCGATAGAGTTAACGTCATCAATGAATGCCATGGGGAGACATTAATTCCTCTCCCTTATATATTTACTATTCTTAAATTGGTAAATAATAATATTTCGTTCCTCTAAATAATAAACCCGTCCAGTCTTTAAAGTTTCAAGCGTGAATGCGAGAAATATTAATGTTCGTGACAATAATTTGTGTTATGAACGTCGACTCGGCGTGGGTTGGAGGGACGCCACCATCCTCAGTACGCGGACACGTGCAGAGCCGAAAGGAGGCAGAACTGTGCTTACCGTACTCATAAAGGACGCCATTGCCCAGCAAATCGGGCAGGTGTTATTCATCCTCAGATGAAAGCCGCCACTGTGAGGCGTGAACGACCTTGCAGATAATATCTTCAACTAGTGCTGGTGTTAAATGAGGGACCCCTAGACTTGGTTCCTGACGACACGTGATCAGCCAGCTTGAAACGCATCACAATCCAGGATAGGTTCACCGGAGCCTGGGATGCGAAATTACGGCAATCTTAATACTTATACAGTGCCCACAGCTAAGTACCCTTTATTTGATGCATCATTTACAGGTCTAATAATAGCGGGGTGATTGTTCGTCAAGCAGCGGGATAACACCTAATAACAGGTGATTAGAATTCCATCTGTAGATATTAATAATTTTGAATATGAATTGAGTAGTTAAATCAATTGCTACTGGTAGTTATTTATCTTGCAGCTCGAGAGACGAATTCCTCATGCTGTCTTCTCCATGTTAACCGTACCATTCGTCAGTGTACCAGACTTGGAGATTAAGAGGACTTCCATGGTTATCTAAAGGAATCTGCTACAAGCTAAGGCTTATTTCTTTTTATCCATTTCCTTGCAATTTGATGTATTCAGAATGTTTGATATTAATGTGTGATTTACTGTAACTCATTATTATGCTCATATTCATGTTCTTCTTTATGTGAATGATATTATATTCAGCATTATTTATAGGATTAGATTATTATTAATTGAATTAGTGAACGAACCACACTGATTCCTGGACGTACTTACCTCCAGTAATAACCCCCCAATGTAGGTGTTTGAGGTTTGTTTCTTTAATAATACAGCCCATTAATTATTCTTATGATCATGTTTCTAGTTATATCCATAGTCACTGGTTTTCTCTAGAATTTTATCCAATGATCTGAAATTCTCAGTTTCCCTCTTTACTTTAAAAGCGGGTGGTCCTTCGTAATTTAATTTGCTACATTAATTATTAATTAATCAGAATCAAGCCCAAATATCCCACATTATGGTCCTCTTCGAACCGGATAGGCATTAAATTTATAATTAAAATATTAACCATTAATAACTAATCCTTGTGTGATAGTAGCTAGACTAACTATTTAATTAATTGTGTCAACTAACAGTGTAACACACCAGTTAGCCTAGATCACACTAACAGCTACCTTATACATAGCTTTAGTGGGTCATAGCCAATTACCCACAACATTTAGACCTACACTTCATACTGGAGTAGAATCTTTAGGTCACCAAGAGCAACAGCTCATAACCTTATATTAATCACTAACACCAATTAAGTGTTAACCATTTAGGCTATACCAATGTTTCAATATATGGCTGTCAGCAGACCGTCCATTATAGCCTGAATCCATGTTATAATTACTGATTCACTCAAGTCAGTGGATCATTAACATTTAGGGATCCAGTATACTAATATAAATTACTGATCTCATACTAGTTAATCATTACTAACCCTGATAATATTTTATTCCACAATTAGGAGTACATTCAGGAGTTAGATAATATTTACGGCAGTAGAATACTTGCCAAACACAATTAATTCTTTTGTGTTCATTTAATTTCTTATCCACATAATTACACAAGTGTATATTATATAAAATACAAAAACCCAAAAACACAGCACAATTATTTGCACATTACTGCACCATAATATAATCTTTGCCAACCTTATTAGGTAGCAATTTAGTCTGTGATTGTGTTGAATTTGGCACAAGCACAGACTAAATATAGTTGTAGTTTCTCAAGTAGAAATTCACACGACTAGGCTTGAGCTAGTTAGTGACACATATATTATTCTTTTGTGCTGACCCTATCAAGGGTGGGATTAACCATTTATTGTGTAATTATTTTATTGCATATTTCTATGTATGTCTTTGAGTGTTACTGTAAGTCTGCTACCCATCCGAGGCTGATTTAGAAGAGCTAAGCTGAGGAACACCTGTAGTGAAACCAAGGTACCACTCAAATCTTAGTTACTTATTATTAGGTAGGTAGCTAACCTCTAAATGAGGTAAATTACAACCAGCCTCAAGAAATATCAGGCTGTCAATACTTATACCTGCTCTACATCAAGGAGCAGACACCATAGCTATACCTACTAGCTACATAAGCCCTATCAGGCTGTCAATACTTATACCTGCTCTACATCAAGGAGCAGACTATAGCTATACCACTAGCTACATAAGCCCTATCAGGCTGTCAATAATTATACCTGCTCTGCATCAAGGAGCAGACTATAGCTAAACCACTAGCTACATAAGCCCTATCAGGCTCAATTTACCGCAAGAATGAATCCTTTAGAAAGGAATGCAAGATTCTTGACAGCTCTTCAACGTCCCTTAGGAAAACTGCTTATGAAATGTCATTTCTGTGTCGAAACTGACCAAGGTGACGTCTATAGACTAGCAAGTTCCATAAGGATCGCCATCCAAAAATATGACTATATGAAGACTGTAATCGAGTCCCATAGGTATTTACTCCAAGTCGGTCATACTGTCTCAGACCACTTACGTCTAACAGAATCTGATCTCGATAACTATGAACATTCCGTTCAAACCAGTTTAGACCGATATAAGGAGGTGCTTGCGAGACAAGATATTCCCGAGTGGGTGGATCAGATCATTAATAGACCTGTGTCCAAGTTAACACTCAGTTCAGATGAAATACCTGAACTACCTCAAGACGAGGAGAATCCTCTAATCAATGCTGATCACTATACAGGATCAACAACTGAAGATCAACCTTCATTTTCTAACCTCTCATCTAATACAGCTTCATGTGATGATTTGTTTACAGAGTCTGATCAAATTTCAGACCACTCTTCTCAATGTTCCCTGGATTCTATAAGTTCAATACATAATGCTACTGAATTAACTAGCTTATCACCAGAACCCAGAGAAACAAGTGAAGCTGCAGATGAAACAAGTGAAGCTGCAATGATCAGTGAATCTGAACCAGAAAATGATAAAGCTAATGCTGCAGCAGCAGCCGAAGCTGTAATCAAAGCTGAGGCTAAGCAAGAAGCCTTAAGCAACACAAGTAATGGTCACAATTGCTCTCAACAGCCTTCTAAAGTAAGTGCTGACAATGAGAAGACTATTATAAACCTTGTACACCAATTATTAAATTTATCTTCACCAGAACAATCAGTTGACTCTTTACAAGCCTTTAGTTTTCAGCTTGAGTCACTGATAAATTCTTTCGGTAAAGAGGTGGATCACCCAACTACTGAGTGGATGACTAAAATTATCATCCAGAGAAAATTGTCTGGTGACACACTTAATAAACTATATGTATGCCAGAATGGTAATAACCTGTCAATGCAGGATATATTTACAGGTTTGCGTAATATGAGCAATCATACAGCAGACCAAGCAATTAATGCTAAATCTGAATGCACCAAAACTGTACCTACATCAGTTTCCTTACCTGAAACTCCTAAAGTGACACTGTCACTAGGTAACCAAGGTGCTAATAATCAATGTAACCAAAATCAGTCAAACACTGATTCATCGGTGAGGCCTAAGAGTCCCACAGGTGCTCCTAAGAGACCTAATGGTCCAAAGAGCACTGCTAATAACTCCATAAGTGCTCCTAAGAGACCTAATAGTCCAAAGAGCACCCCCAATGATTTCACAGGTGCTCCTAAGAGACCTGATAGTCCAAAGAGCACCCCCAAGAGCCTATTAATGGTTCCCCAGACTACACCAAGTACTCACAAGAGAATGAATAACAAACAAATGCAAACAGCAAAACCATCACAACCTGCAAATACTGTTTTACCTAAACCGGTAACCCCTAAACGATCTGTAGGATGGGGAATGTGCTTGTTTTGCAATCAAAAACATTCTCTGTACAAATGTACTAATTATCCTAATAGAGACACAAGAGTCAGACGACTCAAACAGTTACACAAATGTACTAGGTGTCTCAAACCACATAATGTTAACAGCTGTGACACCCCACTGAACACCTGCAATAGGTGTAGAAGGGGCAAGCATCATGCTGCACTGTGCAAATTAGTTAGTACTAATTATGTCAATCCTAGAATAGGACGTAGAGAATCTACACCAGTACAGTGTTGCAAGGTGCGAGATGTGTACAGCGTAACTTCCCAAGCATCTCAAGTGGATGCTGCCTTGCCTACTGCCCAACTTCAAGTGAAGAACAGAGGAGCCAAGATCACCATACGTGGACTATTTGACCAAGGTTCCCAGAGAACTTTTATTACTCAAAGAGCAGCAGAGGCACTTAATTTACAACCAATAGGACAGGTAAAATTAAACTTGTCAGGGTCCATGATAAATCGAGGAACCCATGAATACTCAGTAGTTCAACCGCTTGTACCACTAGGTAGTCGTGCCAAGGCTGTCCAAGCCATTGTTGTATATCAAATACCTTTAGACTTAAATATTAAGGGTCTGGGGTACACAGCCCACTTCCTGCAAGAATGTGAAATTAATTTGGCTGACAACAAATTAATGTCTGACCGCCTTAACAATGTAGATGTACTAGTAGGAGCCGACTACTATTACCAGTTCATAACTGGACATGTTAAACGATTGGGAATGAATATGCTCCAATCTGCAGGAGGCTACTTACCTACTGGTAAAGTTCTGAATGTGAACAAGCCTAAACCTGCTAACAATAATAAATTAGTCAGCAGTAAATCAATTCTCCAGCAACAAGCTAAAGGGAGAAACACAGCTGAGTAATAAACTCAGATTGAATGTAGTGCAATTGATACTCGCTGAGATGTTTCATAGCTCTCAGTGAAAACCAATGGTCCGTACTCAAACAAGTACAAGTCACAGCGACCAAGCCATTGAATTCACTGCAGACCTAGAATTATTCTCGACAAGTAGTAATTGACCACACTCAGTCTTCCTAGTTAAATTGTAATGTTAGGCTAGAGAATCTAGTACTCCCTAGGAATTAATAATGTTAGGCTAGAGAATCTAGCACTCAATGCCACTGGCATTTCCTGAATTTAATTACAAATTCACTAGGACCACTGGTCCACTATACTTGCGCTTAAAGGTTTGCCAAGAAAACCTTCTTAATACCATGTTTTCTGCACTAAGAGTTAGTGATAAATACTTGCATTAATTGTTTGAGTTGTTTTTCTTTCATTTCTGCTTATTAAGTGTAGAAGCACAGCACGAACAAACTTGCAAACTTACTAACATGTAAGGGAATTTACAGAGAACTAATATGTTTAATGCATTATCGTTAAACATTAGCATTGTTAATTAACATGCTTCCTGAGCTTAATGTAGCTCACCCTAGAATTAACGTAATAATATGAGTGCTTGTTCACCATGCGTACGAGCTTAATATTGCTCGCCATGATAACTGAATGACAAAACTCCACCTCGTTAATTCGAGTTCACTACAACTCACCCTGTTAACACTGCTAACGAGCTCACTGTAGCTCACCCTGTCAACACTGTTGACGAGTTCACTGCAACTCACCCTGTTAGCACTGCTAACGAGCTCAATGTAGCTCACCCTGTCAACACTGTTGACGAGTTCACTGTAACTCACCCTGTTAACACTGCTAACGAGCTCACTGTAGCTCACCCTGTCAACACTGTTGACGAGTTCACTGCAATCACCCTGTTAGCACTGCTAACGAGCTCAATGTAGCTCACCCTGTCAACACTGTTGACGAGTTCACTGCAACTCACCCTGTTAGCACTGCTAACGAGCTCAATGTAGCTCACCCTGTCAACACTGTTGACGAGTTCACTGCAACTCACCCTGTTAGCACTGCTAACGAGCTCAAGGTAGCTCACCCTGTCAACACTGTTGACGAGTTCACTGTAACTCACCCTGTCAGCACTGCTGACGAGCTCACTGTAGCTCACCATGTTCACAAGTTCAATATAGCTCGACCAGTTAATGAGCTCAATACTGCTCACAATGTTAATTCGAGTACATTTTTGCTCACAATTAGCTTAGTCCCTTACTTAGGTAGGTTAGAAATTCAAACCATTTATTTAGGTAGGCTTAGGGACTTTAGTTAGTGTCAACTGAGTACTAGCCTAATCTGTACTCACCATCAATTACAGTTGACTATACTTATAGAGACTGATTTAATAAACTCAATTTCATGTGAAGGTGATTTCGTATTAACAAGTTTACAGTGTCAAGCCTATGAGCTGCCATTTAATTAGCTCATAAGTCAGAATGACTAGGCTACTAATCTCACTGTCGACTCAGAATTTTCCTTGATTTAATGAATAAACTTTTCAGTTCTCTACTTCTATTATTTTAGCTAGTTAGCAAATTAATTGTACCATCAGTCAGCATGACTACTGCACGGCAGTGCACATTAAATTCAATTTCCTCATTTGAATTTGAGGTGATCGTGATGCTGCGTGATGTTATTGTCTAGTAACTCAATAGTTACAAGTCACAACGACCCTAGACCGTGACCTTACTGTAGTGTCATAGTTTCCTTGATCTTAAATGACTAATAACACTTTACTGTATAATTATACAATAGTGTTATCAGTTCTTAGGAACTTATTCTGAGTTTACCTACGATTCAGCAGCTACGTAATACACCATTACATGTCACTGCGACCCTAGTTGTTGAGTTTATTGTGAGCTTTAGAGTGTTCCTGATTACCGATAACTTAATCATTTAATGTTTCAATATTTAATGCGTGTTTCCACTAAGGGAAACTGCAAGCCTATTACAACTCTGAAGAAGAATAATTTCCTTCACTTCCCACTGAGAAAACTGTGATGATGCTACGATGTGATATCACGTAACGAAACATTACACGTCACTATGACCCAGGATATCGCATCATCGTAGATTCTGTTAGTTTAAATTGTGTGAGTTAAAATCTATAAATATTGTGTAGGCTACAAGCAACATGTTTCATTGACATGTAAATAGCAAGACTCAAATTCTTGTAAGTCCTTGATAAATCCGGGACGTTCGTTATGTGTGTACTAACATACTAACATATTAACATACTAATGTATTAATCTTAATATCACTTCGGGATAGGTCAGTACAACACAGTACACTGCGACCCTAGGATCCGCCCCCCGGAGTTATGTTGGATATTTCCAACATCGAATACAGCATTGTTGTATTCTCATTACCTTATTACTAACCATACTAAATGTTGTAGTAAGTAAAATTAACAACTCGTAGAATTCTCATGTACTAATAATTCATCTGTGCATTAGGCTAGAATTCTCACGTCACCTGACGCCAGTATTGCGTCAGATTTCTTTATAGTAAAACACATTATATTCAATTTGTGTGAGAATTAAATTCGATTCTCCATAATTAAAGCATTCTGTATGACAACTGATTGCAGTCGAATTGTTCTCTAACTAAAAGCCGAATAGAGCGTTAGGATCATAGCGTCTACCTCGCGATAGAGTTAACGTCATCAATGAATGCCATGGGGAGACATTAATTCCTCTCCCTTATATATTTACTATTCTTAAATTGGTAAATAATAATATTTCGTTCCTCTAAATAATAAACCCGTCCAGTCTTTTAAGTTTCAAGCGCGAATGCGAGAAATATTAATGTTCGTGACAATAATTTGTGTTATGAACGTCGACTCGGCGTGGGTTGGAGGGACGCCACCATCCTCAGTACGCGGACACGTGCAGAGCCGAAAGGAGGCAGAACTGTGCTTACCGTACTCATAAAGGACGCCATTGCCCAGCAAATCGGGCAGGTGTTATTCATCCTCAGATAAAAGCCGCCACTGTGAGGCGTGAACGACCTTGCAGATAATATCTTCAACTAGTGCTGGTGTTAAATGAGGGACCCCTAGACTTGGTTCCTGACGACACGTGATCAGCCAGCTTGAAACGCATCACAATCCAGGATAGGTTCACCGGAGCCTGGGATGCGAAATTACGGCAATCTTAATACTTATACAGTGCCCACAGCTAAGTACCCTTTATTTGATGCATCATTTACAGGTCTAATAATAGCGGGGTGATTGTTCGTCAAGCAGCGGGATAACACCTAATAACAGGTGATTAGAATTCCATCTGTACATATTAATAATTTTGAATATGAATTGAGTAGTTAAATCAATTGCTACTGGTAGTTATTTATCTTGCAGCTCGAGAGACGAATTCCTCATGCTGTCTTCTCCATGTTAACCGTACCATTCGTCAGTGTACCAGACTTGGAGATTAAGAGGACTTCCATGGTTATCTAAAGGAATCTGCTACAAGCTAAGGCTTATTTCTTTTTATCCATTTCCTTGCAATTTGATGTATTCAGAATGTTTGATATTAATGTGTGATTTACTGTAACTCATTATTATGCTCATATTCATGTTCTTCTTTATGTGAATGATATTATATTCAGCATTATTTATAGGATTAGATTATTATTAATTGAATTAGTGAACGAACCACACTGATTCCTGGACGTACTTACCTCCAGTAATAACCCCCCAATGTAGGTGTTTGAGGTTTGTTTCTTTAATAATACAGCCCATTAATTATTCTTATGATCATGTTTCTAGTTATATCCATAGTCACTGGTTTTCTCTAGAATTTTATCCAATGATCTGAAATTCTCAGTTTCCCTCTTTACTTTAAAAGCGGGTGGTCCTTCGTAATTTAATTTGCTACATTAATTATTAATTAATCAGAATCAAGCCCAAATATCCCACAAGAGTCTCTAGTAAAAGCCTTAGGTACTAAAGTTGATATATCAGCCTCAGAATGGTCAATCAAGTTACTTTTGCAGAGGAAATTACCTCGAAATATCTTAGCAGAAATCTGCTCACACTATAAAACCGAGTTTCTCGCTCTCGAACAAATATTCGAGGGACTGAGAATAACGGTTAACAGGTTGAAGACCCATGATAAGATTAAACCTGAGTCTAAACCACCTAATATTGACACCTCAGTCAAACCCAAACCGACTTTAAATAAGTCTAATAAATTTAAACCTAGGACTGCTCCATCCACTGGAAAGGGGAGTGGTAATTTAGGTACTTATTCGGTATCTCCTTCTGATGTAACCAATGACTTGTCTGCTAAAGAGACAAAGTCAACCAGAGAGAGAAGGTGTCTGTTTTGTAGTCAAGGACATGCCACCTACCAATGCCCTGTTTATCCTAACTTTAATACCAGGATTAAACGGTTACAAGAAATACACAGGTGCACCAAGTGCATGGGCTCTCATGATCCCAATAAATGTGTAGTGCAACTACGTTCATGCAGTAGATGCAACAAAGGTGTACATCACTATGCCATATGTAGAAAAACTTCTACCCCAATCCATTACAACTGGGGAGAATTCCACGAATTCTACCACAGTACAATATTGCAAGGTACATCAAGAAATAAATATACTTGCTACTGAGTCAGGCAATAATACTACTCTGCCTACAGCTCAACTTACACAAATTAACAGGAAATCCAGAGTTAACACTAGAGGTCTTTTTGATCAAGGATCACAGAAAACCTTCATTACACAACAATTAGTCGAGCAGTTAAAATTAAAACCTGCCAAAAGTGTGAGATTGAATATCTCTGGTTTCTTGACTAATAGTGGACCTCGTGAATACCAAGTAGTTAAGGTATTAGTGAGACTTGGATCTTCCACTAGTCCAATACAAGTGGTAGTAGTAGACAAACTTCCTACAGACCTGCAGGTCACAGGATTAGCTCACACTGCGAAATATCTTAAACGACACTGCATGAGGCTAGAAGATTACAAAATAAATTCTGACTGCCTCAATGATGTTGGAATACTTATAGGCGCTGACCATTATTATAAATTTATAACGGGATGCACCAGACAACACGGAATGAATTTGTTGTCATCTGCTGGAGGCAAGTTGCTTACTGGGCTGGTGCTTTTCCAACAAAATCCAGCGTCAACCAACCAACAATCTAACAATACAATAGTGGCGTGACTAGGCTTGGAACAGTCACCCCTACATTTCAGAGAAATATCTGAAGATATTGAGTCTGATCCACCTGCACATCGTCTGTGGGATTTAGACAATTTAGGTATTGTCCCTGAACAACCAAGCCCTGATGATATGTGGACTTACCATCAATACCTGGATACAGTTGTCTATGAAGATAAACAATACTGGGTGAGACTACCATGGAAGTTGAATCATCCACAACTTCCAGTTAATTATTTCATGGCAGCCTCACAATTACAGTCTCAATTAACACGACTGAAGAAGCCGCCAGACAAACTGAACATGTATCATCAATTAATTCAACAGCAACTCAATAGTAAATTTATCGAAGTTGTTGATAGTGAAGACCGAAAAACAGGTCACTATTTACCCCATCACGCTGTGGTGAAAGATTCAATGACAATGCCAATACATATTGTCTTCAACTGTAGTGCCAAAGTGAAGACGAACAGCGTGTCCTTGAATGAATGTCTCCAAACGGGACCTAGCCTAACACAAAGGCTACATGATGTGTCATTACGATTCCGTATTGGTATTTTTGCTTATACCGCTGATATCAGTAAAGCTTTCCTTAGAGTAGGTTTACAAGAAGAGGATCGTAATTACACCAAGTTTCTCTGGATTAAGGACCCACTGGATCCTAACAGTGATATCGTAACTTATCGTTTTGCCTCAGTGCTATTCGGAGTGACTTCCTCCCCGTTTCTACTTCAAGCAACATTAGATACACATTTGAGGAAGTCAAATAGCCCTTATAAGGCAGAAATCAGTGACAACTTGTATGTCGATAATTTCCAGGGAACTACAAATGATCAATCCAATTTGGTAGAAATCTACCATGAGGCTAACCGTGAGTTATTAGGAGCCAATATGCCACTACAATCATGGGCCTCAAATAATAAATCATTAAGCCAGATAATCGAGAAAGAGTTTCCAGGTTATCAGGTACCTAATCAATCAAAAGTTCTGGGTGTGGAATGGAACACACGTCCTGACGAGATGAATGTCAAATCAGTACAAACCGATAATTCATCCCTTACCATGAGAAAATTACTCTCGTATATCAGTCAACCATTTGACTCTCTAGGCTTACTTAGTCCTATATTATTAAGGGGCAAATTCCTAATGCAGGAATGCTGGCAGAAACAAATGGGATGGGATGATCCGTTGCCAATTGAGTTACAAGCTAAATGGCAGATACTCACAACGGGTTTCAATCAGTTAGGTGTTTTGAAATTTCCTCGTAATGCTTCAGGACAGAACTTACCCACAAATTTGCACGTTTTTTGCGATGCCTCTGGCAAAGCTTATGGCGCTGTAGCCTACTTAGTTAATAGTGCACAATCAATTTTGCTCACATCTAAAGCAAGAGTTGCTCCCATTAAGAAGAGATCTTTACCTCAAATGGAGTTAACTGCATTGCTGGTGGGAGTAAGATTGGCTCATTGCCTGACCAAGACACTCAATAATATCCACATTGGTGAAATCGTCGTGTGGTCAGACTATGAGGCAATCTTACAATGGGTAAGAAACAACAACAATAAAACTCCCTACGTTAGTAATCGTGTTAGGGAAATTCATGAATTATCTGCTGGATATAAATTCAGACATGTTCCCACTAAGGACAATCCTGCAGATTACTTATCTCGAGGATTAACACTAAAACAACTTATCAAGTCTTCGATGTGGTTTAATGGACCTTCATGGCTTGTTGGTGGTCAGTGGCCCAAACAAAAACCACAAGTCATAGTGACCAATATCACTACTCCCATGAATGAACCAGAATCTCATCGAATCTTAGCTATTGATCCTCACAATTATTCTAACTTGAGTAAGTTATTAAGAGTGACAGCACATGTGTTTGACTTTCTTGCTAAGATAGGAATCAGACATAAGTTTCCCAATCCTATCCTCTACTGGATCAAACGTGCACAGCAAGAGACATATGGAAGCGAATATGAAAATCTTCCAGATAAATTAACTAAGTCTCTAGGTATCTGGTATGATGCCAACACTCATACTATATTAAGGTGTGGAGGACGTTTGCTTCATGCAAAAATTGATTTGGATACAAAGAATCCGATCTTTCTACCACGTCACCACAGCATTACCAAACTTCTAGTTTTACATCACCATCAATATGGTACTTTGCATGGTGGAGTGTTAGACACTCTCACCGACCTTAGACAAAAATACTGGCTTCCTCAAGGTCGTCAAACAGTCAAATCAATTATTAAATTCTGTGTGATCTGCAAAAGATACGATGCTCGAGTGTGTCCTTACCCAGGACCTCCACCACTCCCTGAAGAAAGAGTAGTTCATCTTCGTCCCTTTGAGACCACTGGTATCGATTACACAGGAGCCTTGCTTCTCACTGGCAATCCAGATAAGATACCAGTGAAAGCTTATATTTGCCTCTTCACGTGTGCTACCACGCGAGGCGTACATCTAGAAGTGACTTCGGACATGAGTGCTGAAGCCTTCATTCAAGCCTTTCGTAGATATGCAGCTCGCAGATCCTGTCCCAAACTAATGATATCAGACAATGGTTCAAATTTTGTAGCAGGAGAAGCCTGTCTGCAAGAGGTATGGAATCATCCAGAAGTGCAGTCAGTCCTGCAGAGACGACAATGCCACTGGAAATTTATTGCTCCCAGAGCCCCCTGGCAAGGTGGGTCTACGAACGTATGATAGGAACTGTCAAGAAGTGTTTAAGGAAGACCTTACATCGACAGAAAATTAGTTACTCCGAACTCCAAACACTTGTCGTGGAAATCGAGGCGCGAGTCAACAATCGCCCATTAACATACCTAATAGAGGATTTCTCACAGAGAGAACCTCTGAGTCCCTCACACATGATACATGGAGGCCTGCTGAGCCCTCTAATACCTTTGGCAGAAGAGGACCCCGTCGACCCTTCACATGTAACCAGGAGTGACTTAGTAGAAAGTTACCAACATCTCTCAAGAGTAATTGAAAGGTGGAATGAGGTGTGGACTCAAGAGTACCTCACAGCTCTACGAGAGTACCACTACGGAGCTTCGAGTCCCTATAATAAAGTACATCTTAAACCAGGAGACCTAGTATTGGTTGACAATGATGGACCAAGGCCCGAGTGGCCCATAGGCAAAATTGTTACTATCCACCCAGATCACCAAGGCATCCTGAGAGTAGTAAAGGTTTTGTGCCGAGGCAACACTACCCTAAAAACCTTAGAGAAGTTGGTACCTCTCGAATTAGCAGAACGAGAGTGTTTACCAGAACCAGCTTCACCAACAGTTTCCGAGGACAACAATTCTGATCCAACGAGCAACCGCCCCACTAGAGCTGCTGCTCAACAATGCAAACGGAAACTACAAGCCTATTATAGCTCTGACCAAGAGCAAATAATTTCCCATCCAATTTAAGTAATCATGATGATACTGTGTTGTGATGTCAAGTAACAAATCGTTACAAGTCACAATGACCCAGAACATTCTCATCACAGTTAATTCTCAGTTACTTTAAATTGTATGATTTAATTCTTAATTTGTTGTATAGGCTATTAATAATAACATTATTTCGTCTAGAGTATCTGAGAGTTTACTTTAAGAATTAGTAACATAAACATTACATGTCATAGCGACACCAGTCCCAGAGTTTATTGTAAGCTTTATTAGTCATTAACTTTAGATGATTCACAATAATATGTTCCATTCAACATGAATTTCTTTGCAAGACTTAAGTTTCTTGTATGTCCTTGACAATTACGGGACATCCGTTATGTGTGTACTAACATACTAACATATTAACATTAATACTAACTTCGGGATAGGTATGTCAGTACTCAACATTGCACTGCGACCCGAGAAATCTCCCCCCGGAGTTATGTGGGAAATTTCCAATACTAATACAATACTCTTTTTTTTTTTTTTTTTTTTGAGATATATACAAGAGTTGTTACATTCTTGTACAGCCACTAGTACGCGTAGCGTTTCGGGCAGGTCCCTGGAATACGATCCCCTGCCGCGAAGAATCGTTTTTTCATCCAAGTACACATTTTACTGTTGCGTTAAACAGAGGCTACAGTTAAGGAATTGCGCCCAGTAAATCCTCCCCGGCCAGGATACGAATCCATGACATAGCGCTCGCGGAACGCCAGGCGAGTGTCTTACCACTACACCACGGAGACCACAATCTTGTATTATAATAAATCAGTATTAAAATATACTAACTACAGTAGTTACTAAAACTTACTAACAGCAATGTTCACATAAACTAACCATTATATCTGCATATGGATACTGGAATTCTTACAAAACCAAGCACCAGTATTGCATCAGATTATATCTAGTTAAACACATTTATAGCCAGTGTTTTAGAGAATTGAATGTGATTCTCTAAAATCATCAGTATTCCATGTGGTAATTATTTATGGATAACATAACTCCCAAATAATTCTAAATCAAGAGTTTTTAGTTACAATTGTTATCAAGTAATAATTTTACCGTCACGCGTGAATGCCATGGAGAAAACTAAAATCTTCTCCATTTCTTGTTTACCACCATAAGACGAGAAAGTAATAATATTTAAATCCCTAGAATTACAAACCAGTCTTTATTAAAGTCTTTCAGCCACAATTACGCGAAATAATATTATTCATGATAAATAATTTTTGTGGTGAATGCGGGGACGCGGGTTGAGGAGGGAGGAGAGACGCCATTGTGTGTGTGGGTGGTGACCTCGTGTTGCGGAATTGAGCAACAAAGGTCGTGGCGTCAGAGTCTGAGACATGTGACGTTGGGATTATCAGCAAGAATTACACCAGTACTCAACCCAGAACGAATAATTCTTCTTCTACGTGATCTGCAGTGCTCGGTCAACTAATAACGCGTCGATATTCAGGCCAAGCTCTCAACCACGTGTATGACATTGTGGAAGTTTGAGACTGTGACGCGATACCGGCAGGCTTCAGCATAATTTGCACCTTTCGATAAGTATATAGTTACTTTTTGATGCATCATTAGAGATTGTATATGTCGTGGGCAGCCTGTCGTTATATCGAACGACTACAGAAAATCCAACGTTAGTACCGCACTAATCTTTATTTTATATTTCATGAATATTGAGATTTAAGTAGCCTAGTTCAATGCTATGTAATATCCCTTAAATTACAGTTCGTATGTGAGGAGTCAACGAGCTGTTACCTACATTCGTGTTATTCACCTCTAAGGGCTTCTACGTGGAGATCCTGAGATCACGAGGACGAGGTGTGAATGATGTCATAGAAATCGTCTTAAAGCTAAGACTTTTTGTACACATTTAATTACACCAATTTTGCTATTTGTTCATGATACTATCAAATTGAATACTCGTCATGTACACTGGAGATAAAATGTGTTTATTTAGATGATTGCTTTCTAATGCTAATAATCTTTATAATTCCTATTGGTAATTGCCTTTTGATTCTACAATAATTTTGCCACAATATTCTTTATCAAACAATGAACTGGTGCACGAACCACACTAGTTCCTAGACGTATATGAAGTTCTAGCAATACCCCCCCCCCAATGTAGGTGTTTGAGGCTCTGACTTTAGTTAATTACCATACAGCCCATTATTTATTTAAGTGATAATGCTTTCTAATATTTATCCATAGACACTGGTTCTTCCTTGTGTTTCCAATGATCACTTTTTATTAGTTTCCCTCTTTTCTCAAAAGTGGGTGGTTCTTCGTAATTGATTTCATTAATTTAATAATTAAATAAATTGAGTCAAGCCCCAGATATCCCACAAGTATCGTTCATATGTGTCCACTCAAATGCTGATAATCTGTGTCTACTCATGTGTCATTCATCTGTGTCCACCCATGTGTCGTTCATCTCTGTCCTCTCATGTATCGTTCATATATGTATACCAATATGCTGTTAATCTGTGTCCAATCATGTGTCGTTCATCTGTGTCCACTCGTGTGTCTTTCATCAGTGTTCACTCATGAATTGTTCATCTGTGTCCACTCATGTGTCTTTCATTTGTGTCGTCTCGTGTGTTGTTCATATGTGTCCACTCGAGTATCGTTCATATGTGTCGGCTCATATGCTGTTAATCTGTGGCCACTCATGTGTCGTTAATTTGTACCCACTCATGTGTCGTCCATCTGTTTTCAATCATGTGTCGTTCATCTGTGTCCACCCATGTGTCGTTCATCTTGTGTCACTCATCTTCCTTCATCTGTGTGCACTCATGATTCTTTCAATTCTGTCCTCTAATGTGTTGTTCATCTGCGTCCACTCATGTGTCGTTCATCTGTGTCCACTCATGTATCGTTCATCTGTGTCCACAATGTGTCGTTCATCTGTGTCCCGTCATGTGTTGTTCATCTGTGTCCACACAAGTATCGTTCATATGTGTCCACTCATATGCTGTTCATATGTGTCACCTCATGTGTTATTCATCTGTGTCCACTCATGTATCGTTCATCTGTGTCCACTCAAGTATCGTTCATATGTGTCTATTCATGTGTCTTTCATCTGAGTCCACTCATGTGTCGATCATCTGTGTTCTCTCCTGTGTCTTTCATTTGTGTCCTCTCGTGTGTTGTTCATCTGTGTCCACTCAAGTGTCTTTCATATGTGTTCACTAATATGCTGTTAATCTATGTCCAATCATGTGTAGTTCATCTGTGTCCACTCGTATGTCTTTCATCAGAGTACACTCATGTATTATTCATCTGTGTCCGTTCATGTGTCCTTCATTTGTGTCCTCTCGTGTGTTGTTCATCTGTGTCCACTCAAGTATTGTTCATATGTGTCCAATCATATGCTGTTGATCTGTATCCACTCCTTTGTCGTTCATTTCTGTCCACTCGTGTGTCTTTCATCTGTGTACACTATTGTGTTGGTTATCTGTGTCCACTCATGTGTCTTTCATCTGTGTCCACTCATGAGTTGTTCATCTGTGTCCACTTATGTGTCGTTCATATGTGTCTACTCAAGTGTTGTTCATCTGTATCCTCTCAAGTATCGTTTATATGTGTCCACTCATGTGTCTTTCATCTGTGTCCACTCATGTCTCGATCATCTTGGTCCACTCATGTGGGACATTTGGGGCTTGACTCTATATATTTAATTATTAAAGTAATGAAATCAATTACGAAGGACAACCCACTTTTATAGTAAAGAGGGAAACTTATAAAATGTGATCATTAGAAATTCCTGTAAGAACCAGTGATATATATTAGGAAATATAATCACTATGGATATATATTAGGAAATATAATCACTTGAGTAATTAATGGGCTGTATAAATAATTTACTTGAATCAAAGCCTCAAACACCTACATTGGAGGATTATTGCTAGAATTTCATATATGTCTAGGAACTAGTGTGATTCGTGCACCAGTTCATTGTGTAATAACCTAATCTTATGACCAATTAAAGAATCAATAGAATATTTATCACTAGTAAATATATAGATCATTAACATCAGAAATTAATCATTATATTAAACACGTATTATCTCCAGTGTACAGCATTCCATAAATGACAACTAAAATACTGATGATTTGAATAATTAAAGAAATACGAAAAGTCTTAACTTGAAGACGTTTTCAAAGACATCAGTTACGGATCATCTTCGGGATCTCCAGAAACCCTCGTAGAACGCTGGGAGATGAATAACACATGTAAAGTAACAGCTCGTGGATGTCTCACACGCGAGATGTAATTTAAGGGATATTACGTAGCAATGTACTAGGCTACTAAATATCTATATTCAAGAAATGGAAATAAATTAATCTAGAATACTAACATGGGTTTTGTTTATGTTGCTCGACGTAACGACAAGCTACCCTGCCATATACAATCTCTAATGATGCATCAAAAGGGAGTTATATATATATATACTTAGCTAATAGGGCACTGAATAAGTTGAAGCTTGCCGAAACCGCGTCCCAGGCTCTGGCGTCACAATGGCGAACACGTGGCCGCTAGCTTGGCTTGGATGTCGACGCGCTTATTTGGCCGGTCGTGACGGGTCACGTAGAACAAATTAACTAGTTCTGGGATGAGTATCAGGTTAAATCTTGCTGACAACTTCACCGCAACGTGTCCTAGACTCTGACACCAAAACAAGTTGCTCAATTCCGTAACAAGTCTTCACGCCGCACACTGGCGACTTCTCCTCGAGCTGTCGTCTACCACAATGGCGTCTCCCTCTCCACCCCGCGTCCCGCATTCGCCACAGAAATTATTTATCACGAATAGTATTACTTCGCACAGTTGTGGCTAAAATGCTTTGATAAAGACTGGGTTGTAATTCTAGGGAGCTAAATATTATTACTTTCTCGTCTTACAGTGGTAAACGAGAAATGGAGATGATTTTAGCTTTCTCCATGGCATTCACGCATGACGGTAAATTTATTACCTGATAACAATTATAACTAAAAACTCTCGATTTGGGATTATTTGGGAGTTATGTTATCTGTAAATAATTATCACACGGAATACTGATGATTTTAGAGAATCACACTCAATTCTCTAACACACTGGTGCTAACAATTCTAATCTGGTGCTAATTCTAACACACTGGTGCTAACAATTCAATGTTAGAATCACTAACAATTCTCTAACTATAAATGTGTTTAACTTGGTTAAATCTGATACAATACTGGTGCTTGATTACGTAAGAATTCCAGCATTATTGTACAGATACAATTATTAGTTAATGTGAACAATACTGTTAGTTAATTTTAGTTACTACAGTAATTAGTAGATTTTAGTAATAGTTTATAAGAATAATACAATAATATTGTATTACTATTGGAAATTTCCAACATAACTCCGGGGGGAGATTTATCGGGTCGTAGTGTATTGTTGAGTACTGACATACCCATCCCGAAGTTAGTATTAATATTAGTATGTTAGTACACACATAACGGATGTCCCGGATTTGTCAAGGACATACAAGAAACTTAAGTCTTGCAGATTTCATGTTAAATGGAACATGTTATTATGAATCATCTAAAGTTAATAACTAAGAAAGCCTATAATAAACTCTGGGACTGGTGTCGCTATGACATGTAATGTTTATGTTACTAAGTCTCAAAGTCTAGTAAACTCTCAGATACTCTAGAAGAAATGATGTCATTAATAGCCTATACAACAATTAAGAATTAAATCACACAATTTAAATAACTAAGAATCTACTGTGATGAGAATGTCCTGGGTCATGGTGACTTGTAACGATTTGTTTCTTGACATCACAACACAGTATCATCATGATTACTTAAATTGGATGGGAAGGTATTTGCTCTTGGTCAGAGCTGTAATAGGCTTGTAGTTTCCGCTTGCATTGTTGAGCAGCAGCTCTAGTGGGGCGGTTGCTCGGTGGATCAGAATCGCTGTCCTCGGAAACTACTGGTGAAGCTGGTTCTGGTAAACACTCTCGTTCTGCTAATTCGAGAGGTACCAACTTCTCTAAGGTTTTCAGGGTAGTGTTGCCTCGGCATAAAACTTTCACTACTTTCAGGATACCTTGGTGATCTGGATGGATAGCAACAATTTTGCCTATGGGCCACTATGACCTTGGTCCATCACTGTCAACCAATACTAGGTCTCCTGGTTTAAGTTGTACTTTATTATAAGGACTCGAAGCTCCGTAGTGGTACTCTCGTAGAGCTGTGAGGTACTCTCGAGTCCACACCTCATTCCACCTTTCAATTACTCTTGAGAGATGTTGGTAACTTTCTACTAAGTCACTCCTGGTTACATGTGAAGGGTCGACGGGATCCTCCTTTGCTAAAGGTATGAGAGGACTCAGCAGGCCTCCATGTATCAAGTGTGAGGGACTCAGAGGTTCTCTCTGTGAGAAATCGTCCGACAGGTATGTTAATGGGCGGTTATTGACTGGCGCCTCGATTTCCACAACAAGTGTTTGGAGCTCGGAGTAACTAATTTTCTGTCGATGTAAGGTCTTTCTTAAACACCTTTTGACAGTTCCTATCATTCGTTCGTAGAACCCACCTTGCCAAGGGGCTCTTGGAGCTATAAATTTCTAGTGGCATTGTCGTCTCTGCAGGACTGATTGCACTTCTGGACGATTCCATACGTCTCGTAGACAGGCTTCTCCTGCCACAAAATTTGAACCATTGTCCGATATCATTAGTTTGGGACAGGATCTGCGAGCGACAAATCTACAAAAAGCTTGGATAAAGGCTTCAGCACTCATATCTGAAGTCACTTCTAAATGTACGCCCCTGGTGGTAGCACACGTAAAGAGGCAAATGTAAGCTTTCACTGGTATCTTATCTGGGTTGCCAGTGAGAAGCAAGGCTCCTGTGTAATCGACACCAGTGGTTTCAAAGGAACGAAGATGAACCACTCTTTCTTCAGGGAGTGGTGGAGGTCCTGGGTAAGGACACACTCTAGCATCGTATCTTTTGCAGATTACACAGAATTTAATAATTGATTTGACTGTTTGACGACCTTGGGGAAGCCAGTATTTCTTTCTAAGGTCGGTGAGAGTATCTAACACTCCACCATGTAACGTACCATATTGATGGTGATGTAAAACTAAAAGTTTGGTAATGATGTGGTGACGTGGTAGAAGGATTGGATTCTTTGTATCCAGATCAATTTTTGCATGAAGCAAACGTCCGCCACACCTTAATATGTTATGAGTGTTGGCATCATACCAAATACCTAGAGACTTAGTTAATTTATCTGGAAGATTTTCATATTCGCTTCCATATGTCTCTTGCTGTGCACGTTTGATCCAGTAGAGGATAGGATTGGGAAACTTATGTCGGATTCCTATCTTAGCAAGAAAGTCAAACACATGTGCTGTCACTCTTAATAACTTACTCAAGTTAGAATAATTGTGAGGATCAATAGCTAAGATGTGATGAGGTTCTGGTTCTTTCATGGGAGTGGTGATATTGGTCACTATGACTTGTGGCTTTTGTTTGGGCCACTGACCACCAACAAGCCATGAAGATCCATTAAACCACAGCGAAGACTTGATAAGTTGTTTCAGTGTTAATCCTCGAGATAAGTAATCTGCAGGATTGTCCTTAGTAGGAACATGTCTGAATTTATATCCAGCAGATAATTCATGAATTTCCCTAACACGATTACTGACGTAGGGAATTTTATTATTGTTGTTTCTTACCCATTGTAAGACTGCCTCATTGTCTGACCACACGACAATCTCACCAAAGTGGATATTATTGAGTTTCTTAGTCAGGCAATGAGCCAATCTTACTTCCTCCAGCAATGCAGTCAACTCCATTTGAGGTAAAGATCTGTTCTTAATGGGGGCAACTCTTGCTTTAGATGTGAGCAAAATTGATTGTGCACTATTAACTAAGTAGGCTACAGCGCCATACCCTTTGCCAGAGGCATCGCAGAAAACGTGCAAGTTTGTGGGCAAGTTTGGTCCTGAAGCATTACGAGGAAATTTCAAAACACCTAACTGATTGAAACCCGTTGTGAGTATCTGCCATTTAGCTTGTAACTCACTTGGTAACGGATCATCCCATCCCATATGTTTCTGCCAGCATTCTTGCATTAGGAGTGTGCCCCTTATTAATATATAACTAAGTAGGCCTAAAGGGTCAAATGGTTGACTGACATACGAGAGTAATTTTCTCATGGTAAGGGATGAATTATCGGTTTGTACTGACTTGACATTCATCTCGTCAGTACTTGCGTTCCATTCCACACCTAGAACCTTTAATTGATTAGGTACCTGATAACCTGAAAATTCTTTCTCGATTATCTGGTTTAATGATTTATTATTTGAGGCCCATGATTGTAGTGGCATATTGGCTCCTAATAACTCACGGTTAGCCTCATGGTAGATTTCTACCAAATTGGATTGATCATATGTAGTTCCCTGGAAATTGTCAAGATACAAGTTGTCACTAATTTCTGCCTTATAAGGGCTATTAGACTTCCTCAAATGTGTATCTGATGTTGCTTGCAACAGAAATGGGTAAGACGTCGCTCCGAATAATACTGAGGCAAAACGATATGTGATGATATCACTGTTAGGATCCAGTGGGTCCCTAATCCAGAGAAACTTGGTGTAATTACGATCCTCTTCCTGTAAACCTACTCTAAGGAAAGCTTTACTAATATCAGCAGTATAAGCAAAAATACCAGTGCGGAATCGTAATAGCACATCATGTAGCCTTTGAGTTAGGCTAGGTCCCGTTTGGAGACATTCATTCAAAGACACACTGCATGGCTTCACTTTAGCACTACAGTTGAAGACAATACATATTGGTGTTGTCAATGAATCTTTCACCACATCGTGATGGGGTAAATAGTGACCTATTTTCCGGTCATCATTATCAACAACCTCGATAAATTTACTGTTGAGTTGTTGTTGGATTAGTTGATGATACATGTACAGTTTATCTGGCTGCTTCTGTAGTCGTGTTAATTGAGACTGTAATTGTGAGGCTGCCATAAAATAGTTAACTGAAAATTGTGGATGATTCAACTTCCATGGTAATCTCACCCAATATTGTTTATCTTTATAGACAACTGTATCTAGATATTGTTGGTAAGTCCACATATCATCAGGGCTTGGTTGTTCAGGGTTAATACCTAAAGTGTCTAAATCCCACAGACGATGTACAGGTGGATCAGACTGAATATCTTCAGATATTTCTCTGAAATGTAGGGGTGACTGTTCCAAGCCTGGTCACGCCACTATTATATTGTTAGATTGTTGGTTGTTTGACGCTGGATTTTGTTGGAAAAGCACTGGTCCAGTAAACAATTTGCCTCCAGCAGATGACAACAAGTTCATTCCGTGTTGTCTAGTGCATCCCGTTATAAATTTGTAATAATGGTCAGCGTCTATAAGTATTCCAACATCAGTAAGGCAGTCAGAATTTATTTTGTAATCTGCTAGCCTCATGCGGTTTCGTTTAAGATATTTCGCAGTGTGAGTTAATCCTGTGACCTGCAGGTCTGTAGGAAGTTTATCTACTACTACCGCTTGTATAGGACTAATGGAAGATCCAAGTCTCACTAATACCTTAACTACTTGGTATTCACGAGGTCCACTATTAGTCAAGAAACCAGAAATATTTAATCTCACACTTTTGGCAGGTTTTAATTTTAACTGCTCGACTAATTGTTGTGTAATGAAGGTTTTCTGTGATCCTTGATCAAAAAGACCTCTAGTGTTAACTCTAGATTTCCTGTTTATTAGTCTAAGTTGAGCTGTAGGCAGAGTGGTATTATTGCCTGACTCAGTAGCAAGTACATTTATTTCTTGATGTACTTTGCAATATTGCACTGTGGTAGAATTCGTGGAATTCTCCCCAGTTGTCATGGATTGGGTAGAAGTTTTTCTACATAAGGCATAGTGATGTACACCTTGGTTGCATCTACTGCATGAACGTAGTTGCACAACACATTTTTTGGTATCATGAGAGCCCATGCACTTGGTGCACCTGTGTATTTCTTGTAACCGTTTAACCCTGGTATTAAAATTAGGATAAACAGAGCATTGGTAGGTGGCATGTCCTTGACTACAAAACATACACCTATCTCTGGTTGACTTTGTCTCTTTAGCAGACAAGTCATTGGTTACCTCAGAAGGAGATACCGAATAAGTACCTACATTACCACTCCTCTTTCCAGTGGATGGAGCAGTCCTAGCTTTATACTTACTAGACTTATTCAAAGTCGGTTTGGGTTTGACTGAAGTGTCAATATTAGGTGGTTTAGACTCCGGTTTAATCTTGTCATGGGTCTTCAACCTGTTAACCGTTATTCTCAGTCCCTCGAATATTTGGTCAAGAGTGAGAAACTCGGTTTTATAGTGTGAGCAGATCTCTGCTAAGATATTTCGAGGTAATTTCCTCTGCAAAAGTAACTTGATTGACCATTCTGAGGCTGGTATATCAACTTTAGTACCTAAGGCTTTCACTAGAGACTCTACTTCTAGTCTGAAGCTCTGAAGTGCGTCTGGTCTGTTATTTGGTGCATTCAGATCTAGCAACTGGTAATAAAGGTTAGCTATACTCAACTCTTTGTTGCAACAGTTCAACTTCAGCAGTTTTATAGCTTCCTCATAATTACTCTCAGTGAGAGTTAGGTTGTGTATGACCTTTTTAGCCTCTCCTTTGAGAAGACTAAGCAGGTATGAGAATTTAGAAATCTTGTCAAGAGAAGATTTCTTATGTATATGAACTTCAAATGAAGTCCAAAAAGTTGTCCCAATTTTCTGTATCCAGCCCGGTAAATGTAGGTAAGTCTAAAGTAGGCAAACGAACCTCTGGTAATTGGTTACTGGATTGAGACATAGCATTATTTGTATTGGATTTAGATTGGGTTACTAGATTGGATAGCATGTAGAGTTTATCTTGAGTCTCATCTTCATACTGGGAAATATCTACTATAATTCGATCCAATTCATCAGGATCAGTTTCTATGGTATTCAGTAGATCAATATAAGACTGACTTGTAGATTTAACTTCATTAAATTTCAGTTCAGCCACTCTCACTGATGTCTCTAATTGATAAGAATCAATGGGAGTTGCTTTAGATAAGCCCTCAGACTTGTTAATTAGTCTGGTTAAATGACCTTTGAGGCCAATATAGGTTCTCCTTAATTGTTCAGGAGTAGCCATGATGGGCTTAAGTCCAAACTTCATGGGATAAGAATAAGTATTACTAATGAAGCTTGGGTACTTGTTCATTAGTTGACAAGTAATATTAAATGTAGCCTAATTTAACGTGGCTAAATTATACTCTACCTCACTCGAGGTTAAATGTACCTACCTAACAACAAGTAGCTAGTTATTTTGAGCACTGCTTGAACTTCTCCATTAACTTTCGTCTGGTTAGCTCTTCTATATCACCATTAGATGTAATGGTGATCATCCAGCAATACTCAAAATAGATACACACAAAATAATGAGTACAAGATGAAATAATATGGAGATACTCTAATCAGAGTTATCTCAAAGTTTAATCCCACCCTTGATAGGGTCAGCACAAAGGGTATAATACATATACTACTGACTAGTTTAAGTCTAGTCGTGATAATTCCTACCTAAGAAACTACAAATTTATTTAGTCTGTGTTTGTACCAAATTCATCACAATCACAGCCTAAATTCTACCTAATAAGATTGGTAAAGATTATTGTGGTGCAGTAATGTGAATATAATTGTGCTGTATTTTTGGATTTTATAGTTTATAAGTGTGCACTTGCACACACAAGTGAAAACTATTATGTACAGTTAAGTTTGGCTTGCTAGCCACAGCCGTTTGTGATAGTTGATTGTATTGATCAATTTGTCAACCACATGTGACCTAGACTCACCTGACAGGTGTACACCATCTCTTGCCAGGTTTTGTCTATATGGTCTGGCTGTAAATTGGATATAAGTGGCATCCAATCTCACTCGTTTTTTCAGCCTGAAATTTATGTATTTAGCAGCTCTCTGATAGTATTCTGGTGTTACTCCCCAACGATTATCTTGACTTGGTTGGCGAGGTTCCACTAACGTGAATACTACCGAATTGTTGATGAGCTTAAATGAAGAAATTATGGCTTTAAGGTGATTGATCACCTCAGCTGGATGACGAGAAGGATGGATGTCATTACCACCTAAGTATATAATGGTTAGATGGTGAGGCCACTCTAACGCAGGTGTTAGTGTGGAATTGCTGTAAAAGTTGAGCTGTTGCTCCTGGTGACCTAAAGATTCCTTCTTCAGTATGAGGTATAGGTCTAAGTGTTGTGGGTAATTGACTGTGTCCCACGAGTGCTACCTTATACATGAGGTGAAAGTAGCAATGACTTGGTGTGACATAGGCTAACCTATGTGTTACGCTGTTGGCAGACACAATTAATTAAAATGGTTAGTCTAGACTATTTCACACAGTGATTAGTTATTACTAATTAGTAAGTATATTTATATTTTATGTTTATCCGGTTCGATAAAGACCATAATGTGGGACATTTGGGGCTTGACTCTATTTATTTAATTATTAAAGTAATGAAATCAATTACGAAGGACCACCCGCTTTTATAGTAAAGAGGGAAACTTATAAAATGTGATCATTATAAATTCCTGTAAGAACCAGTGACTATGGATATATATTAGGAAATATAATCACATGAGTAATTAATGGGCTGTATAAATAATTTACTTGAATCAAAGCCTCAAACACCTACATTGGGGGGTTATTGCTAGAACTTCATATATGTCTAGGAACTAGTGTGGTTCGTGCACCAGTTCATTGTGTAATAACCTAATCTTATGACCAATTAAAGAATCAATAGAATATTTATCACTAGTAAATATATAGATCATTAACATCAGATATTAATCATTATAATAAACACGTATTATCTCCAGTGTACAGCATTCCATAAATGACAACTAAAATACTGATAATTTGAATAATTAAAGAAATACGAAAAGTCTTAGCTTGAAGACGTTTTCAAAGACATCAGTTACGGATCATCTTCGGGATCTCCAGAAACCCTCGTAGAACGCTGGGAGATGAATAACACGTGTAAAGTAACAGCTCGTGGATGTCTCACACGCGAGCTATAATTTAAGGGATATTACGTAGCAATGTACTAGGCTACTAAATATCTATATTCAAGAAATGGAAATAAATTAATCGAGAATACTAACATGGGTTTTGTTTATGTTGCTCGACGTAACGACAAGCTACCCTGCCATATACAATCTCTAATGATGCATCAAAAGGGAGTTATATATATACTTAGCTAATAGGGCACTGAATAAGTTGAAGCTTGCCGAAACCGCGTCCCAGGCTCTGGCGTCACAATGGTGAACACGTGGCCGCTAGCTTGGCTTGGATGTCGACGCGCTTATTTGGCCGGTCACGACGGGTCACGTAGAACAAATTTACTAGTTCTGGGATGAGTATCAGGTTAAATCTTGCTGACAACTTCACCGCAACGTGTCCTAGACTCTGACACCAAAACAAGTTGCTCAATTCTGCAACAAGTCTTCACACCGCACACTGGCGACTTCTCCTCGAGCTGTCGTCCACCACAATGGTGTTTCCCTCTCCACCCCGCGTCCCGCATTCGCCACAGAAATTATTTATCACGAATAATATTACTTCGCGCAGTTGTGGCTAAAATGCTTTGATAAAGACTGGGTTGTAATTCTAGGGAGCTAAATAATATTACTTTCTCGTCTTACGGTGGTAAACGAGAAATGGAGATGATTTTAGTTTTCTCCATGGCATTCACGCTTGGCGGTAAATTTATTACCTGATAACAATTATAACTAAAAACTCTCGATTTGGCATTATTTGGGAGTTATGTTATCTGTAAATAATTATCACACGGAATACTGATGATTTTAGAGAATCACACTCAATTCTCTAACACACTGGATATAAATGTGTTTAACTTGGTAAAATCTGACGCAATACTGGTGCTTGATTACGTAAGAATTCCAGCATTATTGTACAGATACAATTATTAGTTCATGTGAACAATACTGTTAGTTAATTTTAGTTACTACAGTAATTAGTAGATTTTAGTAATAGTTTATAAGAATAATACAATAATATTGTATTAGTGTTGGAAATTTCCAACACATGTGTCGTTCATCTGTGTCCATTCATGTTTGTCTTTCATCAGGGTCCACTCAAGTACCGTTCATCTGTGTCCTCCCGTGTGTATCTTTCATCTGTGTCCACTTATGTGTCGTTCATCTGTGTCCACTCAAGTGTCGTTCATCTGTGTCCACCCATGATTCGTTCCTCTGTGTCCAGTCATGTGTTGTTCATCTGTGTCCACTCAAGTATCGTTCATATATGTCCACTAATATGCTGTTAATCTGTGTCCAACCATGTGTCGTTCATCTGTGTCCTCTCGTGTGTCTTTCATCAGTGACCACTCATGTATTATTCATCTGTGTCAACTCATGTGTCTTTCATTTGTGTCCTCTCTTGTGTTGTTCATCTGTGTTCACTCAAGTATAGTTCATATGTGTTCACTCATATGCTGTTAATCTGTGTCCAACCATGTGTCGTTCATCTGTGTCCACCCATGTGTTGTTCATCTCTGTCCACTCAGTATCTTTCATATATGTCCACTAATATGCTGTTAATCTGTGTCCAATCATGTGTCGTTCATCTGTGTCCACTCGTGTGTCTTTCATCAGTGTCCACTCATGAATTGTTATCTGTGACCACTCATGTGTCTTTCATTTGTGTCCTCTCTTGTGTTGTTCATCTGTGTTCGCTCAAGTATTGTTCATATGTGTCCACTCATATGCTGTTAATCTGTGTCCACTCTTGTGTCGTTCATTTATGTTCACATGTGTGTCTTTCATCTGTGTACACTTATGTGTTGGTTATCTGTGTCCACTCATGTGTCTTTCATCTGTGTCCACTCATGAGGGGTGTTCATCTGTGTCCACTCATGTGTCGTTCATGTGTGTCCACTCAAATGTTGTTCATCTGTGTCCTCTCAAGAATCGTTCATATGTGTCCACTCATGTGTGTCTTTCATCTGGGTCCACTCACGTATCGTTCATCTGTGTCCACCTGTGTGTGTCTTTCATCTGTGTCCACTTATGTGTCTTTCATCTGTGTCCACTCATGTGTCGTTCATCTTTGTCAACCCATGTGTTGTTCATATGTGTCCACCCATATGCTGATCATCTGTGTCCACTCATGTGTCGTTCATATGTGTCCACTTATGTGTCGTTCATCTGTATCCACTCACGTGTCGTTCATATTTGTACACTTATGTATCGTGCATATGTGTCCTCATATGCTGTTAATATGTGTCCAATCATGTGTCGTTCATCTGTGTCCACTCGTGTGTCTTTCATCTGTGTCCACTCATGAATTGTTCATATGTGTCCACTCCATGTGTCGTTCATTTTTTCCACTCATGTGTCGTTTATCTGTATCCACACAAGTGTGTCTTTAATCTGTGTCCACTCATGTGTCGATCATCTGTGTCCACTCAAGTGTCTTTCATCTGTGTCCCCTCATGTATTGTTCATCTTTGTCCACTCATGTATCGTTCATCTGTGTCCTCTCAAGTATCGTTCATATGTGTCTACTCACGTGTCTTTCATCTGAGTCCACTCATTTGTCAATCATCTATGTCCTCTCATGTGTGGTTCATCTGAGTCCACTCACGTGTCATTAATCTGTGTCCACCCATGTGTGTCTTTCATCTGTGTCAATTCATGTGTCGTTCATCTGTGTCCACTCATATGTCCTTCGTCTGTATCCACTCACATGTCGTTCATATGTGTCCAAACATGTATCCACTCACATGTCGTTCATATGTGTCCAAACATGTATCGTTCACATGAGTCTACTCATCTGCTGTTAATCTGTGTCCAGTCATGTGTCGTTCATTTGTGGCCACTCGTGTGTCTTTCATCTGTGTCCACTCATGTGTCTTTAATCTGTGTCAACTCATGTATCGTTCATCTGTTTCCACTCATGTATCATTCACCTGTGTCTACTCATTTGTTGTTCATCTGTGCCCACTCATATGTCTTTCATTTGTATGCACTAATGTGTTGTTCATATGTGTCCACTCGAGTATCGTTCATATGTGTCAGCTTATATGCTGTTAATCTGTTTCCACTCATGTGTCGTTAATTTGTACCCACTCATGTGTCGTCCATCTGTTTTCAATCATGTGTCGTTCATATGTGTCAGCTTATATGCTGTTAATCTGTTTCCACTCATGTGTCGTTAATTTGTACCCACTCATGTGTCGTCCATCTGTTTTCAATCATGTGTCGTTCATCTGTGTCCACTTATGTGTCGTTCATGTGTCCACTCATGTGTCGTTCATCTGTGTCCACCCATGATTCGTTCCTCTGTGTCCAGTCATGTGTTGTTCATCTGTGTCAGCTCAAGTATCGTTCATATGTGTCCACTAATATGCTGTTAATCTGTGTCCAACCATGTGTCGTTCATCTTTGTCCTCTCGTGTGTCTTTCATCACTGACCACTCATGTATTATTCATCTGTGTCAACTCATGTGTCTTTCATTTGTGTCCTCTCTTGTGTTGTTCATTTGTGTTCACTCAAGTATAATTCATATGTGTCCACTCATATGCTGTTAATCTGTGTCCACTCCTGTGTCGTACATCTGTGTCCACTCATGTGTCGTTCATCTGTGTCCACCCATGTGTTGTTCATCTCTGTCCACTAGGTATCGTTCATATATGTCCACTAATATGCTGTTAATCTGTGTCCAATCATGTGTCGTACATCTGTGTCCACTCGTGTGTCTTTCATCAGTGTCCACTCATGAATTGTTATCTGTGACCACTCATGTGTCTTTCATTTGTGTCCTCTCTTGTGTTGTTCATCTGTGTTCACTCAAGTATTGTTCATATGTGTCCACTCATATGCTGTTAATCTGTGTCCACTCTTGTGTCGTTCATTTATGTTCACATGTGTGTCTTTCATCTGTGTACACTTATGTGTTGGTTATCTGTGTCCACTCATGTGTCTTTCATCTGTGTCCACTCATGAGGGGTGTTCATCTGTGTCCACTCATGTGTCGTTCATGTGTGTCCACTCAAATGTTGTTCATCTGTGTCCTCTCAAGAATCGTTCATATGTGTCCACTCATGTGTCTTTCATCTGTGTCCATTCATGTGTCGATCATCTATGTCCACTCATGTGTCGTTCGTCTGTGTCCACTCATGTGTCTTTCATCTGGGTCCACTCACGTATCGTTCATCTGTGTCCACCTGTGTGTGTCTTTCATATGTGTCCACTTATGTGTCTTTCATCTGTGTCCACTCATGTGTCGTTCATCTTTGTCAACCCATGTGTTGTTCATATGTGTCCACCCATATGCAGATCATCTGTGTCCACTCATGTGTCGTTCATCTGTGTCCACTTATGTGTCGTTCATCTGTGTCCACTCACGTGTCGTTCATATTTGTACACTTATGTATCGTGCATATGTGTCCACTCATATGCTGTTAATATGTGTCCAATCATGTGTCGTTCATCTGTGTCCACTCGTGTGTCTTTCATCTGTGTCCACTCATGAATTGTTCATATGTGTCCACTCCATGTGTCGTTCATTTTTTCCACTCATGTGTCGTTTATCTGTATCCACACAAGTGTGTCTTTAATCTGTGTCCACTCATGTGTCGATCATCTGTGTCCACTCAAGTGTCTTTCATCTGTGTCCCCTCATGTATTGTTCATCTTTGTCCACTCATGTATCGTTCATCTGTGTCCTCTCAAGTATCGTTCATATGTGTCTACTCACGTGTCTTTCATCTGAGTCCACTCATTTGTCGATCATCTATGTCCTCTCATGTGTGGTTAATCTGAGTCCACTCACGTGTCATTAATCTGTGTCCACCCATGTGTGTCTTTCATCTGTGTCCACTCATGTGTCGTTCATCTGTGTCCACTCATGTGTCCTTCATCTGTATCCACTCACATGTCGTTCATATGTGTCCAAACATGTATCCACTCACATGTCGTTCATATGTGTCCAAACATGTATCGTTCACATGAGTCTACTCATCTGCTGTTAATCTGTGTCCAGTCATGTGTCGTTCATTTGTGGCCACTCGTGTGTCTTTCATCTGTGTCCACTCATGTGTCTTTCATCTGTGTCAACTCATGTATCGTTCATCTGTTTCCACTCATGTATCATTCACCTGTGTCAACTCATTTGTTGTTCATCTGTGCCCACTCATATGTCTTTCATTTGTATGCACTAATGTGTTGTTCATATGTGTCCACTCGAGTATCGTTCATATGTGTCAGCTTATATGCTGTTAATCTGTTTCCACTCATGTGTCGTTAATTTGTACCCACTCATGTGTCGTCCATCTGTTTTCAATCATGTGTCGTTCATCTGTGTCCACTCATGTGTCTTTCATCTGTGTCCACTCATGTGTCATTCATCTGTGTCCACTCATGTGTCGTTCATCTGTGTCCACCCATGTGTTGTTCATCTTGTGTCTTTCATCTGTATCCACTCATGTATCTTTCAATTCTGTCAACTAATGTGTTGTTCATCTGTGTCCACTCATGTGTCGTTCATCTGTGTCCACTCATGTGTCGTTCATCTGTGTCCACCCAAGTGTCATTCATCTGTGTCCAGTCATGTGTTGTTCATCTGTATCCACTCAATTATTGTTCATATGTGTTCACTCATATGCTGTTCATATGTCTCACCTCATGTGTCGTTCATCTGTGTCCATTCATCTGACGTTCATCGGTGTCCACTCACGTATCGTTCATCCGTGTTCACTCATGTATCGTTCATGTGTCCAGTAATATGCGGTTAATCTGTGTCCATTCATGTGTCGTTCATCTGGGTCCACAGGTGTGTCTTTCATTTGTGTCCTCTCATGTATTGTTCGTCTGTGTCCACTCATGTGTCTTTTATTTGTGTCCACTCGTGTGTTGTTCGTCTGTGTCCACTCAAGTATCGTTCATATATGTCCACTCATATGCTGATCATCTATGTCCACTCATGTGTCGTTCATCTGTGTCCACTCGTGTGTCGTTCATCTGTGTTCACTCACGTGTCGTTCATTTTTGTCCACTTATGTATCGTGCATATGTGTCCACTCATATGCTGTTAATCTGTGTCCAATCATGTGTCTTTCATCTGTGTCAACTCATGTATTGTTCATCTGTGTCCACTCAATGTGTCGTATATTTGTGTATACTCATGTGTTGTTCATCTGTGTCCACTCAAGTATCGTTCATGTGTCCACTCATATGATGTTCATCTGTGTTCACTCTTGTGTCGTTCATCTGTGTCCACTCAAGTGTGTCTTCCATCTGTGTCCACCCATGTGTCGATAATCTGTGTCCACTCATGTGTCTGTCATCTGTGTCCACTCATGTGTGTCTTTCATGTGTCCACTCAAGTGTTGTTCATTTGTGTCCACTCATGTGTCTTTCATCTGTGTCCCCTCAAGTGTTGTTCATCTGTGTCCACTCATGTATCGTTTATCTGTGTCCACTCAATTATCGTTCATATGTGTCTTCACATGTGTCTTTCATCTGAGTCCACTCATATGTCGATCATCTGTGTCCTCTCATGTGTCGTTCATCCGTGTCCACTCATGTGTCGTTCATCTGTGTCCACCCATGTGTGTCCTTCATCTGTGTCCACTCAAGTGTTGTTCATTTGTGTCTACTCATGTGTCTTTCATCTGTGTCCCCTCATGTGTTGTTCATCTGTGTCCACTCATGTATCGTTTATCTGTGTCCACTCAATTATCGTTCATATGTGTATTCTCATGTGTCTTTCATCTGTTTCCACTCATGTATCATTCACCTGTGTCTACTCATGTGTTATTCATATGTGCCCACTCATATGTCTTTCATTTGTATGCACTCATGTGTTTTTCATATGTGTCCACTCGAGTATCGTTCATATGTGTGAGCTTATATGCTGTTAATCTGTGTCCACTCATGTGTCGTTAATTTGTACCCACTCATGTGTCGTCCATCTGTTTTCAATCATGTGTCGTTCATCTGTGTCCACTCATGTGTCTTTCATCTGTGTCCACTCATGTGTCGATCATCTGTGTCCTCTCATGTGTCGTTCATCCGTGTCCACTCATGTATCGTTCATATGTGTCCACTCATATGCGATTAATCTGTGTCCAATCATATGTCGTTCATCTGGGTCCACACGTGTGTGTTTCATCTCTGTCATCTCATGTATTGTTCGTCTGTGTCCACTCATGTGTCTTTCATTTGTGTCCTCTCGTGTGTTGTTCATCTGTGTCCACTCAAGTATCGTTCATATGTGTCCACTCATATGCTGATCATCCGTGTCCACTCATGTGTCGATCATCTGTGTCCTCTCATGTGTCCTTCATCTGTATCCACTCACGTGTCGTTCATATGTGTCCACTCATGTATCTTTCACATGTGTCTACTCATATTCTGTTAATCTGTGTCCAGTCATGTGTCGTTCATTTGTGGCCACTAGTGTGTCTCTCATCTGTGTCCACTCATGTATTGTTCATCTGTTTCCACTCATGTGTCTTTTCTCAGTTTCCTACTAATGTGTCGTTCATCTGTTTCCACTCATGTATCAATCATTTGTCTCTACCCATATGTTGTTCAACTGTGTCCACTCATATGTTTTTCATTTGCGTCCACTCATGTGTTGTTCATATGTGTCTACTCGAGATTCGTTCATATGTGTCCACTCATATGCTGTTAATCTGTGTCCACTCATGTGTCGTTCATTTGTACCCACTCATGTGTCGTTCATCTGTGTCCACTCATGTGTTATTCATCTGTGTTAACTCATGTGTTATTCATCTGTGTTAACTCATGTGTCTTTCAATTCTGTCCACTAATGTGTTGTCATCTGTGTCCATTCATGTGTCGTTCATCTGTGTCCACTCATGTGTCGTTCATTTGTGTCCACCCATGTCGTTAATGTGTCCACCCAAGTATTGTTCATATGTGTTCACTCATGTGTCGTTCATCTGTGTCCACTCATGTGTCTTTCATCTCTGTCCTTTAATGTGTTGTTCATCTTTGTCCACTCATGTGTCGTTCATCTGTGTCCATCCATGTGTCGTTCCCCTGTGTCCAGTCATGTGTTGTTCATCTGTGTCCACTCAAGTATCGTTCAAATGTGTCCACTCAAATGCTGTTCATATGTCTCACCTCATGTGACGTTCATCTGTGTCCTCTCATGTGTCGTTCATCTGTGTCCACTCACGCGTCGTTCATCCGTGTCCACTCATGTATCGTTCATATATGTCCACTAATATGCTGTTAATCTGTGTCCAATCATGTGTCGTTCATCTGTGTCCACTCGTGTGTCTTTCATCAGTGTCCACTCATGTATTGTTCATCTGAGTCCACTCATGTGTCTTTCATTTGTGTCCTCTCGTGTGTTGTTCATCTGTGTCCACTCAAGTATCGTTCATATGTGTCCGCTAATATGCTGTTAATCTGTGTCCAATCATGTGTCGTTCATCTGTGTCCACTCGTGAGTCCTTCATCAGTGTCCACTCATGTATTATTCATCTGTGTCCACTCATGTGTCTTTCATTTGTGTCCTCTCGTGTGTTTTCATCTGTGTCCACTCATGTATCGTCCATATGTGTCCACTCATGTATCGTCCATATGTGTCCACACATATGCTATTAATCTGTGTCCACTCAGGTATTGTTCATCTGTGTCCACTCATGTGACTTTCATTCGTGTCCACTCATGTCCACTCATATATCGTTCATATGTGTCCACTCACATGCTGTTCATCTGTGTCCACTCATGTGTCGTTCATCTGTTGGCACTCGTGTGTCTTTCATTTGTGCCCACTCATGTGTTTTTCATGTGTCCATTAATGTGTTGTTCATCTGTGTCCACTTAAGTGTTTTTCATCTGTGTCCTCTCATGTGTTGTGGGATATCTGGGGCTTGACTCTTATATTTAATTATTTACTGTTTTGATTGAATAAATCGAAGGACCACCCACTTTTGAGAAAAGAAGGAAAACTAATAAAAGTGATCATTAGAATAACACTAGAGAGCCAGTGTCTATGGATAATTATTAAAAGGATAATCACTTGAAATAATGAATGGACTGTATGATTAATTAATTAAAGTCAGAGCCTCAAAGACCTACATTGGGGGGGTATTTCTAGAAATTCATATACATCTAGGAACTAGTGTGGTTCGCCACCAGTTCATTGCTGAGTAAATGATATTATAAATCTAAACTACTATAGATTCAAATTTGAGAACTCAAATTGTGAATTTTAAAGATTATAATTACTGAGCAACAGTCAGAGCAAACACATGAATTACCAATCATCATTTCTGGTAATAATCTATTCAAGGTAAAGATCTTACAAGAATTCTATAAGAATCAAATCAGGTAAATTAAATTTATACGAAAAGGGTCTTAGCTTTAAGACGGTTTCTATAACATCGTTTCGTCATTCGTCCTCGTGTTCCCAGGATCTCCACAAGGAAAGAACTAGAGGTGGATAACACGAATGAAGAAACACAACTTGATGACTCCTCGCATACACGCTGAAATCAGAGAGAAATAAGTAGCATTTGAATAGGCTACGTTCTAATTTCAATATTCATGAAAACGGAGGAAATTGCCGAATTGGTACTAACGTAGTATTTTGGGTATCCTCACTATATAACGACAGACTACTCACAAATATACAATCTTGGATGAGGCATCAAACGAGAAACCCATACTTATCGTGAGCGTATTGAATACTGAGGTCTGCCGGTATCGCGTCAGCCAATCCCTGATGTTCACTGTTGTGTACATATATTACAGGTCTTGGCTTCAATTGTTGACGCGTTATTAACTGGCTGGGCACTATAGAACACGTGGATTAGTAATTATCAACTGTTGACCGAGTATCAGCGAAATTCTTGCCGATAAATTCTCCAGTCACTACCACGTGTCTCGCCACTCTTCACACCAGGGGAGCCTCCTCTCGCACAATGGCGTCGCCGCCTCCCTCAACCCGTCTCTCGCATTCACCACAGAAATTATTAATCACGAATAATTTTTTTCCGCGCAATTATGGATGTAATATGTTAATGAGAACTGGGTTGCCTCCAACCCAGTTCTCATTAACTCCATGTCATGGAACTCCATGACATTCGTACGTAACAGAAAGAACTGTTACTACAGAACAATTTAGTTAATAACTCTCGGTTTAAGATTATTGGGAGTTATATTATCCGTAACAATTATTACACGGAATACTGATGATTTTAGAGAACCACATTCAATTCTCTAACCCATTGGTAATAAATGTGTCTAACTGGACATTATCTGATGCAATGTTGCTACTCGATTTCAAGAGAATTCTAGCATTAATACGCAGATGCAATGGTTAGTTTATGTAGACACTACCGTTAGTAAAATTAGTAACTACTGTAGTTAGTATATAATGATAATGATTTATTATAATACAATAGTAGTTTATTAGTGTTGGAAATTTCCAACATGTGTTGTTCATCTGTGTCCACTCATGTATTCATCTCATGAGAACATGAGTACTCATGTACTCATGTTCATCTGTGTACATTCAAGTGTTGATCATCTATGTCCACTCAAGTATCGTTCATATGTGTCCACTCAAGTATCGTTCATATGTGTCCACTCATGTAACGTTCATCTGTGCCCACCCATGTGTGTCTGTCATCTGTGTCCACTCTTGTGTCATTAATCTGTGTCCACCCATGTGTGTTTTTCATTTGTGTCCACTCATGGGTCGTTTATCTGTGTACAGTCACGTGTCGTTCATCTGTGTCCACTCATGTATCGTTCATATGTGTCCACTCATATGCTGTTAATTTCTGACCAATCATGTGTCGGTTATCTGTGTCCACACGTGTTTCTTTCATCTGTGTCCACTCATGTATCTTTCTGTGTACATTCAAGTGTTGATCATCTGTGTCCACTCAAGTATCGTTCATATGTGTCCACTCATGTAACGTTCATCTGTGCCCACCCATGTGTGTCTGTCATCTGTGTCCACTCTTGTGTCATTAATCTGTGTCCACCCATGTGTGTTTTTCATTTGTGTCCACTCATGGGTCGTTTATCTGTGTACAGTCACGTGTCGTTCATCTGTGTCCACTCATGTATCGTTCACATGTGTCCACTCATATGCTGTTAATTTCTGACCAATCATGTGTCGTTTATCTGTGTCCACACGTGTTTCTTTCATCTGTGTCCACTCATGTATCTTTCTTCTTTGTCCACTCATGTGTTGTTCATCTGTGTCCACTCATGTATCTTTCTTCTGTGTCCACTCATGTGTTGTTCATCTGTGTCCTCTCAAGTGTCGTTCATCTGTGTCCACTCATGTGTGTCTTTCATCTGTGTCCACTCAAGTATCGTTCATCTGTGACCACTCATGTGTCGTTCATCTGTGTCCACCCATGTGTGTCCTTCATGTGTCCACTCATGTGTCGATCATCTGAGTTCACTCATGTGTCGTTCATCTGTGTCCACTTGTTGGAAATTTCCAACACTAACACACTACCATTGTATTATAATGCATCATTATTATATACTAATTACAGTAGTTATTAATTTTATTAAGGGTAGTGTTAATATAAATTAATATTTCATTATCTGAGCCTATTGCTAATGTTCTCCCGACATCGAGAGGCAGGATTGCGTCAGAAAATGTACATTTAAATATTGTAAGGGTTTATTACCAATATGTTAAAGAATTGAATGTGGTTCTCTAAAATTATCAGTATGCCATACAATAATTAACTATGGATAATAAAGCTCCCAATAATCCAAATCGAGAGTTATTAACTGAAATTATTATCACGTAGCAGTTTTATCTGTTACGTACGAATGCTATGGAGGAAATAAAATTTCTATCCATTTCTCGATTAACACCATTTAACGAGAATATGATATTATTTAATTCCCTATAATTGCAACCCGGTTCTCATTAATGCATTACATCAGTAATTACATGGAAAAGAATTATCCGTGATTAGTAATTTCTGTTGTGAATGCAAGAGACGAGTTGAGGGAGGGCGGAGAGACGCCGCCATTTGCGATGCTGCTTCGCTAGAGATGCCAACAATCACATTGTGCGTCCCGGGAGAGTCGATTTCCATCAATACTACGTTAGGCCCTTGCATTTAATCGGTCTAAGAGCGTGTAATTGCTCCAGTAGCAATCTGGAATTGCTTCGGTGGACAACCAGCAGGTTAAGTGCCCTAATATTTGTTATATCGTGAGATCTCTAGTTATATCATTTTACTGTGCACTGTCCATCGTTATGCTACGCGACCTCCCCAAAAAATAAGTACGTCCATAAGGAAATAAATTTATTCCTTTTATGGCATAGTGAGGATATTATATAGTAGGTGTAACCAATTAGTATATTTAGTTGAAATTTTAGCTTGTGTTGTAAGCGGTCGTGGTCATCATGTTCCCATTCCATGCTTGAACTCATGTGTTGCCGCAAGTAGCAGACGACGCCATTGCACCTCTACCTCTCCGTTCAGTATTACAGCTAAGCAACTGAATTCTTTTCTATTATTTCTTTAACTGAGAAAATTACAGATCAGTCGAAGAGATTTAGTTTATTTCGTATGAGATACTTAACGTAATATGTTAGCCTCATAAAAATCAAATGAGAATAATTGCTTGATTTATCAACATATAATCTTTTTACTATTAATCAATTTATCTAAAGTTTCTTAATAGTATTTAGTAGTATTACTAATTTTTATTCGAGGAAGAACCAGCCTCGATGAAGCGTACTGGGAGTAGATTACTTCTAGTATTAACCCCAAATTTTGTGAAGAACGGAAAGTTTATTCTCGGACATTAATATTATACAGCCCATTAACGTTTAAGGAATAATCTTTAATAGTTTCCTATCCATAGGCACTGGTATTTCAGTCCTTATCATTTAACTCTATCTGTTTCCCTTTTCAGTCAAAATAGGGTGGTCCTTCGATTAATTCAAATTAATCTATTAATTAAATATCAATCCATTAATAGAGAGTAAGCTTTCTTCCCAACACAAAAATATGGTTCTTCGAACCGGATGTATTACAATTAATAACATAATCATAACTTATTACTCTGTGTAGTAATCTAGGCTAACCACATTTTATTAATCGTGGCTACCGGCAGAGTACCACATAGGCTAGCCTAATACATACCAATTTATTTGCTGCTTATACCTCATGTATAAAGTAGCACTCGTGGGACACAGTCAATTCCCTCAACACTCAGACCTATACCTCACACTGAGGTAAGAATCTTCAGATCACCAGGAGCAACAGCTCATAATTTCTATAATAACTTCACATTAACACCTGCGTTAAAGTGGCCTCACCATCTAACTATTATTTATTAAGGTGGTAATGACATCCATCCTACTCGACACCCAGCTGAGGAAATTAATCACCTTAAAACAATAATTTCCTCATTTAAACTTGTTAGCAGTTCAGTAGTGTTCACATTGGTGGAACCTCGCCAACTAAGCAATAAAAATTGTTGGGGAGTGAGTCCAAAATATTACCAAAGGGCTGCCAAATATATAAACTTTAGGCTGAGGAAAAGAGTATGATTGGATGCCACTTACATTCAATTTACAGCCAGACCATACAGGTAAAACCTGGCAAGAGATGGTGTACACCTGTCAAGTGACCCTAGGTCACATGTAGTTGACAAGTTGATCAACACAATCAACCACCATAAAAGGCTGTGGCTGGCAAGCCAAAATTAATTGTACATATTTGTATTTTCATGTGTGTGTGCAAGTGCACCTTTATGGAAACTATAAAATCTAAAAAAAAAAAAACACAGCACAACTATATATTCACAGTATTACATCACAAATTAATCTATGCCAACCTTTATTAGGTAGGAATTTAGGCTGTGATTGTGCTGAGTTTTGCACAAATGCAGACTAAATAAATTAGTAGTTTCTTAGGTAGAAATTCTTACAACTAGTCTTGGACTAGTCAATAGTGCATACACTATTCATTCTTGTGCTGACCCTACCAAGGGTGGGATTCAAACATTATGATAACTCAGATTAGAGTATATCCATATCAATTATTTATGTGTATGAATTTTGAGTGTTGCTGAATGATCAATATTACATTTAATGGTGATAAAGAAGAGCTAGCCCGAAGAAAGTTAATGGTGACGTTCAAGAACTGCTCAAAATCCTTAGCTACTTATTGTTAGGCAGGTACATTTTACCTCGAGTGAGGTAGAGTGTAATTTAGCCAGATTAATTTAGGCTATATTCAATATTACTTGTCAACTAATGAGTAAGTACCCAAGCTTCATTAGTGATACTTATTCAAGTCCTATGAAACTTGGACTTAAAGCCAACATGGCTACTCCTAAACAATTAAGGAGAACCTATATTGGCCTTAAAGGTCACTTAACCAGACTAATTAATAAGTCTGATACTTTGTTTAAAGCAACTCCCATTGATTACTATCAACTAGAAACATCAGTGAGAGTAGCTGATCTCAAATTTGATCAAGTCAGATCTACAAGCCAGTCTTATCTCAACCTACTGAATACAACTGAAACTGATCCTGAAGAAATAGATCAAATTCAAGCAAATATTTCTCAGTATGAAGATGAGACTCAAGATAAAATTGATGTAATATCCAATATAGTAAAACAATATAAATCTAATACAAATAATACTATGTCTCAATCCAGTAATCAACTACCTGAGGTTCGTCTGCCTACTTTAGACTTACCTACATTTGCAGGGCTGGATGAAGAAAATTGGGACACATTTTGGACTTCATTTGAAGTACATATACATAAGAAATCTTCTCTTGACAGAGTTTCTAAATTCTCATACCTGATTAGTCTTCTCAAAGGGGAGGCTAAAAAGGTCATAAATAACCTAGCTCTCACTGAGAGTAATTATGAGGAAGCTATACAACTATTAAAGTTGAACTATTGCAACATGGAGTTGAGTATAGCTAACCTGTATTACTAGTTACTGGATCTGAATGCACCAAGTAACCGACCAGACTCACTTCAAAGCTTCAGGCTAGAAGTAGAGTCTCCAGTGAAGGCCTTAGGTACTAAAGTTGATGTACCAGCCTCAGAATGGTCAATTAAGTTACTTTTACAGAGGAAATTACCTCGAAATGTTTTAGCAGAAACCTGCTTTTACCATAAAACCGAGTTTCTCACTCTCGAGCAAATATTCGAGGGACTGAGAATAACAGTTAACAGGTTGAAAACTCATGATAGGATTAAACCTGAGTCTAAACAACCTAACTTTGACAAATCAGTCAAACCCAAATCGACTTTGAATAAGTCCAATAAATCCAACCCTAGGACTACTCCATCCACTGGAAAACGGAGTGGTAGTGTAGGTATTTATTAAGTATCTCCCTCTGACGCTATAACTGATATGTCTACTAAAAGGACAAACTCAGCCAGAGAGAGAAAGTGTCTGTTCTGTGATCAAGAACATGTCACCTACAAATGCACTGTTTATCCTAACTTTAATACCAGGATTAAACTGCTACAAGAATTACACAGATGCACCAAGTGCATGGGTTCTCATGATCCCAGTAAATGTGTAGTGCAGCTACGGTTATGCAGTAGATGCAACATAGGTGTACATCATTATGCGATGCAACATAGGTGTACATCGTTATGCTTTATGTAGAAGAACTTCTACACAATCTGTGACACCTAGGGAGGATTCTATGAATTCTACCACAGTACAATATTGCAAGGTACACCAAGAAATAAATGTACTTGCTACTGAGTCAGACAATAATACTACTCTGCTTACGGCTCACTCAAACTAATTGATAGGAAGTCTAGAATTAACACTAGAGGTCTCTTTGATCAAGGATTACAGAAAACCTTCATCACACAACAATTAGTCGATCAGTTGAAATTAAAACATGCCAAAAGTGTGAGATTGAATATTTCTGGGTTCTTGACTAATAGTGGACCTCGTGAATAACAAGTAGTCAAGGTGTTAGTGAGACTTGGATCTTTCACTAGTCCAATACAAGTGGTAATAGTAGATAAACTTCCTTCAGACCTGCAGGTCACAGGACTAGCTAGCACTGCGAGATATTTCAAACGAAACTGCATGAGGCTAGCAGATCACAAAATAAATTCTGACTGCCTTACTGATGTTGGTATCCTAATAGGCACTGACTTATTATAAATTTATAACAGGATGCACCAGACAACACGGAATGAATTTGTTGTCATCTGCTGGAGGCAAATTGCTTACTGGACCGGTGCTTTTTCAACAAAAAACAGCGTCAACCAACAAACAAACTAACAATTCAATAGTGGTATGGCGTGACTAGGCTTGGAACAGTCACCCCTACATTTCAGAGAAATATCTGAAGATAATGAGTCTGATCCACCTATACATCGTCTGTGGGATTTAGACACTTTAGGTATTGTCCCTGATAAACCAAGCCCTGTTGATACGTGGACTTACCAACAATATCTGGACACAGTTGTCTATAAAGACAAACAATACTGGGTGAGACTGCCATGGAAGTTGAATCATCCACAACTTCCAGTTAATTATTTCATGACAGCCTCTCAATTACAGTCTCATTTAATACGGCTGAAGAAACAGCCAGATAAATTGAACATGTATCATCAATTAATTCAACAGCAACTCAATAGTAAATTTATCGAAGTTGTTGATAATGAAGACCGAAAAACAGGTCACTATTTACCCCATCACGCTGTGGTGAAAGATTCAATGACAATGCCAATACATATTGTCTTCAACTGTAGTGCCAAAGTGAAGACGAACAGCGTGTCCTTGAATGAATGTCTCCAAACGGGACCTAGCCTAACACAAAGGCTACATGATGTATTATTACGATTTCGCACTGGTATTTTCGCTTATACTGCTGATATCAGTAAAACTTTCCTTAGAGTAGGCTTGCAAAAGGAGGATCATAATTACACCAAATTTCTCTGGATTAAGGACCCACTGGATCCTGACAGTGACGTCATAACCTACCGGTTTGCCTCTGTGCTATTCGGTGCGACTTCTTCACCGTTTCTACTTCAAGCCACATTAGATACACATTTGAAGAAGTCAATTAGCCCTTATAAAACGGAGATTAGTGACAACTTGTATGTCGAAAATTTCCAGGGAACTACTAATGACAAATCCAAATTGGTAGAAATCTACCATGAGGCTAATCGTGAGTTGTTGGGAGCCAATATGCCACTACAATCATGGGCCTCAAACAATAAATCATTCTTACCTACAAATTTGCACGTTTTTTCGATGCCTCTGGCAAAGTGTATGGCGCTGCAGCTTACTTAGTGAATGGTGCACAATCAATTTTACTCTCATTTAAAGCAAGAGTTGCTCCAATCAAGAAGAGATCTTTACCTCAAATAGGGTTAACTGCATTGCTGGTGGGAGTACGATTGGCTCATTGCCTGACCAGAACACTCAATATTATCCACTTTGGTGAAATCGTAGTGTGGTCAGACAATGAGGCAGTCTTACAATGGGTAAGAAATAACCACAATAAAACTCCCTACGTTAGTAATCGCGTTAGGGAAATTCATGAATTATCTGCTGGATATAAATTCAGACATGTTCCCACTAAGGACAATCCTGCATATTACTTATCAAGAGGGTTAACCTTAAAACAAATAATCATGTCTTCGATGTGGTTTAATGGACCTTCATGGCTTGTTAGTGGTCAGTGGCCCAAACAGAAACCACAAGTCATAGTGACCAGTATCACTACTCCCATGAAAGACCCAGAACCTCATCAAATCTCAGCTATTAATCCTCACAATTATTCTAACTTGAGTAAGTTATTAAGAATGACAGCACATGTGTTTGACTTTCTTGCTAAGATAGGTATCATGCATAAGTTTCCCAATCCTATCCTCTACTGGATCAAACGTGCACAACAAGAGACGTATGGAAGTGAATATGAAAATCTTCCAGATAAATTAACCAAGTCTCTAGGTATCTGGTATGATACCAACACTCATAATATATTAAGGTGTGGAGGACGTCTGCTTCATGCGGAAATTGATTTGGATACAAAGAATCCGATCCTTCTACCACGTCACCATATTATTACCAAACTTCTAGTTTCACATCATCATCAATATGGTACTTTACATGGTGGACTGTAGGACACTCTCACCGACTTGAGACAGAAATATTGGCTTCCCCAAGGTCGTCAAACTGTCAAATTAATCATTAAGTTCTGTGTAATCTGCAAAAGATATGACGCTCGAGTGTGTCCTTACCCAGGACCTCAACCACTCCCTAAGGAGAGAGTAGTCCATCTTCGTCCTTTTGAGACCACTGGTGTCGATTACACATTAGCGTTGCTTCTCACTGGTACTCCAGATAAAATACCAGTGAAAGCTTATATTTGCCTCTTCACGTGTGCAACCACACGAGGCGTACATCTAGAAGTGACTTCTGACATGAGTGCCGAAGCCTTCATCCAAGCTTTTCGTAGATTTGCAGCTCGCAGATCCTGTCCCAAACTAATGATATATGATAATGGTTCAAATTTTATGGCAGGAGAAGCCTGCCTACGTGAGATATGGAATCATCCAGAAGTGCAGTCTGTCATGAAGAGACGACAATGCCACTGGAAATTTATTGCTCCCAGAGCCCCCTGGCAAGGTGGGTTCTACGAACGTATGATAGGGACTGTCAAGAAATGTTTAAGGAAGACCTTGCATCAACAGAAAATTAGTTTCTCTGAACTCAAAACACTCGTTGTGGAAATTGAGGCGCGAGTCAACAATCGCCCATTAACTTACCTATCAGATGACCCCTGAGTCCCTCACACTTAGTACATGGAGGCCTGCTGAGCCCTCTGATACCTTTGGCAGAAGAGGATCCCGTTGACCCTTCCCATGTGACTAGGAGTGATTTAGTGGAAAGTTACCAACATCTCTCGAGAGTAATTGAAAGGTGGAATGAGGTGTGGACTCGAGAGTACCTCACAGCTCTATGAGAATACCACTATGGAGCTTCGAGCCCCTATAATAAAGTTCAACTCAAACCAGGAGACCTAGTATTGGTTGACAGTGATGGACCCAGGTCAGAATGGCCTATAGGCAAAATTGTCTCTATCCACCCAGATCACCAAGGCATCCTGAGAGTAGTACGGGTTTTGTGCCGAGGCACTACTACCCTAAAAACATTAGAGAAGTTGGTACCTCTTTAATTAGCAGAACGAGAGTGTTTAACAGAACCAACTTCACCTACAGTTTCTGAGGACAACAATTCTGATCCACCGAGCACCCGCCCACCTAGAGCAGCTGCTGAACAATGTAAACAGAAACTACAAGCCTATTATAGCTCTGACTAAGAGCAAATAATTTACCATCCAATTTGAGTAATCATGATGATGCTGTGTTGTGATGTCGAGTAACAAATCAGTTACAAGTCACAATGACCCAAGACATTCACCTCACATTGGATTCTCGGTTACCTTAGATTGTATGATTTAATCATTAATTTGTTTGTGTAGGCTATCAACTATAACATTATTCCATCTAGAGCATCTATGAGTTTACAAAACTTTAAGACTGTAACATAACCGTTACACGTCATCGCTACACCAGTCTTTGAGTACATTGTAGGCTTTAGTAGTTATTAACTTTAGAGGATTCACAATTCCATGTTTTACATTTAACATGAGTTCCTTTACAAGACTTAAAGTCTTCTCTGTCCTTGACAATTACGGGACATCCGTTATTTGTGTACTAACGTACTAACATTAATAATAACTTCGGGATAGATACGTCAGTACTCAACATTGAACTGCGACCCGAGTTACCCCCCCCCCCCTACGGAGTTATGTTGGAAATTTCCAACACTAACACACTACCATTGTATTATAATGCATCATTATTATATACTAATTACAGTAGTTATTAATTTCACTAACGGTAGTGTTAATATAAACTATTATATCTTTATCTGAGCCTATTGCTAATATTCTCACGACATCGAGAGGCAGGATTGCGTCAGAAAATGTACATTTAAACATATTTATTACCAATATGTTAGAGAATTGAATGTAGTTCTCTAAAATTATCAGTATTCCGTATAATAATTAACTACGGATAATACAGCTCCCAATAATCCAAAACCGAGAGTTATTAACTGAAATTATTATCAAGTAGCAGTTTTATCTGTTACGTACGAATGCTATGGAGGAAATAAAATTTCTCTCCATTTCTCGATTAACACCATTTAACCCTTAAACTGCACATGGCGTATATATACGCCCTGAGTAACATGTCCCACGGTGCGCAAGGCATATATATACGCTATAGGGTGCCAAGCCCGATTCCAATGGCCCGCGGCTACATGGGGTTCACAGTAGCTTCCTCAGGGCTCTTGTAAACAGACGCCATTTAAAAAAAAATCGTGGGCAATATTCTCAGGTGTGAGAGGTACAGTACTGTTGGAGCAACCAAGGCCGGCGCACGTAGCATGACCGAACAACATTGCTGTTCAGCTTGTGACCACAGCATCGCCGAAAAATGTCAAAATAAATATATAATTGTTATTATTTAGCGATGACAATATTACAGATGACCCATGACTGTGATATAAATAACCAGGGTTGTGATAATAGAATTATTGTTGTAATAATTAGCGCTGTGGGAGGAGTGATGCTGAGAGACGGAGGGAGACAGCATCGTTTACTGACTGTGTGGCCACCTGTTATTGCTTGCATTCACCATACCAGGTCAGTGGTTCTCTATGGTGAATACAAATGTAGATACTTATATATAATGTGTGTATTAGTGTAATAACAGCAAAAGGATTTTGCTGGGAGGAGCCATTTGGGTGACGGAGGTGATGTCTGCACGATTTGTCTAGCTGTTTAGTGGGTGGCCACTATGCTCTTTGGGCGCAATACAAGTTTAGGTGTACAGTTACGGTGCATACATGTAGATACTTATATATAATATGTGTATATAGGGTAATAACACTGCAAACAGTATTGTTGGGAGAGAAAGTTCAGTGCATGTGACCTTGAATGAGTGAGGGAGCCGCCAGCCGCCATCTGTGTATAGCGAAGACTCTTAGTGCCTGAACTGACTATATCAGCTTAGCTGTACAGTTGTGGTGAACAAAATATATACATACTTATATATAACGTCTGTATATAGTGTAATAACACGACAAATGGTATTGTTGGGGAAGAAAGTTTAGTGCGTGTGTTGAGGGAGTGGTAGCGAGTGGCTGGCTGGTGTGAGGCGGTACTCTTTGTTGCTTTTCGACTCTCAATACCAACTTAGTGGTTCGTTATGGTGACCAAAACATGCAGATACTTATATATAACCTGTGTATAGAGTGTAATAGTAGCAAAACTATTTGTTTATTGTTTTATAAACATAATTGAATCACTAATATGCACATCATACTTTTGAGTATAGCGATTATTCACCACTTTTATTATATAAATATATTACAATACACACTATTGAATAATATTACTGCAAAAAAACTAAGAAAAAATCAATCGGAGACATTGAAATAATTAGGTAATAATATCTTTGAGGCAACTCCCACCTGTCAGCGCGGGTGACGCTGACCGGGTCTGACGACCGCTCTGTCAACGCCCACTTTTCCCAGACTTCCACGGTCAATTGCGCCAAAAATATGTCACCTACGATTTTTTTTTATTTTTCCCGTGCTCAGGGGACACAAATTAACATGTTTAGAAGACGAAAAAAAAATTTGGATTTTTTTTTCTTGCGCACAGGGGTGTAAATGTACCCAGGACCCCTGAACAGTGTAAGGGTTCACGAGAATATAATATTATTTAATTCCCTATAATTGCAACCTGGTTCTCATTAATGCATTACATCAGTAATTACACGGAAAAGATTTATCGTGATTAGTAATTTCTGTTGTGAATGTGAGCGACGAGTTGAGGGAGGGCGGAGAGACGCCGCCATTCGCGATGCTGCTACGCTAGAGACTCCAACAATGACATCGTGCGTCCCGGGAGAGTCAATTTCCATCAATACTACGTTAGGCCCTTGCATTTAATCGGCCTAGGAGCGTGTAATTGCTCCAGTAGCAATCTGGAATTGCTTCGGAGGACAACCAGCAGGTTAAGTGCCCTAATATTTGTTATATCGTGAGATCTCTAGTTATATCATTTTACTGTGCACTGTCCATCGTTATGCTACGCGACCTCCCCAAACAATAAGTACGTCCATAAGGAATGAAATTTATTCCTTTTAAGGCATAGTGAGGATATTATATAGTAGGTGTAACCAATTAGTATATTTAGTTGAAATTTCAGCTTGTGTTGTAAGCGGTCGTGGTCATCATGTTCTCATTCCATGCTTGAACTCACGTGTTGCCGCAAGTAGCAGACGACGCCATTGCACCTCTACCTCTCCGTTCAGTATTACAGCTAAGCAGCTGAAATCTTTTCTATTATTTCTTTAATTGAGAAAATTATAGATCAGTCGAAGAGATTTAGTTTATTTGATTTGAGATACTTAACGTAATATGTTAGCCTCATAAAAGTCAAATGAGAATAATTGCTTGATTAATCAACATATAATTTTTTTACCATTAATCAATTTATCTAATGTTTCTTAATAGTATTCTTAACTAGTAGCAAATAGCTTCTTAATAATATATCTATATACTATTAATATTAATTATAATTAATTGTATATCTACTTCTATAATAGTAGTAACTAATAGCTTCTTAATAGTATAATACTTCTAGTATTAACCCCCAATTTTGTGAAGGACGGAAAGTTTATTCTCGGACATTAATATTATACAGCCCATTAACGTTTAAAGAATAATCTTTAATAGTTTTCTATCCATAGGCACTGGTATTTCAGTAATTATCATTTAACTCTATCTGTTTCCCTTTTCAGTCAAAATAGGGTGGTCCTTCGATTAATTCAAATTAATCTATTAATTAAATATCAATCAATTAATAGAGAGTAATCTTTTTTCCCAACACCACTCATGTGTCTATCATCTGTGTCAACTTATGTGTTGTTCGTCTGGGTCCACTTATGTATCGTTCATCTGTGTCTACTCAAGTGTCGTTCATCTGTGTCCACTTATGTGTCGTTCATCTATATACACTCATGTGTTGTTCATCTGTGTCCACTCATATGTCTTTCATTTGTGTTCACTCATGTGTTGTTCATCTGTGTCCACTCGAGTATCGTTCATATGTGTACAATCATATGCTGTTAATCTGTGTCCACTCATGTGTCGTTCATCTGTTTTCACTCATGTGTCGTTCACCTATGTCAACTCATGTGTCTTTCATCTGTGTCCACTCATGTGTTGTTCATCTGTGTCCACTCATGTGTTGGTTACCTATGTCCACCCATGCGTCGATCATGTGTCCAGTCATGTGATGTTCATCTGTGTCCACTAAAGTATCGTTCATATGTGTTCACTTATATGCTGTTAATCTATGTCCGCTCATGTATTGTTCATCTGTGTCCACTCGTGTGTCTTTCATTTGTGTCCACTCATGTGTTGTTCATCTGTGTCCACTCATGTATCGTTCATATGTGTTCACTTATATGCTGTTAATCTATGTCCACTCATGTGTCGATCATCTGTGTCCACCCATGTGTCGTTCATCTGTGTCCACCCATGTGTGTGTCTTTCATATGTGTCCACTCATGTGTCATTCATCTGTGTCCACCCATGTGTGTGTCTTTCATATGTGTCCACTCATCTGTCATTCATTTGTGTCCACTCATGTGTCGTCCATCTGTGTCCACTCACGTGTCGTATATCTGTGTCCACTCACGTGTCGTATATCTGTGTCCACTCACGTGTCGTATATCTGTGTCCACTCAGGTATCGTTCATATGGGTTCACTTATATGTTGTTAATCTGTGTCCACTGAAGAGTTGTTCATCTGCATCCACTCATGTGTTGTTCATCTGTGTCCACTCATGTGTCTTTCATCTGTGTTCACTTATGTATCGTTCATGTGTGTCCCCTCATGTGTTGTTCATCTGTGTCCACTCATGTTTCGTTCAACTGTGTCCACTCATGTGTCGTTTTCTGTGTCCAGTCACGTGTCGTTCATCTGTGTCCACTCATGTATCGTTCATTTGTGTCAACTCAATTGCTGTTAATCTGAGTCCACTCATGTGTCGTTCATCTGTGGTCACTCGTGTGTCTTTCATCTGCGTCCAATCATGTGTTATTCATCTGAGTCCCCTCATGTGTAGTTCATCTGTGTCCACTCATGTATCGTTCAACTGTGTCCATATAAGTGTTCTTCATCTGTGTCCACTCAAGAATCGTTCATATGTGTCCACTCATGTGTCGTTCATCTGTGTCACCCATGTGTGTCTTTCATCTGTGTCCACTCATATGTCGTTCATCTGTGGCCACTCGTGTGTCTTTCGTCTGTGTCCAATCATGTGTTTTCATCTTTGTCCTCTCGTGTGTTGTTCATCTGTGTCCACTCATGTATCGTTCACCTGTGTCCACTTAAGTGCCGTTCATCTGTATCCACCCATGTGTGTCTTTCATCTGTGTCCACTCATGTGTCGTTCATCTGTGTCCACCCATGTGTGTCTTTCATCTGTGTCAACTCATGTTTCGCTCAACTGTGTCCACTCATGTGTCTTTTTTCTGTGTCCAGTCACGTGTCGTTCATCTGTGTCCACTCATGTATCGTTCATATGTGTCAACTCATATGCTGTTAATCTCTGTCCAATCATGTGTCTTTCATCTGTGTCCACTTATGTATCGTTCATGTGTGTCCCCTCATGTGTTGTTCATCTGTGTCCACTCATGTATCGTTCACCTGTGTCCACTTAAGTGCCGTTCATCTATATCCACCCATGTGTGTCTTTCATCTGTGTCCACCCATGTGTGTCTTTCATCTGTGTCCACTCATGTGTCGTTCATCTGTGTCCACCCATGTGTGTCTTTCATCTGTGTCAACTCATGTTTCGCTCAACTGTGTCCACTCATGTGTCTTTTTTCTGTGTCCAGTCACGTGTCGTTCATCTGTGTCCACTCATGTATCGTTCATATGTGTCAACTCATATGCTGTTAATCTCTGTCCAATCATGTGTCGTTTATCTGTGTCCATACGTGTGTCTTTTATCTGTGTCCACTCATGTGTTATTCATCTGTGTCCACTCATGTGTCTTTCTTCTGTGTCCACTCAAGTGTTGTTCATCTGTGTCCTCTCAAGTGTTGTTCATCTGACTCCACTCATGTATCGTTCATATGTGTCCAGTCATGTGTCTTTCATCTGTGTCCACTCATGTGTCGATCATCTGTCTCCACTCATGTGTCGTTCATCTGTGTCCACTCATGTATCTTTCATCTGTGTCCAATCAAGTGTTGTTCATCTGTGTCCTCTCAAGAGTTGTTCATCTGAGTCCACTCATGTATCGTTCATATGTGTCCACTCATGTGTCTTTCATCTTCTGTGTCCACTCATGTGTTGTTCATGTGTGTCCACTCATGTATCTTTCATCTGTGTCCATTCAAGTGTTGTTCATCTGTGTCCACTCATGTATCGTTCATCTGTGTCCACTCATGTGTCGTTTATCTGTGAACACCCATGTGTGTCCTTCATGTGTCCACTCATGTGTCGATCATCTGAGTTCACCCCTGTGTCGTTCATCTGTGTCCACTCATGTGTCTATCATCTGTGTCAACCTATGTGTCTTTCATCTGTGTCTACTCAAGTGTCGTTCATCTGTGTACACTCATGTGTTGTTCATCTGTGTCCACTCATATGTCTTTCATTTATGTTCACTCATGTGTTGTTCATCTGTGTCCACTAGAGTATCGTTCATATGTGTACAATCATATGCTGTTCATCTGTGTCCACTCATGTGTGTCTTTCATCTGTGTCCACTCATGTGTCGTTCATCTGTACTCACCTAGTTGTACTCACCTAGTTGTGCTTGCGGGGGTTGAGCTCTGGCTCTTTGGTCCCGCCTCTCAACTGTCAATCAACAGGTGTACAGGTTCTTGAGCCTATTGGGCTCTATCATATCTACACTTGAAACTGTGTATGGAGTCAGCCTCCACCACATCACTTCCTAATGCATTCCATTTGTCAACCACTCTGACACTAAAAAAGTTCTTTCTAATATCTCTGTGGCTCATTTGGGCACTCAGTTTCCACCTGTGTCCCCTAGTGTGTGTGCCCCTTGTGTTAAACAGCCTGTCTTTATCAACCCTGTCGATTCCCTTGAGGATCTTGAATGTGGTGATCATGTCCCCCCCTAACTCTTCTTTCTTTCAGCGAAGTGAGGTTTAATTCCCGTAGTCTCTCCTCGTAGCTCATACCTCTCAGCTCGGGTACTAGTCTGGTGGCAAACCTTTGAACCTTTTCCATTTCTGTCTTATGCTTGACTAGATATGGACTCCATGCTGGTGCCGCATACTCCAGGATTGGTCTGACATATGTGGTATATAATGTTCTGAAAGATTCCTTACACAAGTTTCTAAAGGCCGTTCTTATGTTAGCCAACCTGGCATATGCTGCTGCTGTTATCCTCTTGATATGAGCTTCAGGGGACAGGTCTGGCTTGATATCAACCCCCAGGTCTTTCTCTCTCTCTGACTCTTGAAGTATTTCATCTCCCAAGTGATACCTTGTATCTGGTCTCCTGCTTCCTACCCCTATCTTCATTGCATTACATTTGCTTGGGTTAAACTCTAACAGCCATTTGTTCAACCATTCCTGCAGCTTGTCCAGGTCTTCTTGAAGCCTCAAGCTGCCCTCCTCTGTCTTAATCCTTCTCATAATTTTGGCGTCGTCAGCAAACATTGAGAGGAATGAGTCTATATGAGTCTATATGAGTCTTCACAGTTCTGAATTACCATCTCTTCGAAACTCCAACCTTCTCTTAGTAGCAAAGCTACACTGCCTCCTCCTCTCCCTTCACTCTCTTTCCTCACTACATAGTAGCCCTGTGGAAACACTGCGTTTGTTATGATTTTAGAGAGCTTTGTTTCTGTGAGTGCTATTATGTCTGGGTTTTCTTCTAGTGCCCATTCTCCAAGTTCACTTGTTTTATTTGAAATCCCATCTATGTTAGTGTACATCTCCTTGAAGCTCACTTTCTTCTGTTCATTTTCATGTCCCTTTCTTGGCGAGCATTCTGCTGGTGTGGGAAGCTGTTCCGTGGGTGAGAGGATCTGTGAGGTAGTTTGCAGGGTCTCAGAGGATTTTGGGGTGGGGGGTGGGGGTTTAAGGGAAGGGGGGACAGGTAGGGTGTGGGTTAAGGAGATAGGGGGGACATGGAGGATACGGGGTGAGGGGGGAGGAGGGATAGGGAGGGTATGGGATGAAGAGGGAGGGGGGAAAAGTGGGAGGGGGGACATGATGGAAATGGGGAAATGGTGTCAGGGTCAGAATGGGGTGGGGGAGGGGGGGAGGGTTGGGTGGGGGCAAGTAGGGTGAGAGGAAGGGAGGGTTTCTAACAGAGAGGGTGGTGGTGTTGCCCTTCCTTCTGGTGTTGCTGGGATGCTGGTTTTGGGTTCTCTTGTCTCTGGGACTGTTGTGTTGAGGGCTGTGATTTCCTGGTTTGCTCCTCTCTCCCTGCACTTCCTCCTTGCCTCTGCTGCTCTGGCTCTCTCCTCCTTCGTCCTGTCCCTCTGCAGGAATACTTTTTTGTATCCCTCCATATGCTGCAGACGACTCTTCCTTTCGAGAATATCCTCCTTCGTGGTTTCGTTTGTAAACACCATCTTTACAAGTCGGTTTCTGTCCTTGTTGTACCAGCCCAACCTGAAAACCTTCTCAATGTTGTGTACAGCCCTTTCCATCTGTAACCCCTTCAGTAGCCCATGTACTGCCTCTCTATCCTTGCCATTCCATTCTCGCCTGTTGGATCCTTCCTGTTCTTTGATTCCTACAATTACCACTGATCTTTTTCTCTCCAGCAGTTGAGTGGTGCACCTTGCTGCTTCCTGTGACGTAGCTGCTTGCATCGCTACCTCCCTCACTGTGTCCATTGCTTCTGAGCTCTTTTTCAGTATATCCGCAAATGTATCAGGTACAGAGGCATTTCCTTGTAATGTAACATTCCCACCTTCCCTTTGGATGATAATCTGATGCTCGGTCTCTTTATTTTTCTCTGTGAGAGATTTGATCTCCTCCCTTGCTGATGCTAGCTTACTTTGCTGATTGTTAATTGTAATCCTCATTTCATTCATCTCCCTCATGAATTTCTGTGTCCACCCATGTGTCCACTCATGTGTCGATCATCTGAATTCACTCATGTGTTGTTCATCTGTGTCCACTCATGTGTCTATCATCTGTGTCAACTCCTGTGTCTTTCATCTGTGTCTACTCAAGTGTTGTTCATCTGTGTCCACTCATGTGTTGGTTATCTATGTCCACCCGAGCGTCGTTCATGTGTCCACTCATGTGATGTTCATCTGTGTCCACTCAAGTATCGTTCATATGTGTCCACTCATATGATGTTCATCTTTGTCAACTCATGAGTCGTTCATCTGTGTCCACTCATGTATCGTTCATATGTGTTCACTTATATACTGTTAATCCGTGTCCGCTCATGTATTGTTCATCTGTGTCCAGTCGTTTCTTTCATTTGTGTCCACTCATGTGTTGTTCATCAGTGTCCACTCAAGTATCGTTCATATTTTTGCACTCATATGCTGTTCATCTGTGTTCACTCATGTGTCGTTCATCAGTGTCCACTCATGTGTCCTTCATCTGTGTCCACTCACGTGTCGTTCATCTGTGTCCACTCATGAATCGTTCATATGTGTCCACTCATATGCTGTTAATCTGTTTCCGGTCATGTATCGTTCATTTGTTGCCACTCGTGTGTCTTGTATCTGTGTCCACTCATGTGTCGTTCAACTTTGTCCACTCATGTGACTTTTATCTATGTCCACCCATGTGTCTCTTTCAAGTGTCCACTCATGTGACTTTTATCTATGTCCACCCATGTGTTTCTTTCAGGTGTCCACTCATGTATCGTTCATCTGTGTCCACTCACGTGTCGTTCATCTGTGTCCACTCATGTATCGTTCATATGTGTCCACTTATATGAAGTTAATCTATGTCCACTCATATGTCGTCCATCTTTGGCCATTCGTGTGTCTTTCATCTGTGTCCACTCATGTGTTGTTTATCTATGTCCACTCATGTGTCTATCATCTGTGTCCACTCATGTGTTGGTCATCTGTGTCAACTCATGTATCGTTCATCTGTGTCCACTCAAGTGTTGTTCATCTATGTCCACCCAAGTATCGTTCATATATGTCCACTCATGTGTCTTTCATCTGTGTTCACTCATGTGTCGATCATCTGTGTCCACCCATGTGCCTTTCATATGTGTCCACTCATGTTTGTCTTTCATCTGTGTCCACTCAAGTGTTGTTCATCTGTGCCCACTTATATGTCTTTCATCTGTATCCCCTCATGGGTTGTTCATCTGTGTCCACTCATGTGTCGTTCATCTTTGTCCACTCACGTGTCGTTCATCTGTGTCCACTCATGTATCGTTCATATGTATCCACTCATATGCAGTTAATCTGTGTCCAGTCATGTGTCGTTCATTTGTTGCCACTCGTGTGTCTTGCACCTGTGTCCACTCATGTGTTGTTTATCTGTGTCCACTCATGTGTTTTTCATCTGTGTCCACTCACGTGTCTTTCATCTGTGTCCGCTCATGTCTTGTTCATCTGAGTCCTCTCATGTGTCTTTCATCTGAGTCTACTCAAGTGTCGTTCATCTGTGTCCACTTATGTGTCGTTCATCTGTGTACACTCATGTGTTGTTCATCTGTTCCACTCATAGGTCTTTCATTTGCATACACTCATGTGTTGTTCATCTGTGTCCACTCGAGTATCATTCATATGTGTCCACTCATATGTTGTTCATCTGTGTTTACTCCAACCCGTTCTCGCAAATTTAATAAGTCAATATTGACTTATTAGTTGCGTGCATAGGTGACATACTAAACATAATAGTTTCCCTTGAAAAGCTTCATAGAAAACACCGACCTTACCTAACCTACTTAGTATGTTAAAATAAGCATCTTATAGCTTCGTAATTACAATTGTTACTTAACCTATTATAGGTATAGGTTAGGTAATAATTGTAATTACGAAGCAATAAGATGCTTATCTTAACATACTAAGTAGGGTAGGTAAGGTCGGTGTTTTCTATGAAGCTTTTCAAGGGAAACTATTATGTTAAGTATGTCACCTATGCACGTATTTAATAAGTCAATATTGACTTATTAAATTTGCGAGAACGGGTTGTTTACTCATGTGTCGTTCATCTGTGTCCACCCATGTGTCGTTCATCTGTGTCCACTCATGTGTCGTTCATCTGTGTCCACTCATGTATCGTTCATTTGTGTCCACTCAAGTGTTGTTCATCTCTGTCCATTAAAGTATCGTTCATATGTGTCCACTCATGTGTCTTTCATCTGAGTCCACTCATGTGTCGATCATATGTGTCCACTCATGGTTCGTTCATCTGTGTCCACTCATGTGTCTTTTATCTGTGTCCACCCATTTGTGTCTTTCATCTTTGTCCACTTATGTGTTGTTCATCTGTGTCCACTCATGTGTCTTTCATCTGTGTCCACTCATGTGTTGGTCATCTGTGTCCACTCATGTATCGTTCATCTGTGTCCACTCATGTGTGTCTTTCATCTGTGTCCACTCATGTATCTTTCATCTGTGTCCAATCAAGTGTTGTTCATCTGTGTCCTCTCAAGAGTTGTTCATCTGAGTCCACTCATGTATCGTTCATATGTGTCCACTCATGTGTCTTTCATCTTCTGTGTCCACTCATGTGTTGTTCATGTGTGTCCACTCATGTATCTTTCATCTGTGTCCATTCAAGTGTTGTTCATCTGTGTCCACTCATGTATCGTTCATCTGTGTCCACTCATGTGTCGTTTATCTGTGAACACCCATGTGTGTCCTTCATGTGTCCACTCATGTGTCGATCATCTGAGTTCACCCCTGTGTCGTTCATCTGTGTCCACTCATGTGTCTATCATCTGTGTCAACCTATGTGTCTTTCATCTGTGTCTACTCAAGTGTCGTTCATCTGTGTACACTCATGTGTTGTTCATCTGTGTCCACTCATATGTCTTTCATTTATGTTCACTCATGTGTTGTTCATCTGTGTCCACTAGAGTATCGTTCATATGTGTACAATCATATGCTGTTCATCTGTGTCCACTCATGTGTGTCTTTCATCTGTGTCCACTCATGTGTCGTTCATCTGTACTCACCTAGTTGTACTCACCTAGTTGTGCTTGCGGGGGTTGAGCTCTGGCTCTTTGGTCCCGCCTCTCAACTGTCAATCAACAGGTGTACAGGTTCTTGAGCCTATTGGGCTCTATCATATCTACACTTGAAACTGTGTATGGAGTCAGCCTCCACCACATCACTTCCTAATGCATTCCATTTGTCAACCACTCTGACACTAAAAAAGTTCTTTCTAATATCTCTGTGGCTCATTTGGGCACTCAGTTTCCACCTGTGTCCCCTAGTGTGTGTGCCCCTTGTGTTAAACAGCCTGTCTTTATCAACCCTGTCGATTCCCTTGAGGATCTTGAATGTGGTGATCATGTCCCCCCCTAACTCTTCTTTCTTTCAGCGAAGTGAGGTTTAATTCCCGTAGTCTCTCCTCGTAGCTCATACCTCTCAGCTCGGGTACTAGTCTGGTGGCAAACCTTTGAACCTTTTCCATTTCTGTCTTATGCTTGACTAGATATGGACTCCATGCTGGTGCCGCATACTCCAGGATTGGTCTGACATATGTGGTATATAATGTTCTGAAAGATTCCTTACACAAGTTTCTAAAGGCCGTTCTTATGTTAGCCAACCTGGCATATGCTGCTGCTGTTATCCTCTTGATATGAGCTTCAGGGGACAGGTCTGGCTTGATATCAACCCCCAGGTCTTTCTCTCTCTCTGACTCTTGAAGTATTTCATCTCCCAAGTGATACCTTGTATCTGGTCTCCTGCTTCCTACCCCTATCTTCATTGCATTACATTTGCTTGGGTTAAACTCTAACAGCCATTTGTTCAACCATTCCTGCAGCTTGTCCAGGTCTTCTTGAAGCCTCAAGCTGCCCTCCTCTGTCTTAATCCTTCTCATAATTTTGGCGTCGTCAGCAAACATTGAGAGGAATGAGTCTATATGAGTCTATATGAGTCTTCACAGTTCTGAATTACCATCTCTTCGAAACTCCAACCTTCTCTTAGTAGCAAAGCTACACTGCCTCCTCCTCTCCCTTCACTCTCTTTCCTCACTACATAGTAGCCCTGTGGAAACACTGCGTTTGTTATGATTTTAGAGAGCTTTGTTTCTGTGAGTGCTATTATGTCTGGGTTTTCTTCTAGTGCCCATTCTCCAAGTTCACTTGTTTTATTTGAAATCCCATCTATGTTAGTGTACATCTCCTTGAAGCTCACTTTCTTCTGTTCATTTTCATGTCCCTTTCTTGGCGAGCATTCTGCTGGTGTGGGAAGCTGTTCCGTGGGTGAGAGGATCTGTGAGGTAGTTTGCAGGGTCTCAGAGGATTTTGGGGTGGGGGGTGGGGGTTTAAGGGAAGGGGGGACAGGTAGGGTGTGGGTTAAGGAGATAGGGGGGACATGGAGGATACGGGGTGAGGGGGGAGGAGGGATAGGGAGGGTATGGGATGAAGAGGGAGGGGGGAAAAGTGGGAGGGGGGACATGATGGAAATGGGGAAATGGTGTCAGGGTCAGAATGGGGTGGGGGAGGGGGGGAGGGTTGGGTGGGGGCAAGTAGGGTGAGAGGAAGGGAGGGTTTCTAACAGAGAGGGTGGTGGTGTTGCCCTTCCTTCTGGTGTTGCTGGGATGCTGGTTTTGGGTTCTCTTGTCTCTGGGACTGTTGTGTTGAGGGCTGTGATTTCCTGGTTTGCTCCTCTCTCCCTGCACTTCCTCCTTGCCTCTGCTGCTCTGGCTCTCTCCTCCTTCGTCCTGTCCCTCTGCAGGAATACTTTTTTGTATCCCTCCATATGCTGCAGACGACTCTTCCTTTCGAGAATATCCTCCTTCGTGGTTTCGTTTGTAAACACCATCTTTACAAGTCGGTTTCTGTCCTTGTTGTACCAGCCCAACCTGAAAACCTTCTCAATGTTGTGTACAGCCCTTTCCATCTGTAACCCCTTCAGTAGCCCATGTACTGCCTCTCTATCCTTGCCATTCCATTCTCGCCTGTTGGATCCTTCCTGTTCTTTGATTCCTACAATTACCACTGATCTGTTTCTCTCCAGCAGTTGAGTGGTGCACCTTGCTGCTTCCTGTGACGTAGCTGCTTGCATCGCTACCTCCCTCACTGTGTCCATTGCTTCTGAGCTCTTTTTCAGTATATCCGCAAATGTATCAGGTACAGAGGCATTTCCTTGTAATGTAACATTCCCACCTTCCCTTTGGATGATAATCTGATGCTCGGTCTCTTTATTTTTCTCTGTGAGAGATTTGATCTCCTCCCTTGCTGATGCTAGCTTACTTTGCTGATTGTTAATTGTAATCCTCATTTCATTCATCTCCCTCATGAATTTCTGTGTCCACCCATGTGTCCACTCATGTGTCGATCATCTGAATTCACTCATGTGTTGTTCATCTGTGTCCACTCATGTGTCTATCATCTGTGTCAACTCCTGTGTCTTTCATCTGTGTCTACTCAAGTGTTGTTCATCTGTGTCCACTCATGTGTTGGTTATCTATGTCCACCCGAGCGTCGTTCATGTGTCCACTCATGTGATGTTCATCTGTGTCCACTCAAGTATCGTTCATATGTGTCCACTCATATGATGTTCATCTTTGTCAACTCATGAGTCGTTCATCTGTGTCCACTCATGTATCGTTCATATGTGTTCACTTATATACTGTTAATCCGTGTCCGCTCATGTATTGTTCATCTGTGTCCAGTCGTTTCTTTCATTTGTGTCCACTCATGTGTTGTTCATCAGTGTCCACTCAAGTATCGTTCATATTTTTGCACTCATATGCTGTTCATCTGTGTTTACTCATGTGTCGTTCATCAGTGTCCACTCATGTGTCCTTCATCTGTGTCCACTCACGTGTCGTTCATCTGTGTCCACTCATGAATCGTTCATATGTGTCCACTCATATGCTGTTAATCTGTTTCCGGTCATGTATCGTTCATTTGTTGCCACTCGTGTGTCTTGTATCTGTGTCCACTCATGTGTCGTTCAACTTTGTCCACTCATGTGACTTTTATCTATGTCCACCCATGTGTGTCTTTCAAGTGTCCACTCATGTGACTTTTATCTATGTCCACCCATGTGTTTCTTTCAGGTGTCCACTCATGTATCGTTCATCTGTGTCCACTCACGTGTCGTTCATCTGTGTCCACTCATGTATCGTTCATATGTGTCCACTTATATGAAGTTAATCTATGTCCACTCATATGTCGTCCATCTTTGGCCATTCGTGTGTCTTTCATCTGTGTCCACTCATGTGTTGTTTATCTATGTCCACTCATGTGTCTATCATCTGTGTCCACTCATGTGTTGGTCATCTGTGTCAACTCATGTATCGTTCATCTGTGTCCACTCAAGTGTTGTTCATCTATGTCCACCCAAGTATCGTTCATATATGTCCACTCATGTGTCTTTCATCTGTGTTCACTCATGTGTCGATCATCTGTGTCCACCCATGTGCCTTTCATATGTGTCCACTCATGTTTGTCTTTCATCTGTGTCCACTCAAGTGTTGTTCATCTGTGCCCACTTATATGTCTTTCATCTGTATCCCCTCATGGGTTGTTCATCTGTGTCCACTCATGTGTCGTTCATCTTTGTCCACTCACGTGTCGTTCATCTGTGTCCACTCATGTATCGTTCATATGTATCCACTCATATGCAGTTAATCTGTGTCCAGTCATGTGTCGTTCATTTGTTGCCACTCGTGTGTCTTGCACCTGTGTCCACTCATGTGTTGTTTATCTGTGTCCACTCATGTGTTTTTCATCTGTGTCCACTCACGTGTCTTTCATCTGTGTCCGCTCATGTCTTGTTCATCTGAGTCCTCTCATGTGTCTTTCATCTGAGTCTACTCAAGTGTCGTTCATCTGTGTCCACTTATGTGTCGTTCATCTGTGTACACTCATGTGTTGTTCATCTGTTCCACTCATAGGTCTTTCATTTGCATACACTCATGTGTTGTTCATCTGTGTCCACTCGAGTATCATTCATATGTGTCCACTCATATGTTGTTCATCTGTGTTTACTCCAACCCGTTCTCGCAAATTTAATAAGTCAATATTGACTTATTAGTTGCGTGCATAGGTGACATACTAAACATAATAGTTTCCCTTGAAAAGCTTCATAGAAAACACCGACCTTACCTAACCTACTTAGTATGTTAAAATAAGCATCTTATAGCTTCGTAATTACAATTGTTACTTAACCTATTATAGGTATAGGTTAGGTAATAATTGTAATTACGAAGCAATAAGATGCTTATCTTAACATACTAAGTAGGGTAGGTAAGGTCGGTGTTTTCTATGAAGCTTTTCAAGGGAAACTATTATGTTAAGTATGTCACCTATGCACGTATTTAATAAGTCAATATTGACTTATTAAATTTGCGAGAACGGGTTGTTTACTCATGTGTCGTTCATCTGTGTCCACCCATGTGTCGTTCATCTGTGTCCACTCATGTGTCGTTCATCTGTGTCCACTCATGTATCGTTCATTTGTGTCCACTCAAGTGTTGTTCATCTCTGTCCATTAAAGTATCGTTCATATGTGTCCACTCATGTGTCTTTCATCTGAGTCCACTCATGTGTCGATCATATGTGTCCACTCATGGTTCGTTCATCTGTGTCCACTCATGTGTCTTTTATCTGTGTCCACCCATTTGTGTCTTTCATCTTTGTCCACTTATGTGTTGTTCATCTGTGTCCACTCATGTGTCTTTCATCTGTGTCCACTCATGTGTTGGTCATCTGTGTCCACTCATGTATCGTTCATCTGTGTCCACTCAAGTCTTGGTCATCTGTGTGCACTCAAGTATCGTTCATATGTGCTCACTTATATACTCACCTAGTTGTGTTTACGGGGGTTGAGCTCTGGTTCTTTGGTCCCGCCTCTCAACAGTCAATCAACAGGTGTACAGGTTCCTGAGCCTATTGGGCTCTATCATATCTACACTTGAAACTGTGTATGGAGTCAGCTTCCACCACATCAGTTCCTAATGCATTCCATTTGTCAACAACCCTGACACTTATAAAGTTCTTTCTAATATCTCTGTGGCTCATTTGGGCCCTCAGTTTCCACCTGTGTCCCCTTGTGCGTGTGCCCATTGTGTTAAATAGCCTGTCTTTATGTACCCTGTCAAATCCCTTCAAAATCTTGAATGTGGTGATCATGTCCCCCCTAACTCTTCTTTCTTTCAGCGAAGTGAGGTTTAATTCCCCTAGTCTCTCCTCGTAGCTCATACCTCTCAGCGCGGGTACTAGTCTGGTGGCAAACCTTTGAACCTTTTCCAGTTTAGTCTTATCTTTGACTAGATATGGACTCCATGCTGGGGCTGCATACTTCAGGATTGGCCCGACATATATGGTATACAAAGTTCTGAATGATTCATTACACAAGTTTTTGAATGCCGTTCGTATGTTGACCAGCCTGGCATATGCCGCTGATGTTATCCTCTTGATATGGGCTGCAGGAGACAGGTCTGGCGTAATATGTACCCCCAAGTCTTTTTCTTTCTCTGACTCCTGAAGAATTTCCTCTCCCAGATGATAACTTGTATCTGGCCTCCTTGTACCTACACCTATCTTCATACATTACATTTGGTTGGGTTAAACTCTAACAACCAATGTTCGACCATTCGTTCAGCTTGTCTAGCTATTTTGAAGCCTCAAAAAGTCTTCTTCTATCTTAATCCATTTCATAATTTTGGCATCTTCCGCAAACATTAAGAGAAATGAATTTATACCCTCCGGGAGATCATTTACATATATCAGAAACATTTACATATATCATGTGTCTTTCATCTGTGTCCAATCATGTGTCGATCATCTGTGTCCACTCAAGTGTTGTTCATCTGTGCCCATTCATGTGTCTTTCATCTGTGTCCCCTCATGTGTTGTTTATCTGTGTCCACTCATGAATCGTTCATCTGTGTCCACTCACGTCTTGTTCATCTGTGTCCACTCAAGTATCGTTCATATGTGTCCGCTCATGTGTCTTTCATCTGAGTCCACTCATGTGTCTTTCATCTGAGTCCACTCATGTGTCGATCATCTGTGTCCACTCATGTGTCATTCATCTGCGTCCACTCATGTGTCGATCATCTGTGTCCACTCATGTATCGTTCGTATGTGTACACTTATATGCTGGTAATCTGTGTCCACTTATGAGTTGTTCATTTGTGTCCACTCATGTGTTGTTCATCTGTGTCCACTCATGTGTCTTTCATCTGTGTCCACTCATGTGTTGTTCATCTGTGTCCACTTATGTATCGTTCATCTGTGTACCCTGATGTGTTGTTACTCTGTGTCCACTTATGTATCCTTCATATGTGTCCACTCATATGTTGTTAATCTCTGTCCAATCATGTGTCGTTTATCTGTGTCCACTCTTGTGTCTCATCTGTGTCCACTCATGTGCTGTTCATCTGTGTCCACTCATGTGTCGTTCATCTGTGTCCACTCGTGTGTTGTTCATCTGTGTCCACTCAAGTATCGTTCATATGTGTCCACTCATGTACTCACCTAGTTGTGTTTGCGGGGGTTGAGCTCTGGCTCTTTGGTCCCGCCTCTCAACCGTCAATAAACAGGTGTAGAGGTTCCTGAGCCAATTGGGCTCTATCATATCTACACTTTAAACTGTATATGGAGTCAGCCTCCACCACATCACGTCCTAATGCATTCCGTTTGTCAACAACTCTGACACTAAAAAAGTTCTTTCTAATATCTCTGTGGCTCATTTGGGCACTCAGTTTCCACCTATGTCCCCTTGTGCGTGTGCCCCTTGTGTTAAATAGCCTGTCTTTATATACCCTATCAAATCCCTTCAGAATCTTGAATGTGGTGATCATGTCCCCCCTAACTCTTCATTCTTTCATTGAAGTGAGTTTTAATTCCCGTAGTCTTTCCTCGTAGCTCATGCCTCTCACCTCGGGTACTAGTCTGGTGGCAAACCTTTGAACCTTTTCCAGTTTAGTCTTATCCTGGACTAGATGTGGACTCCATGCTGGGGCTGAATACTTAAGGATTGGCATGACATATGTGGTATGCAAAGTTCTGAATGATTCTTTACACAAGTTTCTGAATGCCGTTCATATGTTGGCCAGGCATATGCCGCTGATGTTATCCTCTTGATATTAGACTGCAGAAGACGTGTCCACTCATGTGTCGATCATCTGTGTCCACTCGTGTGTCGTTCATCTGTGTCCCCTCATGAGTGTCTTTCATATGTGTCCACTCAAGTATCGTTCAACTGTGATCACTCGTGTGTCGTTCATCTGTGTCCACCCATGTGTGTCCTTCATCAGGGTCCACTCATGTGTCGATCATCTGACTTCACTCATGTGTCGTTCATTGTTGGAAATTTCCAACACTAATACACTACCATTGTATTATAATACATCATTATTATATACTAATTACAGTAGTTATTAATTTAACTAACGGTAGTGTTAACATGAATTAATATTTCTTTATCTGAGCCTATTGCTAATATTCTCACGACATCAAGAGACAGGATTGCGTTAGATAATGTACATTTAAACATATTTATTACCAATATGTTAGAGAATTGAATGTGGTTCTCTAAAATTATCAATATTCCGTACAGTAGTTAACTGTACAGTAGTTAACTACGGATAATATAGCTCCCATTAATCCAAAACCGAGAGTTATTAACTGAAATTTTTATCAAGTAGCAGTTTCATCTGTTACATACGAATGCTATGGAGGAGATAAATTTTCTCTCCATTTCTCGTTTAACACCATTTAACGAGAATATGATATTATTTAATTCCCTATAATTGCAACCCGGTTCTCATTAACGCGTTACATCAGTAATTACACGGAAAAGAGATATCCATAATTAGTCATTTCTGTTGTGAATGCGTGAGACGAGTTGAGGGAGGGCGGACAGCCGCCATTATTCGCGATTAAGCCACGAGCAAGAGACGCCAACATTCACATCGTGCGTCCCGGGAGAGTCGTTTTCCACCAATACTATGTTAGGCCCTTGCAGTTAATCGGCCTAGGAGCGTGCAATTGTTCCAGTAGCAATCTGGAATTGCTTCGGTGGACAACCAGCAGGTTAAGTGCTATAGTTTTGGTTATATAATGAGATCTCTTTTTATATCCTTGTACTGTGCACTGTCCATCGTTATGCTAAGCGACCTCTCCAAACAATAAGTACGTCCATAAGGAATTAAATTTATTCCTTTTATGGCATAGTGAGGATATTAGATAGTAGGTGTAACCCATGATTATATACGGTTGAAATTTCAGCTTGTGTTGTAAGCGGTCCTTGTCATCATGTTCCCACGCCATGCTTGAACTCACATGTTGCTGCAAGTAGCAGACCACGACATTGCACCTCTACCTCTCCGTTCACTATTACAGCTAAGCAGGTGAAATCTTTTCTCTTATTTCTTTGATTGAGAAAATCTAGATCAATCGAAAAGACTTAGTTTGTTTGATTTGAGATATTTAACGTAATATAAAGATCAAATGAGAATAATTGCTTGGTTGATCGATATATAATCTTTTTCAGTAATCAATTTATCTAATGTTTCTTAATAATATTTAGTAGAATTACTAAATTTTATTCGAGGAAGAACCAGCCTCGATGAAGCGAACTGGGATTAGATTACTTCTGGTATAAACCCCCAATTTTGTGAAGGACGGAAGTTTATTTTCGAACATTGTTATATTATACAACCCATTTAATTTTAAAGAATAAATCTTTAATAGTTTCTTATCCATAGGCACTGGTGTTTCAGTCCTAATAATTTAACTTAATCTGTTTCCCTTTTCAGTCAAAATAGGGTTGTCTTTCGATTAATTCAAATTAATCTATTAATTAAATATCAATCAATCAATAGAGAGTAAACTTTCTTCCCAACACAAAATATGGTCCTTCGAACCGGACAAATTACAATTAATACCATAATCATAACTAATTACTGTGTGTAGTAATCTAGGCTAACACATTTTATTAATTGTGGCTACCAGCAGAGTACCACATAGGCTAGCCTAATACATACCAATTTATTTGCTGCTTATACCTCATGCATAAAGTAGCATTAGTAGGACACAGTCAATTGCCCACAACACTCAGACCTATACCACACACTGAGGTAAGAATCTTCAGGTCACCAGGAGGGGAGGCTAAAAAGGTCATAAATAGCCTAGCTCTCACTGAGAGTAATTATGAGGAAGCTATACAACTACTAAAGTTGAACTATTGCAACAAGGAGTTGAGTATAGCTAACCTGTATTACCAGTTACTGGATCTGAATGCACCAAGTAACCGACCAGACTCACTTCAAAGCTTCAGGCTAGAAGTAGAGTCTCTAGTGAAGGCCTTAGGTACTAAAGTTGATGTACCAGCCTCAGAATGGTCAATTAAGTTACTTTTACAGAGGAAATTATCTCGAAATATTTTAGGAGATATCTGTTCACACTATAAAACCGAGTTTCTCACTCTCGAGCAAATATTCGAGGGACTGAGAATAACGGTTAACAGGTTGAAAACTCATGATAAGATTAAACCTGAGTCTAAACAACCTAACATTGACAACTCAGTCAAACCCAAATCGACTTTGAATAAGTCCAATAAATTCAAACCTATGACTACTCCATCCAATGGAAAAAGGAGTGGTAGTGTAGGTATTTATTCTGTATCTCCCTCTGACGTTGCAATTGATGTGTCTACTAAAAGGACAAACTCAGCCAGAGAGAGAAGGTGTCAGTTTTGTGATCAAGAACATGTCACCTACAAATGCACTGTTTATCCTAACTTTAATACCAGGATTAAACGGCTACAAGAATTACACAGATGCACCAAGTGCATGGGTTCTCATGATCCCAGTAAATGTCTAGTGCAGCTACGGTTATGCAGTAGATGCAACAAAGGTATACATCATTATGCCTTATGTAGAAAAACTTCTACACAATCTGTGACACCTAGGGAGGATTCTATGAATTCTACCACAGTACAATATTGCAAGGTACATTAAGAAATAAATGTACTTGCTTCTGAGTCAGGCAATAATACCACTCTGCCTATGGCTCAACTCAAACTAATTGATAGGAAGTCTAGAGTTAACACTAGAGGTCTCTTTGATCAAGGATCACAGATAACTTCATCACACAACAATTAGTCGAGCAGTTGAAATTAAAACCTGCCAAAAGTGTGAGACTGAATATTTCTGGGTTCTTAACTAATAGTGGACCTTGTGAATACCAAGTAGTCAAGGTGTTAGTGAGACTTGGATCTTCCACTAGTCCAATACAAGCGGTAGTAGTAGATAAAATTCCTTCAGACCTGCAGGTCACAGGACTAGCTCGCACTGCGAGATATCTCAAACGAAACCGCATGAGGCTAGCAGATCACAAAATAAATTCTGACTGCCTCACAGATGTTGGTATCCTTATAGGCGCTGACTATTATTATAAATTTATAACAGGATGCACCAGACAACACGGAATGAATTTGTTGTCATCTGCTGGAGGCAAATTGCTTACTGGACCGGTGTTTCTCCAACAAAAAACAGCGTCAACCAACAAACAAACTAACAATTCAATAGTGGCGTGACTAGGCTTGGAACAGTCACCCCTACATTTCAGAGAAATATCTGAAGATAATGAGTCTGATCCACCTGTACATCGTCTGTGGGATTTAGACACTTTAGGTATTGTCCCTGATAAACCAAGCCCTGTTGATACGTGGACTTACCAGCAATATCTGGACACAGTTGTCTATAAAGACAAACAATACTGGGTGAGACTGCCATGAAAGTTGAATCATCCACAACTTCCAGTTAATTATTTCATGGCAGCCTCTCAATTACAATTTCAATTAATACGGCTGAAGAAACAGCCAGATAAATTGAACATGTATCATCAATTAATTCAACAACAACTCAACAGTAAATTTATCGAAGTTGTTGATTATGATGACAGAAAAACAGGTCACTATTTACCCCATCACGCTGTGGTGAAAGATTCATTGTTAACGCCAATACGTATTGTCTTCAACTGTAGTGCCAAAGTGAAGGCAAACAGCGTGTCCTTGAATGAATGTCTCCAAACGGGACTTAGCCTAACACAAAGGCTACATGATGTATTATTAAGATTCCGCACTGGTATTTTCGCTTATACTGCTGATATCAGTAAGGCTTTCCTTAGAGTAGGCTAGCAAGAGGAGGATCGTAATTACACCAAATTTCTCTGGATTAAGGACCCACTGGATCCTGACAGTGATGTCATAACTTACCGATTTGCCTTTGTGCTATTCGGAGCGACTTCTTCCCTGTTTCTACTTCAAGCCACATTAGATACACATTTGAAGAAGTCAAATAGCCCTTATAAAACGGAGATCAGTGACAACTTGTATGTCGATAATTTCCAGGGAACTACTAATGACAAATTCAAATTGGTAGAAATTTACCATGAGGCTAACCGTGAGTTGTTAGGAGCCAATATGCCACTACAATCATGGGCCTCAAACAATATATCATTAAACCAGATAATCGAGAAAGAATTTCCGGGTTATCAGGTACCTAATCAATTAAAAGTTCTGGGCGTGGAATGGAACACAGGTACTGACGAGATGAATGTCAAGTCAGTACAAACCAATAATTCATCCCTTACCATGAGAAAATTACTCTCATATGTCAGTCAACCATTTGACCCTTTGGGCTTACTTAGTCCTATTTTAATAAGAGGCAAACTCCTCATGCAGGAATGCTGGCAGAAACATATGGGATGGGATGATCCGTTGCCAATTGAGTTGCAAGATAAATGGCAAATACTCACAACGGATTTCAATCAATTAGGTGTTTTGAAATTTCCTCGTGATGCTTCAGGACAAAACTTACCCACAAATTTGCACGTTTTTTGCGATGCCTCTGGCAAAGCGTATGGCGCTGCAGCCTACTTAGTCAATAGTGCACAATTAATTTTACTCACATCTAAAACAAGAGTTGCTCCAATCAAGAAGAGATCTTTACCTCAAATGGAGTTAACTGCAATACTGGTGGCAGTACGATTGGCTCATTGCCTGACCAGAACACTCAATAATATCCACTTTGGTGAAATCGTAGTGTGGTCAGACAATGAGGCAGTCCTACAATGGGTAAGAAATAACAACAACAAAACTCCCTACGTTAGTAATCGCGTTAGGGAAATTCATGAATTATCTGCTGGATATAAATTCAGACATGTCCCCACTAAGGACAATCCTGCAGATTACTTATCACGAGGGTTTACATAAAAATAGCTAATCAAGTCTTCGATGTGGTTTAATGGACATTCATGGCTTGTTAGTGGTCAGTGGCCCAAAGAAACCACAAGTCATAGTGACCAGTATCACTACTCCCATGAAAGACCCCGAACCTCATCGAATCTCAGTTATTAATCCTCACAATAATTCTAACTTGAGTAAGGTTTTAAGAGTGACAGCACATGTGTTTGACTTTCTTGCTATGATAGGAATCAGGCATAAGTTTCCCAATCCTATCCTCTACTGGATTAAACGTGTACAACAAGAGACGTATGGAAGTGAATATGAAAATCTTCCAGATAAATTAGTCAAGTCTCTAGGTATCTGGTATGATACCAACACTCATAATATATTAAGGTGTGGAGGACGTCTGCTTCATTCAAAAAATGATTTGGATACAAAGAATCCGATCCATCTACCACGTCACCACATTATTTCAAAACTTCTAGTTTTACATCATCATCAATATGGTACTTTGCATGGTGGAGTGTTGGACACTCTCACCGACTTGAGACAGAAATATTGGCTTCCCCAAGGTCGTCAAACTGTCAAATCACTCATTAAGTTCTGTGTAATTTGCAAAAGATACGACGCTCGAGTGTGTCCTTACCCAGGACCTTCACCTTTCCCTAAGGAGAGAGTAGTTCATCTTCGTCCCTTTGAGACCACTGGTGTCGATTACACAGGAGCCTTGCTTCTCACTGGCACTCTAGATAAGATACCAGAGAAAGCTTATATTTGCCTCTTCACGTGTGCAACCACACGAGGCATACATCTAGAAGTGACTTCTGACATGAGTGCCGAAGCCTTCATCCTAGCATTTCGTAGATTTGCAGCACGCAGATCCTGTCCCAAACTAATGATATCTGATAATGGTTCAAATTTTGTGACAGGAGAAGCCTGCCTACGAGAGATATGGAATCATCCAGAAATGCAGTCAGTCCTGCAGAGACGACAATGCCACTGGAAATTTATTGCACCTAGAGCCCCCTGGCAAGGTGGGTTCTACGAACGTATGATAGGGACTGTCAAGAAATGTTTAAGGAAGACCTAGCATCGACAGAAAATTAGTTTCTCTGAACTCCAAACACTCGTCGTGGAAATTGAGGCACGAGTCAACAATCGCCCATTAACTTACCTATCAGATGACTTCTCACAGAGAGAACCCCTGAGTCCCTCACATTTAATACATGGAGGCCTGCTGAGCCCTCTGATACCTTTGGCAGAAGAGGATCCCGTCGACCCTTCCCATGTAACTAGGAGTGACTTAGTGAAAAGTTACCACCATCTTTCGAGAGTAATTGAAAGATGGAATGAGGTGTGGACTCGAGAGTACCTCACAGCTCTACGAGAGTACCACTATGTAGCTTCGAGCCCCTATAATAAAGTTCAGCTCAAACCAGGAGACCTAGTACTGATTGACAGTGATGGACCCAGGACAGAATGGCCTATAGGCAAAATTGTCTCTATCCACCCAGATCACCAAGGCATCCTGAGTAGTACGGGTTTTGTGCCGAGGCTCTACTACCCTAAAAACATTAGAGAAGTTGGTACCTCTCGAATTAGCAGTTTAGCAGAAGCAACTTCACCTACGGTTTCCGAGGACAACAATTCTGATCCACCGAGCACCCGCCCACCTAGAGCACCTGCTCAAGAATGTAAAAGGAAATTACAAGCCTATTATAGCTCTGACTAAGAGCAAATAATTTCCCATCCAATTTGAGTAATCATGATGATGCTGTGTTGTGATGTCAAGGAACAAATCAGTTACAAGTCACAATGACCCCAGGACATTCACCTCATGGTGGATTCTCAGTTACCTTAAATTGTATGATTTAATCATCAATTTGTTTGTGTAGGCTATCAACTATAACATTATTCCATCTAGAGCATTTATGAGTTTACAAATCTTTAAGACTTAGCAACATAACCGTTACATGTCATCGCGACACTAGTCTTTGAGCATATTGTAGGCTTTAGTAGTTATTAACTTCAGATGATTCACAATTCCATGTTTTACATTTAACATGATTTACTTTACAAGACTTAAAGTCTTGTATGTCCTTGACAATTACAGGACATCTGTTATGTGTGTGCTAAAGTACTAACATACTAACATTAATATTAACTTTTGGATAGGTACGTCAGTACTCAACATTGAACTGCGACCCGAGTTTCCCCCCCCCCCCCCCCTCCGGAGTTATGTTGGAAATTTCCAACACTAATACACTACCATTGTATTATAATACATCATTATTATATACTAATTACAGTAGTTAATAATTTCATTAACGGTAGTGTTAACATGAATTAATATTTCTTTATCTGAGCCTATTGCTAATATTCTCACGACATCGAGAGACAGGATTGCGTCAGATAATGTATATTTAAACATATTTATTACTAATATGTTAGAGAATTGAATGTGGTTCTCTAAAATTATCAATATTCCGTACAGTAATTAACTACGGATAATATAGCTCCCATTAATCCAAAACCGAGAGTTATTAACTGAAATTATTATCAAGTAGCAGTTTCATCTGTTACACACAAATGCTATGGAGGAGATAAATTTTCTCTCCATTTCTCGTTTAACACTATATAACGAGAATATGATAATATTTAATTCCCTATAATTGGAAACCGGTTCTCATTAACGCGTTACATCAGTAATTACATGGAAAAGAATTATCCATGATTAGTAATTTCTGTTGTGAATGCGTGAGCGAGAGACGCCAACATTCACATCGTGAGTCTTGGGAGAGTCGATTTCCACCAATACTATGTTAGGCCCTTGCAGTTAATCGGCCTAGGAGCATGCAATTGCTCCAGTAGCAATCTGGAATTGCTTCGGTGGACAACCAGCAGGTTAAGTGCTATAGTTTTGGTTATATTATGAGATCTCTTTTTATATCCTTGTACTGTGCACTGTCCATCGTTATGCTACGCGACTTCCCCAAATAATAAGTACGTCCATAAGGAATTAAATTTATTAATTTTATGGTATAGTGAGGATATTAGATAGTAGGTGTAACCCATGATTATATACAGTTGAAATTTCAGCTTGAGTTGTAAGCGGTCGTGGTCATCATGTTCCTACGCCATGCTTGAACTCACGTGTTGCTGCAAGTATCAGACGACGACATTGCACCGCTACCTCTTCGTTCACTATTACAGCTAAGCAGCAGAAATCTTTTCTCTTATTTCTTTGATTGAGAGAATCTAGATCAATTGAAAAGAATTAGTTTATTTGATTTGAGATTTTAAAGTAATATGTTAGCCTCATAAAGATCAAATGAGAATAATTGCTTGGTTGATCGTTATATAATCTTTTATCAGTAATCGATTTATCTAATGTTTCTTAATAATATTTAGTACAATTACTAAATTTTATTCGAGGAAGAACCAGCTTCGATGAAACGTACTTGGAGTAGATTACTTCTGGTATTAACCCCCAATTTTGTGAAGGGTGGAAAGTTCTCTCAATGTTTGTGGAAGATGCCAAAATTATGAGAAGGATTAAGACAGAAGAGGACTGTTTGAGGCTTCAAAAGACCTAGACAAGCTGAAGGAATGGTCGAACAAATAGTTGTTAGAGTTTAACCCAACCAAATGTAATGAAGATATATGTAGGGAGCAGGAGGCCAGATACAAGATATCATCTGGGAGAGGAAATTCTTCATGAGTCAGAGAAAGAAAAAGACTTGGGGGTTTATATCACGCCAGACCTGTCTTCTGCAGCCCGTATCAAGAGCATAACATCAGCGGCATATGCCAGGCTGGCCAACATACGAACGGCATTCAGAAACTTGTGTAAAGAATCATTCAGAACTTTGCATACCACATATGGTATGGCCAATCCTGAATTATGCAGCCCAAGCATGGAGTCCATATCTAGTCAAGGATATGACTTGTGGGAACCGACCTGTGAGATTTATATTTATTTAATTTATATGAAGTTATATTGAATTTATATTTACGTTAATTTATATATTTTGATAGCAATTTGTATGATGATAAGTGGACTGTATTTCTGCAATAATCTCACAAATCGATCCACTGCACATTAGGGGGGGGGTTATATTGAATTTATATATATGCAGCCAATCAAACTACAGTATTAAACTACATAATATACATTGAGGAGGTTCCTTATCTTATTTGTACAGCAGGCCTTAGTCCACCAGATATAACCAGGATGTTGACACCAAATTTTCCTCGTGAGGTAGCTTCCATCACCCTGGTAACTGATACACAAAGCATGTTTCCTCGTCTTGATCTGTCAAAAGGGCGCTAGTTAAAAAGCCAGAATCCTAATATATGACAGCTATATCAGAGAAAATACTGTACATTGAACCATAAAGACCTAGGCTTAATTACCTTTTATTAAGAGGCAGTTCGTATTCTAACCGGCCCGCCCCTATCTACTGACATTAATGGCCACAAATGATAGATAAATGGGTTTCGGCAGAACACTTAACTTGTATTTGTTGACAGCGTGTTGATGATGGTACACCTTTGGTTTCCATAACACTTCGTCCAAGTAAAATTAACAGGAGCCGAGTTTGCTCTTGTGCCTCTGGTCTAAGTAACAATAACAATGGCTGACCACTCCCTCCTCACTGACGCTACTGGCCTACATTGTCCAGATGACAGTAAGTGATAGAAGGATCACATTTACTCTATTTTAATTCTGATAATTAAGTCAATTTATATGAGATGTTTTTATGATGGTAAAGTCCAATGACTAATGTATTTTAGAATAATTCCCAGCAGAATAGCTGGTGAATTTATAATAGTATGTGGCAATGATATCCCGTTTTCTATAGACGGAAATTTCCACTACAAGTTACATTTTCTATGGGTTAACTTGTGTATACAATGGCAGCAGTATTATCTGCCTGTATGATATTAGTAATTAGTGTCGGATTTTCCGACAAGACTAAACTGGAAAAGGTTCAAAGGTTTGCCACCAGACTAGTACCCGAGCTGAGAGGTATGAGCTGCGAGGAGAGTCTACGGGAATTAAACCTTACTTCGCTGAAAGAATGAAGAGTTAGAGGGGAACATGATCACCACATTCAAGATTCTGAAGGGATTTGATAGGGTAAATAAAGACAGGCTATTTAACACAAGGGGCAGATGCACAAGGGGACATAGGTGGAAACTGAGTGCCCAAATGAGCCACAGAAATATTAGAAAGAACTTTCTTAGTCCCAGAGTTGTTGACAAATGAAATGCATTAGGAAGTGATGTGGTGGAGGCTGACTCCATACACAGTTTAAAGTGTAGATATGATAGAGCCCAATAGGCTCAGGAACCTGTACACCTGTTGATTGACAGTTGAGAGGCGGGACCAAAGAGCCAGAGCTCAACCCCCGCAAACACAACTAGGTGAGTACATGAGTGGACACATATGAACGATACTTGAGTGGACACAGATGAACAACACTTGAGTTGACACAGATGAACTATATATGAGTGAGTAGTGAAGTTTAGAACTACGACGACGCACACCATCTGGCCAGGTGGGACCCCTGTGACTAGAACCGCGCGCACCATCTGGCCAGGTGGAGCACAAGGGGTTTTGGGGGATTTTCCCGGAAGTTGTGGCGTGTCGGACGCGTGTGAGTGTCCGGTGTTTGGGTATGCGGTCAGGAAAGATTGGGGGTCATGTTGTTTGGGGGTAGGAGAGTATGTGGGCTATGTGGTAGAGTAAGAAATACGAGGATATGAGTGGAATATGTGGAAAGAGTATTTAAATATGTATGTGTGTTTGCCGTAGACTTATTCCTGTGAGTAGATAATAGTTTTGATTAAAGATGATAGTATGTATCACATTTACACTCAGCCTATGTAGAGGCTGAGTGTAGGTGTGAGGAGTCCCAACATAGGCGGATATGTTGTTTGGGGTGGGGGAGGGGTGAGGGGAGCTTCCCCTCGGCGTGAGAGTGCTTAGGGTCATTTGTGGTTTTTGACATCCATTATTTTCTTCGAGCTATGCACACAGCCGGAAGTGAGAGGAGGAGGGTAGGAGAGTCCAGGAGGAGATGAGAGCTGCAGCAGGAGGGATGTGGTACATTGCCTTAATGGTTTTTCGATGTCTTCAGAGTGGTCTGGAGATGTTCACCCCAACAGGCCTCTCCCAACACTGCGGATTCGTTAAGGAGCGACATTCTTACTACTCCCGGCAGGTCCACACCTGTCATCGTCAATCACTCCCACCCCTCATCCCCTCCTCTCCCCATACCATCAGGGCCCCCTCTCCCTCCCCTCCATTGCCTTCTAGAGTGGGGCACCCTCCCCCCCTTACCTTCTAAAGTGGTACCAACCAGGACCACATACTGTCACATCGACCTGAGAAGTGTCACCACATGGCACATCACTTAGTAAACTCAGTCAAAGTCTGTAGGTTAGCATTTACTAAAAGAGGGAAACATTTTTTTTTGGTGGGGAGCGAGCCTGAGGTGTACCATCTCTCTCTCTCTCTCTCTCTCCCCTGACACTCACACTGGGACATAGCAAAGGCGTGCCATGAGCACAACATACAAATTCCATCAAGAACTACCTACATGTTGCTAAACAGTCCAATCTCACACAAGGCAGTCATATGGGCAGTAAAGGCTTGCAGAGACGCATAAAGGAGTCCAGGACTAAACCCCACAATTCATTTTTAGCTAAGTAAGTTACAATAATGACGAGCTACTTACAAAATTCAATATAAGTCAACACATCGTCACGGGAGACGCGATCTCTACCTACAAATTGTTCTTGTTAACTGTGATCACAACATCTGCTGGCCCAAATAAATATCATTGAAATGTATGCGTGTCTACTCTTCATCGTGTCTAATCTCCATCACCTCTTCTTCCTACAACAATTACTGCTGTGCAGACCTTGTAACACACAACGGCGTTATCATAGCAAGACAATGTCACAGAATGTTTAAGACTCCTGAATGAGTGAAACAGCAATCCGTCTCGTTAGGGTCTAACCTTCGTGGTGGTTTGAGGCGTAGTGAGATGGACGAGGTACTGGGAGGACCTTACCCTCTCCCCATCAATCCCCACAAAACCCCTACCCCCCCTCCCACCCCTCTTCCAAGCCCAAGCCATCAAGCATCACTTCACCCTTCCCAGACCGGATGTTCTGTGCAAAGCCTTTAGTATTATTTCTGATCATATGTGTAACCTTGTATCACAACGTGACCAACATGGTATCATCATTCTTTGCTCAAATAACATTTTTTAAGAATATCGAGAGTCACAAGCTGGTCTTCAATCGTATTATTATAACAAATCATAATTTGTTGTAAACACAACTGCATGGGATACAAATAGCAGTCAGTGGTTTCTCTCTCTCTCTCTCTCTCTCTCTATTCAGATCATTTAATAGTTGGGGGAAAGTAACATCAATTCCTTTCTCCTGCCGCCGCTGTTCACATATCTTTTTTCATTTCACTTAGACTGACAGCGCACCAGAGGATGGAAGACTAATGTCAATTTTCGAGCCCCATCACTCTCACCCTTATAACCTTGTAACGTAACACGACCCACATGATGACATCGTTATTTGCCCAAATATCACTAATGTAACATGACCAATATGGTAAATTCGTTCTTTGCCCAAATATCATTTTAAGAGTAACGAGCAACTTTCCGTCCGATGTCTGAATATTGAAATGTGAACCGTGTTTAGCCCTTACACTGACTCAGTAAGTCAAACACCAACACCAACAGTGGACTGAAGACTCTAATATGTTATGGGATAGACTGTTTCTCTCTCGAGTTGAGTCATTAGTGAAATACCCGGCTTCAATTTGGTAGGACATAGCATCTACAGTTTCGTCAGGCTGACCTTATGCCATTAGTACTGTATGACAGTTTAGCTAGTTTAGTTCATTTATTATGCACCCCATACCCATCTTGCGGGCGGTATTGGAAAGGGTTACAGAGGCACATAATGGGCTCAGGAACTGAACCCCTCAATTCATTTAGTTAAGCAAGTTACAATCTTGATCAACTAGTTACAAAATTCAATATAAGTCGGGCCATCGACAATGGGTTCGAGACCGACCACAAGTTCAGTTTCTAAATTAAGCACTGTCAATTTCACTTTGCCTCAGATCTACAGAATCTTGTTGAAGATTTAGTTTTAACAAAAAGTGAAACACGAGAGCATGAACTAATAGGGTTGAGATAGGAGGAAAGGCTTTATGGGAGATAAAAGAGCCGAGGAGACATGTTCCCTACCTACATTACTATTATTTCTTGCAGACCTGTAGACCTGACCAGAAAAGCGGTCAGTCAGTCACTCAGTCAAACATTTTTATAGTTAAAAGTTTTTCATCTTAAAAACAGGGACTACTAGTCTTCATTTTTTCTTCTATCAAATCAAATAGACGCGAGGGCCACTACCTATTGTTGTTGTCTGTCTGTCTGTCTATCACTTGACTAGGTTAAGGACCGCAATATCCCACACCATACATGCTACGGGCTCTCACTAGTCAATAAAAACAATTTTGTATCATTTCTCTACTAAATAGCACTCTGAATCATCTTTGCACATTTTAATTTTACATTGTCACGTGCACAACCATCAAAGGGGAATCTCACTACTGCACGGATGTCGTGTGTGTGTGTGTGTGTGTGTGTGTGTACTCACTTAATTGTGCTTGCGGGGGTTGAGCTCTGGCTCTTTGGTCCCGCCTCTCAACCGTCAATCAACTGGTGTACAGATTCCTGAGCCTATTGGGCTCTATCATATCTACATTTGAAACTGTGAATGGAGTCAGCCTCCACCACATCACTTCCTAATGCATTCCATTTGCTAACTACTCTGACACTGAAAAAGTTCTTTCTAACGTCTCTGTGGCTCATTTGGGTACTCAGCTTCCACCTGTGTCCCCTTGTTCGCGTCCCACCAGTGTTGAAAAGTTCGTCCTTGTTTACCCGGTCGATTCCCCTGAGGATTTTGTAGGTTGTGATCATGTCCCCCCTTACTCTTCTGTCTTCCAGTGTCGTGAGGTGCATTTCCCGCAGCCTTTCCTCATAACTCATGCCTCTTAGTTCTGGGACTAGTCTAGTAGCATACCTTTGGACTTTTTCCAGCTTCGTCTTGTGCTTGACAAGGTACGGGCTCCATGCTGGGGCCGCATACTCCAGGATTGGTCTTACATATGTGGTGTACAAGATTCTGAATGATTCCTTACACAGGTTCCTGAACGCCGTTCTGATGTTAGCCAGCCTCGCATATGCCGCAGACGTTATTCTCTTTATGTGGGCTTCAGGAGACAGGTTTGGTGTGATATCAACTCCTAGATCTTTCTCTCTGTCTGTTTCATTAAGTACTTCATCTCCTATTCTGTATCCTGTGCCTGGCCTCCTGTTTCCACTGCCTAGTTTCATTACTTTGCATTTACTCGGGTTGAACTTCAACAGCCATTTGTTGGACCATTCACTCAGTCTATCCAGGTCATCTTGTAGCCTCCTACTATCATCCTCTGTTTCAATCCTCCTCATAATTTTTGCATCGTCGGCAAACATTGAGAGGAACGAATCTATACCCTCTGGGAGATCATTTACATATACCAGAAACAGTATAGGTCCAAGGACTGACCCCTGCGGGACTCCACTTGTGACGTCTCGCCAATCTGAGACCTCACCCCTCACACAGACTCGTTGTCTCCTGTTGCTTAGGTATTCCTCTATCCACCGGAGTACCTTCCCTCTCACTCCAGCCTGCATCTCCAACTTTCGCACTAGCCTCTTGTGTGGCACTGTATCAAAGGCTTTCTGACAATCCAAAAATATGCAGTCTGCCCACCCTTCTCTTTCTTGCCTTATTTTTGTTGCCTGGTCGTAGAATTCAAGTAACCCTGTGAGGCAGGACCTGCCATCCCTGAACCCATGTTGATGCTGTGTTACAAAGTTCCTTCGCTCCAGATGCTCCACTAGTTTTTTTCGCACAATCTTCTCCATCAGCTTGCATGGTATGCAGGTTAGGGACACTGGCCTGTAGTTCAGTGCCTCCTGTCTATCCCCTTTCTTGTATATCGGGACTACGTTAGCTGCTTTCCAAGTATCTGGCAGTTCCCCTGTTGCCAGTGATTTGTTATACACTATGGAGAGTGGTAGGCTCAGTTCTCTTGCTCCTTCCTTTAGAACCCAAGGGGAGATTCCATCTGGGCCTATAGCCTTCGTCACGTCCAACTCTAGTAAACACTTCCTTACTTCCCCACTGGTAATCTGAAACTCTTCCAGTGGTTCCTGGTTAGCTATTCCCTCACTTACCTCTGGAATTTCTCCTTGTTCTAAGGTGAAGACCTCCTGGAATTTCTTATTCAATTCCTCACACACTTCCTTGTCATTTGTAGTGAATCCTTCCGCCCCTATCCTTAATCTCATAACCTGTTCCTTTACTGTTGTTTTTCTCCTAATGTGGCTATGCAACAATTTAGGCTGAGTCTTTGCCTTGCTTGCGATGTCATTTTCGTATTGTCTTTCTGCCTCTCTTCTCATCCTGACATATTCATTCCTGGCATTCTGGTATCTTTCTCTGCTCTCCAGTGTCCTGTTATTCCTATAGTTTCTCCATGCCCTTTTACTTTGCTGCTTAGCTAGCCTACATCTTTGATTAAACCATGGGTTTCTCATCTTCATTTCTCTGTTTTCCTTTTGGACTGGGACAAACTTGTTTGCTGCGTCCTTGCACTTCTGCGTGATGTAATCCATCATATCTTGGGCCGTCTTTCCCCTGAGCTCTGTTTCCCATGCTATATCTGTTAGGAATTTTCTTATCCCCTCATAGTTTCCCTTTCGGTATGCTAACCTTTTGGTTTCGGTATCCCTCCTCGAGTTCAATAACCCTTCTTCAATCAAGTACTCAAACACCAGTACACTGTGGTCGCTCATTCCTACTGGGTCCTCAAAACCGATTTCTCTTATGTCGGAGTCGTTCAGAGTGAAGACTAGGTCGAGTCTCGCTGGTTCGTCATTGCCTCTCATCCTTGTGGGTTCTCCGACATGCTGCGTTAAAAAGTTGCTTGTCACCACCTCCAATAGTTTGGCTCTCCACGTATCCTCGCCTCCATGCGGTTCCTTGTTCTCCCAGTCAATCTTTCCGTGATTGAAGTCGCCCATGATGAGCAGGTGGGATCTATTTCTACAGGCAGCAGAGGCTGCCCTCTCAATTATAGTGTTAACTGCCTTGTTGTTGTTTTCATACTCTTGACTGGGTCTCCTGTCATTTGGTGGAGGGTTGTATATTACTGCTACTACTATTCTTGGTCCTCCCATTGTTATGGTGCCTGCTATGTAGTCTCTGAACTCCTCACAGCCCGGGATGGCCATCTCCTTAAAACTCCATTCCCTTCTCATGAGTAGGGCCACTCCGCCTCCTCCTCTACCTTCCCTCTCTTTGTGTGTGTGTGTGTGTGTGTGTGTGTGTGTGTGAGTGTTAAATAAAAGGTCCTTACATAGCTTATCATTTCCTTTGAGAAACTTATATGTGGTGATCATATCTCCCGAGTTCACACAAATAACCCACACCAACCCACATCCATATTGAGAAAGAGAGAGAAGGCAAACATAGCTTGGTTATTGCATCTAGTTTTAAAAAGGGGTAAGAATAAGAAGAGTCATGTTCCATAAAAAATACTTTACAGCATCCATTATTTATGTGCAGTAAGAGGGAAACGGGATCCGCACATACAATTTCCAAGCATTACAACGCTATCAAGGTAAACATAACATAAAGACAATAATGTAGTAGTAGTATGCTATTAATCAGCTAGTCAAAACTTAACATAACAGATATGATTTCACAGAGTTTTTAACCTTTGCAAGTTTTTCAATGTTTTCTCTTCACTTGTGTTAAGTGAGTCAGACAAAATGTGACATTTCATTATTAGCCAGGCAATACGCTATTAGCTAGATAGTCAAAACATATAACACGCATTATTTCACAGGAATTTTTACTAGCAAATATGCTTCCTTTAAGCAGTTCAACACATCAAACACCAGCAGTCCGCGAAATTCCCTTTAGTCGATAATCATCCTTTACAGTATTTCTCAACTAAAAATAGCACTCCAAAACATAAGTGGTCATTTTCATTCTCACTGTCGCACTTATAGTCAATAATATGTTTCGCAGAGTGACAAGTTATGCTTAGTGACGAGATTTCACGGTTAGCACAGTTTAAGAGAGTTCACACTGTATTAATTATGGTCATGGATATGTTATGTTATGTTTATGAAGATCATTACTTCTTATTTTTAACCATTTTTCTTGCCCCCAGCTTTTCAGTCTTCTCATATTCTTTTCAAATAAAGTTGGCTTACTGTTTTCCAGTAGATTGGCTTCACATTACATATATTAATCAATTTTCAAATTCAGTTCAGTTTCTTTTCAATATCACAGCTTTGTTGTTCAAGACCTCGTATTATCAATGTCATTAATACTACTATCATCAACCATGTATTGGATGTCTCAGACATTCAGTTAACAACTTAGTAAGTGTTTAATGAACGTGAGAATCACTTCATGTGCGCTCATTTTAGTTTAGTTTAAAGTTTTCCATCTTGAATTAATACTACTATCACCAACTATATATTGTATAGCTCAGGCATTCAGTTAACAACTCAGTAAGTGAAAATCACTTCATGTGAGCTCATTTTTAGTTTAGGATAAGGTTTTTCCATCGTGAAATACTATTATCATTAACCAGGTATTGGGTGGCTCGACAATTCAGTTTACAACTCAGTAACTGTTTACTGAACATAGATATCCCTACATGTGACCTCATTTTTTAGTTTAAAGTTTCTCCATCGTAAATAAAAAATAAAATATTACTATCACAAACCTTGTATTGGCCGGCTCCGGCATTCAGTTAACAACTCAGTAAGTGTTTACTGAATGCAAAATCGATACATTTTGGTCATTTAGTTTAAAGTTTCTCAATCTTAAAATATTACTATCATCATCAACCATGCATTGGCTGGCTTAGTCTTTCAGTTTACAACTCAGTGTGTGTTAACTGAACGTGGAAATTATCACATGTGTGAGCATTTAGTTTAGTTTTAAGTTTCACAATCTTAAATTACATACTATCATCAACCCCATATTGGACTCTCGGGCATTCAGTTATCCACTCGGTAAGTGTTTACTGAACGTCAAAATCATTTCCTGTGTGCCCATTTTTTACTTGAACCCATCTCCACTCCAAACCAGTCAGGACGTAAGGTCCCGACTTGGACCGCAGGTCCGGTTTGGAGTGGAGACGGGTTCAAGTAAAAAATGGGCACACAGGAAATGATTTCAACGTTCATTAAACACTTACCGAGTGGATAACTGAATGCCCGAGAGCCCAATACAGGGTTGATGATAGTATGTAATTTAAGATTGTGAAACTTAAAACTAAACTAAATGCTCACACATGTGATAATTTCCACGTTCAGTTAACACTCACTGAGTTGTAAACTGAAAGACTAAGCCAGCCAATGCATGGTTGATGATGATAGTAATATTTTAAGATTGAGAAACTTTAAACTAATTGACCACACATGTATCGATTTTGCATTCAGTAAACACTTACTGAGTTGTAAACTGAATGCCGGAGCCGGCCAATACAAGGTTTGTGATAGTAATATTTTATTTTTTATATACGATGGAGAAACTTTAAACTAAAAAATGAGGTCACATGGAGGGATATCTATGTTCAATAAACAGTTACTGAGTTGTAAACTGAATGGTTGAGCCACCCAATACATGATTGGTGATAGTAATATTTTATTTTTTTACGATGGAGAAACTTTAAACTAAAAAATGAGGTCACATGGAGGGATATCTATGTTCAGTAAACAGTTACTGAGTTCTAAACTGAATGGTCGAGCCACCCAATACCTGGTTAATGATAATAGTATTTCACGATGGAAAAACCTTACCCTAAACTAAAAATGAGCTCACATGAAGTGATTTTCACTTACTGAGTTGTTAACTGAAAGCCTGAGCTATCCAATACATAGTTGGTGATAGTAGTTTTAATTCAAGATGGAAAACTTTAAACTAAACTAAAATGAGCGCACATGAAGTGATTCTCACGTTCATTAAACACTTATTAAGTTGTTAACTGAATGTCTGAGACATCCAATACATGGTTGATGATAGTAGTATTAATGACATTGATAATACGAGGTCTTGAACAACAAAGCTGTGATATTGAAAAGAAACTGAACTGAATTTGAAAATTGATTAATATATGTAATGTGAAGCTAATCTACTGGAAAACAGTAAGCAAACTTTGTTTGAAAAGAATATGAGAAGACTGAAAAGCTGGGGGCAAGAAAAATGGTTAAAAATAAGAAGTAATGATCTCCATAAACATAACATAACATATCCATGAGCATAATTAATACAGTGTGAACTCTCTTAAACTATGCTAACCGTGAAATCTCGTCATTAAGCACAACTTGTCACTCTGCGAAACATATTATTGACTATAAGTGCGACAGTGAGAATAAAAATGACCACTTATGTTTTGGAGTGCTATTTTTAGTCGAGAAATACTGTAAAGTATGATTATTGACTAAAGGGAATTTCGCGGACTGCTGGTGTTTGATGTGTTGAACTGCTTAAAGGAAGCATATTTGCTAGAAAAAATTCCTGTGAAATAATGCGTGTTATATGTTTTGACTATCTAGCTAATTGCGTATTGCCTGGCTAATAATGAAATGTCACATTTTGTCTGACTCACTTAATACAAGTGAAGAGAAAACATTGAAAAACTTGCAAAGGGTAAAAACTTTGTGAAATCATATCTGTTATGAAAGTTTTGACAAGCTGATTAATAGCATACTACTACTACATTATTGTCTTTATGTTATGTTTACCTCGATAGCGTTGTAATGCTTGGAAATTGTATGTGCGGATCCCGTTTCCCTCTTACTGCGCATAAATAATGGATGCTGTAAAGTATTTTTTATGGAACATGACTCTTCTTATTCTTACCCCTTTTTAAAACTAGATGCAATAACCAAGCTATGTTTGCCTTCTCTCTCTTTCTCAATATGGATGTGGGTTGGTGTGGGTTATTTGTGTGGACTCGGGAGATATGATCACCACATATAAGTTTCTCAAAGAAAATGATAAGCTATGTAAGGACCTTTTATTTAACACACACACACACACACACACGACATCCGTGCAGTAGTGAGATTCCCCTTTGATGGCTGTGCACGTGACAATGTAAAATTAAAATGTGCAAAGATGATTCGGAGTGCTATTTAGTAGAAAAATGATACAAAATTGTGTTTATTGACTAGTGAGAGCCCGTAGCATGTATGTTGTGGGATATTGCGGTCCTTAACCTAGTCAAGCGATAGACAGACAGACAGATGGACAACAACAATAGGTAGTGGCCCTCGCGTCTATTTGATTTGATAGAAGAAAAAAATTAAGACTAGTAGTCCCTGTTTTTTAAGATGAAAAACTTTTAACTATAAAAATGTTTGACTGAGTGACTGACTGACCGCTTTTCTGGTCAGGTCTGCAAGAAATAATAGCAATGTAGGTAGGGAACATGTCTCCTCGGCTCTTTTATCTTCCACAAAGCCTTTCCTCCTATCTCAACCCTATTAGTTCATGCTCTCTGTGTTTCACTTTTTGTTAAAACTAAATCTTCAACAAGATTCTGTAGATCTGAGGCAGAGTGAAATTGACAGTGCTTAATTTAGAAACTGTACTTGTGGTCGTCTCGAACCCATTGTCGATGGGCCGATTTATATTGAATTTTGTAACTAGTTGATCAAGATTGTAACTTGCTTAACTAAATGAATTGAGGGGTTCAGTCCCTGAGCCCATTATGTGTCTCTGTAACCCTTTCCAATACCGCCCGCAAGATGGGTATGGGGTGCATAATAAATGAACTAAACTAGCTAAACTGTCATACAGTACTAATGGCATAAGGTCAGCCTGACGAAACTGTAGATGCTATGTCCTACCAAATTGAAGCCGGGTATTTCACTAATGACTCAACTCGAGAGAGAAACAGTCTATCCCATAACATATTAGAGTCTTCAGTCCATTGTTGGTGTTGGTGTTTGACTTACTGAGTCAGTATAAGGGCTAAACACGGTTCACATTTCAATATTCAGACATCGGACGGAAAGTTGCTCGTTACTCTTAAAATGATATTTAGGCAAAGAACGAAGTTACCATATTGGTCACGTTACATTAATGATATTTGGGCAAATAACGATGTCATCATGTGGGTCGTGTTACGTTACAAGGTTATAAGGGTGAGTGATTGGTCTCGAAAATTGACATTAGTCTTCCATCCTCTGGTGCGCTGTCAGTCTAAGTGAAATGAAAAAAGATATGTGAACAGCGGCGGCAGGAGAAAGGAATTGATGTTACTTTTCCCCCAACTATTAAATGATCTGAATAGAGAGAGAGAGAGAGAGAGAGAAACCACTGACTGCTATGTGTATCCCATGCAGTTGTGTTTACAACAAATTATGATTTGTTATAATAATAAGATTGAAGACCAGCTTGTGACTCTCGATATTCTTAAAAAATGCTATTTGAGCAAAGAATGATGATACCATGTTGGTCACGTTGCGATACAAGGTTACGCATATGATCAGAAATAATACTAAAGGCTTTGCACAGAACATCCGGTCCGGGAAGGGTGAAGTGATGCTTGATGGTTTGGCTTGGAAGAGGGGTGGGAGGGGGGTAGGAGTTTGGTGGGAGTTGATGGGGAGAGGGTAAGGTCATCCCAGTACCTCGTCCATCTCACTACGCCTCAAACCACCACAAAGGTTAGACCCTAACGAGACGGATTGCTGTTTCACTCATTCAGGAGTCTTGAACATTCTGTGACATTGTCTTGCAATGATAACGCCGTTGTGTGTTGCAAGGTCTGCACAGCGGTAATTGGTGTAGGAAGAAGAGGTGATGGAGATTAGACACGATGAAGAGTAGACACGCATACATTTCAATGATATTTATTTGGGCCAGCAGATGTTGTGATCACAGTTAACAAGAACAATTTTAGGTAGAGATCGCGTCTCCCGTGACGATGTGTTGACTTATATTGAATTTTGTAACTAGTTCGTCATGATTGTAACTTGCTTAGCTAAAAATGACTTGTGGGGTTCAGTCCTGGACTCCTTTATGCGTCTCTGCAAGCCTTTACTGCCCATATGACTGCCTTGTGTGAGATTGGACTGTTTAGCAACATGTAGGTAGTTCTTGATGGTATTTGTATGTTGTGCTCATGGCACGCCTTTGCTATGTCCCAGTGTGAGTGTCAGGAGAGAGAGAGAGAGAGAGATGGTACACCCCAGGCTCGCTCCCTGCCAAAAAAAAATGTTTCCCTCTTTTTGTAAACGCTAACCTACAGACTTTGACTGAGTTTACTAAGTGATGTGCAATGTGGTGACACTTCTCAGGTCGATGTGACGGTATGTGGTCCTGGTTCGTACCACTCTAGAAGGTAAGGGGGGGGGTGCCCCACTCTAGAAGGTAATGGACGGGAGGGAGAGGGGGGCCCTGATGGTATGGGGAGAGGAGGGGATGAGGGGTGGGAGTGATTGACGATGACAGGTGTGGACCTGCTGGCAGTAGTAAGAACGTCGCTCCTTAACGAATCAGCAGTGTTGGGAGAGGCCTGTTGGGGTGAACATCTCGAGACCACTCTGAAGACATCGAAAAACCATTAAGGTAATGGACCACATCCCTCCTGCTGCAGCTCTCATCTCCTCCTGGACTCTCCTACTCTCCTCCTCTCACTTCCGGCTGTGTGCATAGCTCGAAGAAAATAATGGATGTCAAAAACCACAAATGACCCTAAGCACTCTCACGCCGAGGGGAAGCTCCCCTCACCCTTCCCTCACCCCTCCCCCACCCAAAACAATATATCCGCCTATGTTGGGACCCCTCACACCTACACTCAGCCTCTACATAGCTTTACTTACTATCATCTTTAATCAAAACTATTATCTACACACAGGAATAAGTCTACTGCAAACACACATACATATTTAAAAACTCTTTCCACATATTCCACTCATATCCTCGTATTTCTTACTCTACCACATAGCCCACATACTCTCCTACCCCCAAACAACATGACCCCCAATCTTTCCTGACCACATACCCAAACACTGGACACTCACACGCATCCGACACGCCACAACTTCCGGGAAAAGCCCCCAAAACCCTTTGTGCTCCAACTGGCCAGATGGTGTGCGAGATTCTAGTCGCAGGGGTCGCACCTGGCCAGATGGTGCGCGTTGTCGTAGTCCTCAACTTCACTACTTGAGTGGACACATGACCAACACATGAGTGGACACAGATGAAAGACACATGAGTGGACACAGATTAACAACACATGAGTGGACACAGATGAAAGACACACGAGTGGACACAGATAATCGATAGAGATTAACAAAATATGAGTGGACACATTATGAACGATACATGAGTGGACACAGAGTAACAACACATGAGGGGACACAGATGAACGATACATAAGTGGACACAGATGAAAGAAACACGAATGGCCACTGATGGATGACATATAAGAGGACACAGATTAACAGCATATGAGTGAACACATATGAACGATACTTGAATGGACAGAGTTGAACAACACTTGAGTGGACACAAATGAAAGATACATGAGTGGACACAGATGAACAAGACATGAGTGGAAACAGATGCAAGACACACGAGTGGCAACAAATGAACCACACATGACTGGACACAGATTAACAGCATATGAGTGAACACATATGAATGACACATAAGTGGACACAGATGAACTACACGTGAGTAGACTCAAATGAACGACACATGAGTGGACACAGATGAACGACACATGAGTGAACACAGGTGAACAGCACATGAGTGGACACATATGAACGATATTTGAGTGGACACTGATGAACAACACATGAGTGGATACAAATGAAAGACACATGAGTGGACACAGATGAACAACACATGAGTGGACACAGATGAAAGACACACGAGTAGAAACAGATGAACGACACATCATTGGACACGGATTAACAGCATATGAGTGAACACATATGAACGACACATGAGTGGACACATATGAACGACATATGAGTGGACACAGATGAACGACACATGAGTGGACACAGATGAACAGCATATGAGTGAACATATATGAACGATACTTGAGTGGACACAGATGAACAACACATGACTGGACACAGATGAACGACGCATGAGTTGACACTGGTGAACGACACATGAGTGAAAACATATGAACGACACATGAGTGGACACAGATTAACTGCATATGAATGGACACATCTGAACGATACTTGAGTGGACAGAGATGAACAACACATGAGTGGACACAAATGAAAGACATATGGGTGGACACAAATGAACGATACTTGAGTAGACACAGATGAGAGACACATGAGTGGACACATATGAATGTTGGAAAGAAAGTTTACTCTCTATTGATTGATTGATATTTAATTAATAGATTAATTTGAATTAATCGAAGGACCACCCTATTTTGACTGAGAAGGGAAACAGATAAAGTTAAATGATTAGGACTGAAATACCAGTGCCTATGGATAAGAAACTATTAAAGATTTATTCTTTAACATTAAATGGGCTGTATAATATATTAATGTTCGAAAATAAACTTTCCGCCCTTCACGAAACTGGGGGTTAATAGCAGAAGTAATCTACTCCAAGTACGCTTCATCGAGGCTGGTTCTTCCTCGAATAAAATTTAGTAATTCTACTAAATACTGTTAAGAAACATTATATAAATTGATTACTGATAAAAGATTATATATCGATCAACCAAGCAATTATTCTCATTTGATCTTTATGAGGCTAACATATTACGTTAAATATCTCAAATCAAATAAACTAATTCTTTTCGATTGATCTAGATTTTCTCAATCAAAGAAATAAGAGAAAAGATTTCAGCTGCTTAGCTGTAATAGTGAACGGAGAGGTAGCGGTGCAATGTCGTCGTCTGCTACTTGCGACACGTGAGTTCAAGCATGGCGTGGGAACATGATGACCACGACCGCTTACAACACAAGCTGTAATTTCAACTGTATATAATCATATATGAATTAATTTTCAATTCATTTACGTCATCTAATTACTCAACACAAAGGTGCTATTAGGACAATATCCATCTCTGGCCCCAGACATCACTCGGTACCCTTACTCAAATCTCTGAATATGTTAGATATAAAGTCACTGCACATCCTCTCATGTGTATTTTATATATATAAAACGCTGAACTGTAATGTCAATCCTGACCTTAAAAGCTTCCTAGAAGGTTGTAACAGATCCCATGAACACCACACCAGAAACAAATACCTATTTGATATTCCAAGAGTACGACTTAGTCAAACTAGAAATGCTTTACAAATCAAGGGACCTCGAATGTGGAATGTTTATATTTCCCATCACAATATATATATTGTGACGGGAAAGTGCAGGAGTGTTGATGTTCGGCAGTCCTCCAATGGCTGGTGTCAATGACTAGTCACACTTACAAAAAAAAGATAAGACTGCTTGCCTGTTTATCTGTGGTAAAGTAAGGGAAGACACGCAAATCATATAGTATGAACAATGAAACTTTAATTAATATAGAAAACAAATTATAAACAAATACAATCCCTTGGCTATGTACAGTGCAAATAAACAAGTCAAGAAAATATAACATAAATGAATAATAGGGATGAAGTTACTCCACAATAATATAAATTCACAGTGAAAAATAATCAGGTGCTGAGAATATGGCGCTAGCTGAGAAACGTCCACCTGATACACAGCGTATATCAGTTAGTTGTTCACTGCTTGAGAGCACAAGGATATTCTGACTTCAATGGCTGGTTCAAGCCCAGACATCGACTCAGGTAGAGGGCGCTGAGGTGCAGAAGTGCAAGTGTGCAGTCGGCGAGTCACCAATCAGGAGCAGGCAGGCTGGGAAGGGTAGTTGGCTGGTTGATGACGAGCCGGCGTGGAGGGAGTGTGGAGTATGTTACCTATCGTTTGTTACGGCTTGTGACCCTAACAACAGCATGGACTTTAATTATATAGGGCTACTACAAACTGCTGTTCTCAAGAGCGTGTCATCAGTGTAACCCCATGAATGATAACAGGCTAAGAATGAAAAGTATTTCTCCCTTAGGACTGAAGAATTATACATATAACTTATAATATATATATTCAATATAATCAATACAGTATAATATAAAAACACAGATGGTCAAGTTAACTTATACAACCAAACAAAAAGTATTGTCTCTCACATAATATAATATATAAAAATATGGCACAACATGAATGTTACAGACTTAACTCTACAAAGATGTGATCTCTCCTGGCCCGTATCAGCTACTGACTACTCGCGCACTGTCATTACCCATAATCCTCTCCTCCTCTGCTTCATCCAGGATGAGGGATGGAAAATACAGACTTTTTAATGTTTAAAACTAATTGAACAACCACTTGTTCTCAAAACACATAAGAATGCAAATTAAATATAATAGTTACTTGCAAAATATATAAGTACAATGCCACCTGCTTAATTACTGTAAATAAACAATTATATAAACTTAGTAAAAGTGACATCTGGAACTCCCATAACTGAACAGGTCCAGCAATTCTAATTTCCCGAATCTAACAGGTATTAGACGTGTGAAGAGCAACCACGCTCCTGTCCCCACTGACATTGCCACACCACACGACAATTTACAAAAACACAATATGTGTACATATACAGGCAATGATATAATGGAACAAAACAAGTCTATTCAAATTTATATACGTATCCAGCTAGGAGTACGTAACACTTCCACCTCCAAAAAAAAAATGCAATGGATTGAAGATCAATGGCATTTTTTCCGAAGTAAAATGTATGACACTTGAAATTTATGGTATTAATTACACCAAACATGTAAAAGTAATAAGAACACATTTCTAGACAAAAATGAAAACACTCCCAATATATTCTTACATGAAACTCAGAAATTTCAGTCTTATGACTATGTTCTACATATGTGTCACTGGAGTATGCAAATTTATCTCTCCAGGGTACTATCTCATTTATTTCACTTTGTTTCAGATCATATTTCACACTCCTATCTACAACATTATCATTAGTAGCATGAATAGAATTGTCAATAAATGTAGCTGCTTGCACACAATTATCACGGCAATTTATCTTTATATCTGTTCCTACTATTTCTCTAAGATCAGTCCCATATTTCCATGTGATCCCTTTTCCACATGGTGAATTTTTCCAAGACAGACTCCATTTTCCATTACTCCCTTTTTCTGGAGCTGAACTGCTTAATTGAAGCTGACTGGATGTACAGTAGATTTGGGACTTCTCCTGGGTATGCTCTGATAGAGACATCTGCTCTTCATCACTCTTGATCCTCTGTGGAACACATACTCTCGCCCAATGGATACTAAAATTAGAGAAATTAGCATTAAACCTCACAATTGTACATAAAACTTTCCCATTCATAGAATCTTCCGAAACACAACACAACAACTTAGCAAACCTTTGACCTTCAAACCAAGAAATACAACCCAAGATAAGTGCAAAGACTACCTGATCGAACTGACTCAGATGATCCATAAGGAACACAGAAATCAATTTCCTCATAACTCTGTCATAACGATCAGTGAAAGAAAACAGGCATATGCCTAGGCACCATATCTCAATCATAACTCCCAAGACAAGTTCACACCCCCTGATGGTGGACTTGAACACAACACACACTTTCATCAACCTTCTAGTCTTCCAAAAGACTAAATGAAACATGCCGAAAACCCTCACCATCACTTCCCAAGTGATTTACGTCTGATGACAAACAATCAACCAAGAGGTTTAAGGGTCTTAACATCTTGAAGATGCACAGCAGATTACCTGGGAAACACCCAAGGACAATCTGAAACCCTTCACAATGATTAACACTAGGTAGGATAACCTTATCCCCCAACTTGAAATACACACCTGGAGCCTCAAACATCTGCTCCCAAGTATGATTAAATCCTTCACTATCACTATGACTCTGAAAGTCAACTCCAATTGGACTCTGAAAGTCAACACCACACTTGAGTGGAACATACACTTTCATCACTCGTGCATCAAAATAACCTGGATCTGAATATAGAGACACTGCTCTAATATAACTCACCACTTCCTCAGAACTGCTGGATGCACAACCAACTTGAGTAAACTCTCTCTGCTCAACCACAAGGCTGGACAAAGATGTCCAACAGTCCATTACTTCACAAGAAAATGGCTCCTGCAGAATAAAAATAGATTTCAACATCCTACACACACTCTGACTCATTTTACACAATGAGAAATACTTACTCCACATCATTTGTCAAATTTATTTTATATATTCATCTTGACAGTCTCTACTGATTTTTTTGTTCTCTCCACCAAACTTGTGTATCGTCCATGGCTATCTAGTGACTTTTATTCTACCTCTAATTGTTTCAATTCTTTTGTTTACTTGCATTTACTGTTGTGTTTTGCCATAATTATTCTCTAATTTTAGCAGACTCAATACTTTGTAAGCTCTTATTGTATTGTTATATTATTAAATTGCTGTGTTTTGCTATAATTACTTTCTAATTTACAGCAGATTTAGTTTTCATCTGTTCCTGATATTGCTTATCTTATTGTATCGTGACATTATCTTATCTATATGCTTACTGATATTGATCCAGATCGAAATCTTCTGTCCCATATCCACACAAATCAGCACATTGATCATCATTATTGCAGGTATTACACAGCAAATCTTGCAAAAAACAAACTCCTAAATAGCACCTGCTTATCAGTTTACAGCCAAATTGTTAGGTCACTTGGTAAACATTTTGATGATATAAATGCACTTCTTACAGCACTTGGTACTAAATTATCTTTCATCATTTTAACAGAAACTTGGCTAAGTAATGACTATACCCAACTCTACAATTTAGCTGGTTATAAAGCCATTCATAACTGCAGGCCAAATAAAAAAGGTGGCGGTACAGCAATATATTACAAAGATACCTTCACTTGCAATAGTGTCATTAGTGATAGAGACAACTATTGTGAATATACCTTTGCCAAGTTCTCCAGTAAATCCCTTAAATCCTCCCTGATAATTGGTGCCATCTATAGATTTCCTAATACCAACATAGCTTTATTCTCTGACAATGTAAGGAATCTTATCATAAATTACAATCTCAACAAAAATCACATCATTCTGGGAGGTGATTTCAATATTGACCTGGGTCTTCAAAACAACCCTCAAGTTGACTATTTCCGTAACAGCATGCACTCCTGTATGCTAATCCCCACAATCACCAAGCCCACCCGAGTCACTCAAACATCTGCCACTACCCTGGATCACCTATGGACTAATATAACAGCTCCCCTTACATCTGGGGTAATTTATGACAGAACAACTGACCACTATCCTACTTTCCTCATAGCAAACATTGACGCATCACCACCTGAAACAAAAAAACTTTCATTCAGGCTACATAGTGAATCAGCTTTAGGCAATCTCTCTAATGCACTCCACAATATTAACTGGGAATCTCAATTTAATAATTCACAGGATATAAACTCATCAACTAACCTCTTTCTCTCCAAAACTCTAAGCCTCTACAACACTCACTGTCCCCTCCTTACCAAACAAGTAACTGATAAAAGAAAAAATAACCCGTGGCTCACAAGTGGCATAATTAAATCAATCAACAAAAAACATGAATACGAAAAGAAATTTAGGAGTGGCCTAGTTTCAATGGAAGTAGTTAAAAGGTACTCATCAGTGCTTACCAGTATCATAAGAAAAGCAAAACTTTCATATTATGAGACTAGATTCAAAGAAGCAAAAGGCAACATGAAAAGCACATGGAATACCATCTCTAACATCCTGGGAACTAAACAACACTCCCACAACCAGATAACACTCTCTAAGGATGGCCTTACACTGTCAACTGACTTAGAAATGGCGAATGAATTTAATAGCTTCTTTTCATCGATTGGTGCTAACTTTGCAAGTAAAATCCCACAGACTCAGACACATATCAACACATATCTCTCAGGCAGCTATCCAAACTCTCTTCTCCTCTCACCAGTCAGCCCGTCAGATGTTGTGTCCATCATACACTCACTAAAAACCAAAGCTGGGAACATCAGTGAAATCCCATCCATTGTATACAAGAGCGCCTCCCATGCCCTTGCGCCACCTATAGCTCTGCTGTTCAACAAATCCCTTGAGTGTCATACCTTCCCTGATATCCTTAAAAAAGCAAGAGTAACACCAGTTCATAAAGGAGATAATCCGTCAGACATAAACAACTATAGACCAATATCGAACCTACCCATTCTATCAAAAATATTTGAAAAAATTATCTACAAACAGCTCTACTCCTATCTCGTAAAATTCGACATTCTTAGCCCCTGTCAGTTTGGATTTCGCTCTCAAAAGAGTACCAACGATGCAATTATTAGTCTCCTTGATATAATTTACTCAGCTCTTGACAAAAATGAGTTTCCAATTGGACTCTTCATTGACCTGAGAAAGGCCTTTGATACTGTTAATCACGATTACCTCTTAAGAAAACTCCATCATTATGGAATCCGAGGCCATGCACTGGACTATATCCAATCCTATCTTAGTGATAGACACCAATGTGTAGCCATCAATAATATAATCTCTCCCATTCTACCAATAACTGTTGGAGTGCCACAGGGCAGCATCTTGGGACCTCTTCTTTTTCTTATATACATTAATGATCTGCCTAATGTCTCTAACATTCTGAAACCTATTTTGTTTGCTGATGATACTACCCTCATCTACTCCAACCCCAACCCACATACACTAAATGGTGTTGTTAATAATGAACTAAAAAAAGTCCACTTATGGATGTCAACCAGCAAACTAACACTTAACATAGAAAAGACCTACTACATCCTATTCGGAAGCAAATCTACAAATGCAATTCAGCTTCAGATTGACAATGTAAACATTAGCAATAAAAATGATAGAAAGTTTCTTGGCATATTCCTAGACAAGAGACTCAACTTCAGTACCCACATACAATACATAACTAAGAAAGTCTCTAAAACAGTTGGTATACTCTCCAAAATCAGATATTATGTTCCTAACTCTGCTCTCATCTCTCTATATTATGCACTAAGCTATCCCTATCTCAACTATGGTATCTGTGCATGGGGTTCAACCACTGCAAACCACCTCAAGTCCATCATCACCCAGCAAAAATCTGCTATCAGAATAATATCAAATTCTGCTTTCAGACAACACTCAGCCCCATTGTTTAACTCCCTAAACATGCTAAACATAATCTCACTCCACAAATTCTCTTGTGTCAACTACATTTACAAAACCCTGTTCTTAAATGCAAATCCTTGTCTGAAACTCTTCTTGGACAGATGTAATAGGACCCATTATCACCACACCAGAAATAAATATCTCTTTGATATCCCCAGAGTTAAACTTAATCTGTGTAAACATTCTATGCAAATAAAAGGACCCAGTTTATGGAACTCACTCCCTACTGAATTGAAAAGCTGTCCAACTTTTACATCATTCAAAATCAATACTAAAAAGTGCCTAATTTCATCTTCATAGTTTTTCACTTTTTGCCTTAAAATTGCACTGTATCAATTGCTACCCAATCTCCCAACCTTTATGTTCCCAATTTGAACATCTTTACCATTGTGATCATTGCTGTTTTCTTATATGTGCTGCCAATCTGTTGTATGGTGTTTATAAATCTTGTTTATCTGTATCTTTTGCTACCCAGTCTCCCAATCTTTATGTACCCAATCTGAACATCTTTACCATTGTGATCATTGCTGTCTTATATGTGCTGTCAATCTGTTGTATGGTGTTTATTAACCTTGTTTAAATTACTAATCAAGCTGTCAATGTAATCAATCAGAGCTTTATATAACAATGTGCTTTAATATACCTACTTATCTCTCTCATCTCATTTTTCCCTTGTAATGTATCTTTATCATTTATCAATTCTGATTGAAGTTACCTACTTAAAATTATCTGCTAGATTAAGGACCTGCCCGAAACGCTGTGCATACTAGTGGCTTTACAAGAATGTAAATACTGTACTATCCAATGTATTCTCACTAACCCAATGTACCTTCTTGTATATATATAAATAAAATAAATAAATAATAAATAAAATAAAACATGGAATAAGAATCACAACTCCGCAACTTAGATCCAAATGACACTTTACCACTCTCAATGGTTTTACCAGAATTTTCTCCCATGACTTCTGGAGCTGCTCGGAGTACTGTCTGCTCACAATCAATAATAACACTACCAAGCTGGGTCACATCCTCACAGACAACTGAAGAGGGAGGCTCAATGGGTCTCCATCTACTCAACAGAAGCTGATCCTCTGGCTGCTTTCCCACACTCTCCAGAACTGGATCTACAGTACAGACTGTCTCCTTGCTTCTCTCAGAAATCTTAGGGTCAGTTCTACTCAATGCACATAAATTAAGGGAATCTGAAACGAGCGGGCAAGTAACAGGTAGTTTGACCTCCTCCCCTATACTATCACCTTGGCTAGGGTGAGGCGGGGCCTCTACAACAGACTTACTCTCGACAACTGATTCTAAACTTGGAGTGAGCGGGAATACTTCTGCCAACCCGGCATCTTGTCCTAAACCATTCACTTGGCTGGAATACAATAGAGTCGTGGCTTTTAAGTTTCTCTCAACTCCTGGCACAACGTTCGTAGTGAGCGGGCAAGACAATGGTACATGGACATCCTTTCCCAATTTATTGGAATAAAGCAGTCATAGTATCAGGCTTACTCTCAACAACTAGGTCGGCCACACAGGAATCTGGAACAACCACATCCCACTTCTCCACTGTAAGGGTACTGGTTACTGGAACAAATGCTTGAGTAACAACATTAGAACTGACAACTGGATTTATAATAGTACTGACATCAGCACAGGTAGAATGGACAAAACCATCTTCTACAACAAGTTGTTCATTCATAGAACTAACTTCAGCACAGGCAGAATAAACATGGTCTGCAACTGGCTGTTTACACAAACGGGGATCAATCTCACCCACAACATGATTTATGGCCACATCATTACCCAATATAACATCCACACCTGGGATGGGCAACTGTGTACTAACACCCACAGTGCATAAACTTGGTGTAATGGTGGATCTGAATTTAATGTCTATTAGAGGTACAGTCTTACATCCTGCAAAACTCTGAAGAACTACAAACTTTCCAGTATCTCTCTTTTCAACATCAGAAAGAATACTGGATGAAATTATGGTTTGGGAAGCACCTGTATCACGAAGAAGAACTACTGGCATCCACTTCCCATTAATACACAAAACTTCACCTGAAGACATATATGGTGAATACTGTTTCACCCAATTGGGGTTTACAGTTACATGTTTATTAGTAAGTTTATTTTGCACACCTCTACAATAAATGAGACCAGTTGGTCGTAACTCAGGGTGCAATATAAAACATGAATTAATTCCATGGCCTTTTCTCTTATAATGGGAACAGGACCTTACAGTGGACACACTGGCAGAACCAACTGTAGGTTTATAAATAACCTTATTATTATTTGACATTCCTGACAAGGAAGTAGCAGGATTAGGTTTTGTAAGAGAAGAGCTCATGGGAGTAACTGGAGCACTAAGACTGGATGGATTCTGATAAGGAGTTCGGTGAGCATTATAATTTACTCTACGACTAGACTTAGGTGAAGTGGCCGTAAACTGGGCCTTAGTCAACAACTCATGCTCATCCGCGAGCTTTGACAGCTCATAAATGTCTGTTACATTCTTTTGTTCTGCCATAAAAGTAGACAACTTGTCTGGGAGACATGACAATACTTCCTCCATTATAAGAAGATTCTTTAGAGCATCAAACTCAGTTACTGAAAGTGACTTTAACCATCTGTTGCAAAAATTCGTCTTCTGACGAGTAAAATCTGCTATTGTCTGATCACTTACCCTTCTTAGTTTCTGAAACTTTTGCCTGTGTGCCTCTGGATTTAATTGATACGCATTTAAGATGCTTTTATTTACAAATTCATAATCAATGCTATGAGCGTCAGGTAGGGATGTAAAAACCTCCTGACTACGCCCCTTAAATTGAGATTGCATAATGGCTACCTATTGATCCCTTGGCCAGTTCATACTGATGGCAATCTTATAAAAATGTGCAAAGAAAACCTCAGGATCCTCCTCATTAAACTTGGGTAACTCTATATACTTATTCATCCTTATGGGATTATTATCACTATTTGTTGAAACATAACTAGTATTTCCATGCCCAGCTGCCATACGCTGTGTTTCAAGCCTGAAGTTAGTGTCAGCCATTTGCTGTTGAATCTCTAATTGTTGCTTCTTTGTGGCTTCTAGTTGCAACTCAATTAAACATCTGCTATTTTGTGCCTCAAGTTCTAAACACCTAGTCTCAAGCTCTCTCTGTTGAGCTTCAGCCTCTAATATTTTCTGTTCCTTTAAAACTTCAAGCTCTAAAATTTTCTGTTCTTTTTGAGCTTCAAGCTTAGCATTGGCTATTTGCGCTTCTAACTCAAGACGCTTTAACGGCATCTGGTCACTCGACTCCTCTCTTAACTCCTCCAGTATTTCTTCGTCTAACTCTCCATTCTCAACAAAATGCGTCACAATGACTTTCACAAGTTGGGCTTTAACCATTCTATTGTTGGCGTTCAAATCCAACTGATTTGCCATTTGTACTAACTCAGACTTTTTTTAGGCTCTTAATTCCCTCAAAGTCTGGATGAGCCAACAACGACGCCACTTGACTCTCCATCGTTCTAACACTTGGCACTTGATTCACAACAATAATTAAAACAATGGCACTGCACTACACTTCACTGTAAAATTGTCACAACACTGAAAATTCGCTTGGCCACACTGCACAAACAAAATATATAGGATGACTTACCTCAAAATCGTGAAACGTTGTTACTTGACACATAGGGAGCTTTGCTTGGCACATGGAATAGTTCTTATAAAACACACAGACACTTAACACACTGGTACTCTAGGAAGGCAAGGTTAGATTAGCACAGTTAAGTTTAAGTGGGAACAATATTTCCCGGCACAGGCCCCCATAACTCTTGTTACCTATCGTTCGTTACGGCTCGTGACCCTAACAACAGCATGGACCTTAATTAACTAGGGATCCCCCTGTTCACTCATGTCCTCTCGTCCTGCCCTTGGCCATAATAAAATTGTGTGTCTACTGCCATTGCCTCCAAGAACGTTACATATTGCGATCATGTCACATTTTTTCCTTCTCTTTTCCAGGTTGGTGTAATTACCTCAGTAGTTACAGGACGTGAGCTACGGTCAAGGTGGACCGTCTTCAAAAAACATTGGAGGAGGAATAATATTCTGTGATTCAAAGTCTGCTCTTCAAGCAATCGAAAACTTCTCTTGGAAGATCGACAGCAAGAACCTCATACTCCCAATTATAAATGACCTAATTGATGCACAGAGTAAAGGGTCTCGAATCTCCTTTGTATGGATACCTTCACACATAAATATAACCCATCATAATGAGACAGACATTGCAGCCAAATTAGTGTGTAACAAGTTTGAAGTTGAATTAGATCTAGGTATCCCCATCTCAGCTGTCAAAACTGTATTGATCCAAACATTCAGATCTGATAGGAAAGAACTTACCGACTCCCAACGACCTGAAAGTACTAGTATAAAAAGCTATGATTTGTTCAGATCTGAAACCTACATCTATGGACAGCACAAAACGTCCACTAGACTGTGCGACACAGTGGTTGCAAGGATCAGGTTGGGTTACCGTTACCTGTGGCAGGTGGCTGCAGGTGACGGGTCTCCCAATCCTGAGCACTCCAGTTGCAAACTCTGTGAGCAGGAACTACGGCATGATCTCCCGCACTACATCACTGAATGCCCAGTTATTAGACCTTTCAGACCAGTTGGCATGAGGTACCTGGAGCTTTGCAATTACTTTATTCACTCTCGTATTCTTGAAGATATCCTCACAGTATACCCAAAATTCTGACGCTTTGAAACTAGTGACGGTTTTCGCCTCTACCACCTTCTCACTTACCTTCTTCCAACCGTCTACCAGGTGGAAACAGTGTCCAAATGAGCCACAGAGATATTAAAAAGAACTTTTTTTTAGTGTCAGAGTGGTTGACAAATGGAATGCATTAGGCAGTGATGTGGTGGAAGCTGACTCCATACACAGTTTCAAGTGTAGATATGATAGAGCCCAGTAGGCTCAGGAACCTGTACACCAGTTGATTGACGGTTGAGAGGCGGGACCAAAGAGCCAGAGCTCAACCCCCGCAAGCACAATTAGGCGAGTACAGCCGTGGGAGAGGACGAGGGGGGGGGGGAGTCAACTGGGAGTAATGAGGGGGAGATGGGACAAAGGAGCTTGGCCTGCGTCTGGAATGTGTACAGATCCCCTCAAGTCAGGCCGGATTTAGACCTTGGAGTGAGGGGGGGGGGGAGGGGAGCCTTTCTGGGGCACTTCGAACTCGGGGGGAGAGGGGGGGGGGAGGCCTCAACATGGAAGCTAAATTAATCAAAAAGTGAACTACAATGATGATAACCCGCACATGTTTAAAACATGATATCTGTTTTAGGCCACTAATCATATGGTCGGTCGGTTAATTGTCATGTACATTTCACAAAAATTTAATTATTTTTCCTCTCGCTATTTTTTCCAATGCAATATTATATATATATATAATGAAAACTCACACCCCCAGAAGTGACTCGAACCCATACTGCCAGGAGCACTATGCAACTGGTGTACAGGGCACCTTATCCACTCGACCATCACGACTGGACAAAAGCTGATGGGCAAATAGCCTCGGCCACCATCAGCTTTTTGTCCGGTCGTGATGGTCGAGTGGATAAGGTGTCTTGTACACAAGTTGCATAGTGCTCCTGGCAGTATGGGTTCGAGTCACTTCTGGGGTGTGAGTTTTCATTTTATTTATTTATTTTATATATATATATATATATATATATATATATATATATATATATATATATATATATATATATATATATTAGTATATTTTGGTAGCAGTCTTTCCTGTAGACATATTTTATTAAATATGACCGAAAAAGTAAGATTAATAATTCTAACACGAATTTTCTCAATCTTTCGTACATTATGCTTCACTGTTGGAGGTAAATCAAAAATCACTTCTCCAAAATTCATTTTTATTTCTAGTCTGACGCGACACGGGCGCGTTTCGTAAAACTTATTACATTTTCAAAGACTTCACAAATACACAACTGATTAGAACTTGCGTTTCCCTGATTTTATATCTACATTTGAGTGAGGTGGGAAGGGTGATGTGGCATTACATTTGAGTAAGGTGGGAAGGATGATGTGGCATTAGAGGATATTAATAGGGTATTAAAAGTATCAACACAAGACAGAACACGAAACAATGGATATTGAATAGAAGTGTTTGTAGAAAGCCTATTGGTCCATATTTCTTGATGCTTCTATATTGGAGCGGAGTCTTGAGGTGGGTAGAATATAGTTGTGCAATAATTGGCTGTTGATTGCTGGTGTTGACTTCTTGATGTGTAGTGCCTCGCAAACGTCGAGCCGCCTGCTATCGCTGTATCTATCGATGATTTCTGTGTTGTTTACTAGGATTTCTCTGGCGATGGTTTGGTTATGGGAAGAGATTATATGTTCCTTAATGGAGCCCTGTTGTTTATGCATCGTTAAACGCCTAGAAAGAGATGTTGTTGTCTTGCCTATATACTGGGTTTTTTGGAGCTTACAGTCCCCAAGTGGGCATTTGAAGGCATAGACGACGTTAGTCTCTTTTAAAGCGTTCTGTTTCGTGTCTGGAGAGTTTCTCATGAGTAGGCTGGCCGTTTTTCTGGTTTTATAGTAAATCGTCAGTTGTATCCTCTGATTTTTGTCTGTAGGGATAACGTTTCTATTAACAATATCTTTCAGGACCCTTTCCTCTGTTTTATGAGCTGTGGAAAAGAAGTTCCTGTAAAATAGTCTAATAGGGGGTATAGGTGTTGTATATATATATAATATATATATATATATATATATATATATAAACCTCAGATGGAATTTTGGCGTCCCTTATCTTTATTTTCTGACACCTCCATACATCGCTATTTTTTTAATAATCAAATTAAATTTTCAATTATATTTTTTTATGAAGGGTCTGACGGGTCACTCTTGCAGGGAGGGGGGGGGGGCAATTGCCTCCATTTGGAACCGTATAAATCGGGCCCTGTCTCAAGTGGTCCCCGGAAGGGGGGGGGGTGTTGAATGTTGCGCCCTGGCAACAGTCACGGTCATTCAGGCCGCCATCTTTGTTTACAACCCCCTAGTATAATTCAGGCCGCCATCTTTATTATTTACAGGACCCAACCTTCAAGTATACCTAGGTAAACACGGTTTTTGGTCATTTATTTAGTCTACGTTGACACATAACCCAACATTCAAACATGAAATGGAATGCATAATCAAACCCAACGAGACGGATCTATGAGAAAATACTGAGGCCACCTGGGGGAGTCCAGAGAAGCGGGTTCGATCCCAATACATAACCCACCACAATTTCTCTTGCAATGGGCTGAAAGTGATGCTATTTTGGTCCGCCCTGGACCCTGATCCAGCCGTAAATTCATATTTGAATTTGCCTTAACAACAGTTCCGTACATGTAAAACACACTGGGAATAAAAAATATCACTCCTGTCAGTGTACCATTAGCTCCAAGTGCTCTAGGAAGCATTAGGATGTGCACAGTTGTGCATCATTTATACAAACACCATTAAACGCCGAGAACTACAAAACCCTCCCCAAATGTACCTGTATTTACACAAACTGACACCACAAACGGCGCTAACACTGACCACAAACACCCACACCCTTGACCAGCACCAACCACCATCGCCACAGAACAACAGTCTCCAAAAGGTGTGTCTGTCTGTTGCGGCTAAGACAACAGCGTGAGCCAGGGTGAGATCTGTGAGTCAGGTATCCAGGCCACCACCAGCCCCCCATCCTAGGAAAGACCGGTTCTCAAGCGGGGCGCCTTTTACGACCACCAGACGAGCTAGGAGGCCCAGCATGGGGGGGGGTCCAGGCGAGCTAGGAGGCCCAGCACGGGGGGGGGGAGGTCCAGGCGAGCTAGGAGGCCCAGCATAGGGAGGAGGAGGTCCAGGCGAGCTAGGAGGCCCATCAGTGGGGTTCCCAGCCAGCCAGACTGGGGTGGGTTTACAAACCAACTCGGGGGGGGGGGGTATTACAACCCCGCCAGGAGGCCTAGCACGGGGGTTTTCAGGGACGTTGGGTACAAATAAAAGGCCAGAGAGGGGAGGCCAGACAAGGTGGTGGTGGGTCATACCGTGTCTACTCTGACCTCAAGCATTACACGCTGCCACGGATGGAGTCGGGCCGCTCTCTCACGAACTGTAACGCGCCAATCTCATCATCTTGGAACACGAACCCGCGCGCGCGGCGTGGAACACGCTGGTACAGGAGGTAGCGAAGGCCAAATCCACAAGGGCCGTCACGAGGATTCGAACCTACGTCCGAGGGCATCCCAGACGCTGCCTTAATCGACCGAGCTACGACATGGTCAAAAAGAATTGCAACCAGAAGTTCTACTGAACTTGGATCCTGCAGCCTCTCCGAGACACAAACCAGGATTTTACACAATTCCCTCAAGGCCACTTTCCTTCACAGCTTTCAGAGCAGATGCGACAAAACTTGAGGTTCGCGATTCGCTCCACTAAATGAATGATAGCTATACACGACGTGGACCTGATGTTGTTGTTGTTGTTGTTGTTAAAGATTCGCTACCTGGAACAAAGTTCCAAGTAGCACGGGCTATGGTGAGCCCGCAGGATGGGACCTGATGGGGAGGAGAGAGAAGAGCATCTGTAACACAAGTATGGATTTAGAGACATCTAAGGCCCGATCGACAGAGATCATGCAAGAGAAGGGTGGGTAGACTGCATATTTTTCGATTGTCTGAACGCTTTCGACGGTGCCTTACACGGAAGTAGTGTACAAGCTGAAAAAATAGGCAGGAACATGTTCCAATTGATAGAGAGATTACCTAAGCACCAGAAGACATAACTTAGTGAAACATAAGACCTCAGACTGGCGACATGTTACCAGTGAAGTTCTCCAGAGATTAATGCTTGGGACTATTTCATTCCTGATCTGTGCAAATGATCTCCTAGAACAGATTGCTTCCTTAATGTCAAAGTTTGCTGGTAACTTAGAAATTGTGAGGATACACAGTGGAAGCCTGCAATAAACTATAACTTCGACCAACCTTAGACTGGTCCAACGTGGGGTTAATATGGTTTAACTCTATTAAGTGCAAAGTAACCAAGCTGGCTGCTGACAAGAGCCGGCCAGACACAAAAGTACCAAGTAAGAACACAAGAACTAAGAACACAAGAACTAAGAACACTGCACTGGGGGTCCGTCTAATTACCACAAGCTACCACAAACTACACAAACTTCAGAAAGCTTCCTGGCAATACGTTAGTAATGAATAAATATGATATATTAAGTTA
>NC_091203.1:4490677-4582490 GCF_040958095.1 Procambarus clarkii | reverse complement strand
CAAATTTCAGACAGCTCTTCTCAATGTTCCCTGGATTCTATAAGTTCAATACATAAAGCTACTGAATTAACTAGCTTGTCACAAGAACCCAGAGAAACAAGTGAAGCTGCAGATGAAACAAGTGAAGCTGTAATAATCAGTGAATCTGAACCAGAAAATGATAAAGCTAATGCTGCAGCAGCAGTTGAAGCTATAATTAAATCTGAGGCTAAGCAAGAAGCCTTAAGCAACACAAGTAATGGTCACAATTGCTCACAACAGCCTTCTAAAGTAAGTGCTAACAATGAGAAGACTATTATAAACCTTGTGCACCAATTATTAAATCTATCTTCACCAGAACAATCAGTTGACTCTTTACAAGCCTTTAGTTTCCAGCTTGAGTCACTGATAAATTCTTTCAGTAAAGAGGTGGATCACCCAACTACTGAGTGGATGACTAAAATTATCATCCAGAGAAAATTGTCTGGTGACACACTTAATAAATTATATGTATACCAGAATGGTAATACCCTGTCAATGCAGGATATATTCACAGGTTTGCGCAATATGAGCAATCATACAGCAGACCAGGCAATTAATGCTAAATCTGAATACACCAAAACTGTACCTACATCAGTTTCCTTACCTGAAACTCCTAAAGTGACACTGTCACTAGGTAACAAAGGTGCTAATAATCAATGTAACCAAACTCAGTCAAACACTGATTCATCAGTGAGGCCTAAGAGCCCCACAGGTGCTCCTAAGAGACCTAATAGTCCAAAGAGCACTCCCAAGAGCCTCTTAATGGTTCCCCAGAGTACACCAAGTACTCACAAGAGAATAAATAACAAGCAAATGCAAGCAGCAAAACCATCACAACCTGCAAATACTGTTTTACCTAAACCGGTAACCCCTAAACGATCTGCAGGATGGGGAATGTGCTTGTTTTGCAATCAAAAACATTCTCTGTACAAATGTACTAATTATCCTAATAGAGACACAAGAGTCAGACGACTCAAACAGTTACATAAATGTACTAGGTGTCTCAAACCACATAATGTTAACAGCTGTGAAACCCCACTGAACACCTGCAATAGGTGTAGAAGGGGCAAGCATCATGCTGCACTGTGCAAATTAGTTAGGACAAATTATGTCAATCCTAGAATAGGACGTAGAGAATCTACACCAGTACAGTGCTGCAAGGTGCGAGATGTGTACAGCGTAACTTCACAAGCATCTCAAGTGGATGCTGCCTTGCCTACTGCCCAACTTCAAGTGAAGAACAGAGGAGCCAAGATCACCATACGTGGACTATTTGATCAAGGTTCCCAGAGAACTTTCATTACTCAAAGGGCAGCAGAGGCACTTAATTTACAACCAATCAGACAGGTAAAATTAAACTTGTCAGGGTTCATGATAAATCGAGGAACCCACGAATACTCAGTAGTTCAACCGCTTGTACGACTAGGTAGTCATGCCAAGGCTGTCCAAGCCATTGTTGTAGATCAAATACCTTTAGACTTAAATATTAAGGGTCTGGGGTACACAGCCCACTTCCTGCAGGAACGTGAAATTAAGTTGGCTGACAACAAGTTAACGTCTGACCGCCTTAACAATGTAGATGTACTAGTCGGAGCCGACTACTATTACCAGTTCATAACTGGACATGTTAAACGATTGGGAATGAATATGCTCCAATCTGCAGGTGGCTACTTACTTACTGGTAAAGTTCTGAATGTGAACAAGCCTAAGCCTGCCAACAATAATAAATTAGTCAGCAGTAAATCAATTCTCCAGCAGCAAGCTAAAAGGAGAAACACAGCTGAGTAATAAACTCAGATTGAATGTAGTGCAATTGATACTCGCCGAGATGTTTCATAGCTCTCAGGGAAAACCAATGGTCCGTACTCAAACAAGTACAAGTCACAGCGACCAAGCCATTGAATTCACTGCAGACCTAGAATTATTCTCGACAAGTAGTAATTGACCACACTCAGTCTTCCTAGGTAAATTGTAATGTTGGGCTAGAGAATCTAGTATCCCCTAGGTAATTAATAATGTTAGGCTAGAGAATCTAGCACTCAATGCCACTGGCATTTCCTGAATTTAGTAATACTATGAAGTCATCAAGCAACTTCAGTAATTACAAATTCACTAGGACCACTGGTCCACTATACTTGCGCTAGAGGTTTGCCAAGAAAACCTTCTTAATACCATGTTTTCTGCACTAAGAGTTAGTGATAAATACTTGCATCAATTTGTTTGAGTTGTTTTTCTTTCGTTTCTGCTTAATTAGTGTAGGAGCCCAGCACGGACAAACTTGCAAACTTACCAATACGTAAGCGAATTTACAGAGAACTAATAACCCGTGAAACGTTTAGGTTGGGAAAATGTTACAAATTATCTTGAATAGGATTAATCGTAACAGTAATTTAATTTCCAGCAATCTTAGGTTTCTCTTTGTTTAATGCATTATCGTTAAACATCAGCATTGTTAATTAACATGCTTCATGAGCTTAATATAGCTCACCTTAGAATTAACGTAATAATATGAGTGCTTGTTCCCCATGCGCATACGAGCTTAATATTGCTCACCATGACAATCGAACGCTTTAATGTTCCCCATGCCACGAGCACTGCTCGCTATGATAATTGAATGAGACAATACTCCACCTCGTTAATTTGAGCTCACTGTAGCTCACCCTGTTAACACTGTTAACGAGCTCACTGCAGCTCACCCTGTCAACACTGTTGACGATGTCGGAAAATCCGACACCATTTAATATATCATACAGACAGATAATAATTTCTGCTGTATTACCAACAAGTTACCCATTGAAAACGTAACTTGTAGTGGAATTACCATCTAAAGAAAACGGGATATCATCACCACATACTATTATAATTCACCAGCTATTTTGCTGGGAATTATTCTTAAATACATTAGTCTTTGGACTTTACCATCATAAAAACATCTTATATAAATTAACTTAATTATCAATATTAAAGTAGAGTAAATGTGACCCTTCTATCACTTTCTGAAATCTGGACAAAGTAGGCCAGGCGTCAGGGAGGAAGGAGGGCAGCCATTGTTGTGTCACCTCCGAGACGTGTGGAGCAAACCAGCTCCTATCATATCTGGACAATGTCGGCCAGACGTCAATAGAATGGAGTGTTAGATGCAGCCATTGTTTATATTGAGACCAGAGGCTCACACGGGAGCAAATACGGCTCCTGTTAATTTTACTTGGACGTAGTGTTATGGAAACCAAAGGTACCATCTCCAACACGATGTCTACAATTCAAGTTAAGTCTATCCGAAACCCGTTTATCATTCATTTATGGCCATTAATGTCAGGATATAGGGTGACCCGGTTAGATCACGTGGAAGCCTCAAACTAAAGGTAATTAAGCCAGGTCTTCAATGTTCCATGTACAGTTTCTCTGAAATACTTGTCATATATAGGATTCTGGCTTCACAGCTAGCGCACTTTTGACAGGTCAAGACGAGGATGCAAGATTATGTGCACCAGTTACTGGGTGATGGAAGCTACCTCAAAGAGGATAATTTGGTGTCTACACCCTAGTTATACCTGGTGGACTAACCTGCTGTACTATAAGATAAGGAACCTTTTCAATGTATGTAGTTATTGTAGTTTGATTGGCTGCATACATATTCAAAATATAAACCCCCCCTAATGTGTAGAGGATCGATTTGTGAGATTATGAGATTATTGCAGAAATACAGTCCACTTAACATTATACAAATTGCTATCGAAGTATATAAATTAACGTAAATATAAATTCATATAAATTAAATAAATATAAATCTCACAGGTCGGTTCCCACATTATTTGGTCCTTCGAAACCGAATTATTTGGACCTTCGGAACCGGAATATTCGGTCCTATGAACCCACATTTGGTCATCTTAGTACCGGATGAACCAGTTAACCAGTGGATTCATTAAATATACTAGTGCAGTGTTATTTAAACAAAGCCAGCAGTCAAGACGGCAGCGTAGCCTCGAGGGAGCTCAGGAGCCTCCCTCAGCCCAGTTCAGCTTCGTCAGCGGTTTCATGCACACCCACAGATATTTGGTGGCGTGTTATTTCGTGAAATGACAGCGCTAATATAGAATCCAGCCAAATTAGTGGCTGTGTCTTCGCGATATTGTTCACGGATTTCGTGGTGTTACATTTCGCGAGAGATTATCTACGACTTTTGTGGACTTTATTTCGCGAGGTCACTAATAATATTTAATACTTCTTGATAATATTAGAAGTTTCATAGAGGCTATTATCAATAATTGTGTATATTATTTCTCCAAATAGAGAATTATTTAATATATATTGCACTAGTGTTCACAGTATAATATTTACTAATTGCCAACCCACAACAGGGTAGGATATTAACCATTGACTAGTTGAACTATTATCGTTCATCCTAGTCCCATTATTACCATAGTCAGTTGTACTATATTGAATAACCTAACACCATTAATGAATGGTCCAGACCCTATTTTGGGTGTAATTTTATCAACTCGAATTGAGTTGTATATATAATAATTTACTTATGATCATTACACCTTTGAGTGATTAATTAGTGTCTCTACCATCCTAGGGTGATATAGAAGAGCTAACCTAAAGGTACTTCCAGTGACACTGGTTTATCACTCAAATCATTAGTGTGTATGATTGTATATATATATAATGTGTATTAATTTTAAGTGCTAACCTCTAGTAGAGGTAGGATTATTGCCTAGTGAGTTCAGAATTTACCCTAGGCTACCATTAGTGTTTGTTCAGTATTATGAGCAGCCCAAGTACAAGTCCCACAAGGCTTCACCAACGAGCCAGTATGGATAATGCAGGGAGAATGAAAAGAACCCTTGCAGGTCTTAAAGGCCACTTAACAAGACAGATCAAGAAATGTGAAGATTTGTCACAACAATCAACAGTTGATTATGCTGACCTGGAAAGCTATTATCAAGCAGCTGCAGGTAAATTTGAGCAAATCAAATGCCAAATGGCTGTCCTTGTGGGGACAGACTACTACCATCAATTCATTGGTAGCCCTACTAAGTATCAGGGTATAACCATGTTAAACTCTGCAGGAGGTAAATTACTCTCAGGCCCAGTATCAAGCCTGAGGAGACCTATGCCTGCAGATAAACAATACCAATAGAAATCTAAATTTGTCAGCTGATTATATTTCTCCAGTAGCATTATACTAAGGAGATTACAGCTGACTATACCAACAGAGGTTGATGTTAGTATCATCATTTGAAGCTGAAGATGAGTTCATGAGGCCTCAGTGGCAAATCAGTGAACAGTAGCCTAAAACAGCTACAAGTCACTGCGACCAATGTCACTGAACCCACTGCAGTCTCAGAACCATACTTTACTTTAATGACGAGCTATTCAATCTTCTGAATCAATTAACTAAATTAAACCCTAATAAATCTGATGACTGATTTGATACATTTATTATTTAATCAAGATGTATTCCATGGGCCTCAGTGTTTATATATCAGTGACCAGTTACCTGAAGAAACTTCAAGTTATATCTAATGTCACTGATCTCACTGCAGTCCCTGAATCATACTTGACTGTAGTACTTGATCACATCCAGTCTTCTGGGTTAAATAATAAGTAATAAGGCTTGAATATTAGCCTTTCAAGAGTTGACAGGGAAATGAAATCGCATTAGACTTCTAACCCCTACAACTCTAGTACGGGACATCCGTCCTGTACGAACAGACACACAAATGTGTGATTACTAACTACTAACATCAAATTAATCTAATAATTCGAAGGAGGAGTATCGGTGTTCGTCTGTTCTAATTAGGACTTCGACCCGTGAGCAGCCCCCTGGGGAATTATGTCGGAAAATCCGACACCATTTAATATATCATACAGACAGATAATAATTTCTGCTGTATTACCAACAAGTTACCCATAGAAAACGTAACTTGTAGTGGAATTACCATCTAAAGAAAACGGGATATCATCACCACATACTATTATAATTCACCAGCTATTTTGCTGGGAATTATTCTTAAATACATTAGTCTTTGGACTTTACCATCATAAAAACATCTTATATAAATTAACTTAATTATCAATATTAAAGTAGAGTAAATGTGACCCTTCTATCACTTTCTGAAATCTGGACAAAGTAGGCCAGGCGTCAGGGAGGAAGGAGGGCAGCCATTGTTGTGTCACCTCCGAGACGTGTGGAGCAAACCAGCTCCTATCATATCTGGACAATGTCGGCCAGACGTCAATAGAATGGAGTGTTAGATGCAGCCATTGTTTATATTGAGACCAGAGGCTCACACGGGAGCAAATACGGCTCCTGTTAATTTTACTTGGACGTAGTGTTATGGAAACCAAAGGTACCATCTCCAACACGATGTCTACAATTCAAGTTAAGTCTATCCGAAACCCGTTTATCATTCATTTATGGCCATTAATGTCAGGATATAGGGTGACCCGGTTAGATCACGTGGAAGCCTCAAACTAAAGGTAATTAAGCCAGGTCTTCAATGTTCCATGTACAGTTTCTCTGAAATACTTGTCATATATAGGATTCTGGCTTCACAGCTAGCGCACTTTTGACAGGTCAAGACGAGGATGCAAGATTATGTGCACCAGTTACTGGGTGATGGAAGCTACCTCAAAGAGGATAATTTGGTGTCTACACCCTAGTTATACCTGGTGGACTAACCTGCTGTACTATAAGATAAGGAACCTTTTCAATGTATGTAGTTATTGTAGTTTGATTGGCTGCATACATATTCAAAATATAAACCCCCCCTAATGTGTAGAGGATCGATTTGTGAGATTATGAGATTATTGCAGAAATACAGTCCACTTAACATTATACAAATTGCTATCGAAGTATATAAATTAACGTAAATATAAATTCATATAAATTAAATAAATATAAATCTCACAGGTCGGTTCCCACATTATTTGGTCCTTCGAAACCGAATTATTTGGACCTTCGGAACCGGAATATTCGGTCCTATGAACCCACATTTGGTCATCTTAGTACCGGATGAACCAGTTAACCAGTGGATTCATTAAATATACTAGTGCAGTGTTATTTAAACAAAGCCAGCAGTCAAGACGGCAGCGTAGCCTCGAGGGAGCTCAGGAGCCTCCCTCAGCCCAGTTCAGCTTCGTCAGCGGTTTCATGCACACCCACAGATATTTGGTGGCGTGTTATTTCGTGAAATGACAGCGCTAATATAGAATCCAGCCAAATTAGTGGCTGTGTCTTCGCGATATTGTTCACGGATTTCGTGGTGTTACATTTCGCGAGAGATTATCTACGACTTTTGTGGACTTTATTTCGCGAGGTCACTAATAATATTTAATACTTCTTGATAATATTAGAAGTTTCATAGAGGCTAATTAAGAGGCTATTATCAATAATTGTGTATATTATTTCTCCAAATAGAGAATTATTTAATATATATTGCACTAGTGTTCACAGTATAATATTTACTAATTGCCAACCCACAACAGGGTAGGATATTAACCATTGACTAGTTGAACTATTATCGTTCATCCTAGTCCCATTATTACCATAGTCAGTTGTACTATATTGAATAACCTAACACCATTAATGAATGGTCCAGACCCTATTTTGGGTGTAATTTTATCAACTCGAATTGAGTTGTATATATAATAATTTACTTATGATCATTACACCTTTGAGTGATTAATTAGTGTCTCTACCATCCTAGGGTGATATAGAAGAGCTAACCTAAAGGTACTTCCAGTGACACTGGTTTATCACTCAAATCATTAGTGTGTATGATTGTATATATATATAATGTGTATTAATTTTAAGTGCTAACCTCTAGTAGAGGTAGGATTATTGCCTAGTGAGTTCAGAATTTACCCTAGGCTACCATTAGTGTTTGTTCAGTATTATGAGCAGCCCAAGTACAAGTCCCACAAGGCTTCACCAACGAGCCAGTATGGATAATGCAGGGAGAATGAAAAGAACCCTTGCAGGTCTTAAAGGCCACTTAACAAGACAGATCAAGAAATGTGAAGATTTGTCACAACAATCAACAGTTGATTATGCTGACCTGGAAAGCTATTATCAAGCAGCTGCAGGTAAATTTGAGCAAATCAAATGCCAAATGGCTGTCCTTGTGGGGACAGACTACTACCATCAATTCATTGGTAGCCCTACTAAGTATCAGGGTATAACCATGTTAAACTCTGCAGGAGGTAAATTACTCTCAGGCCCAGTATCAAGCCTGAGGAGACCTATGCCTGCAGATAAACAATACCAATAGAAATCTAAATTTGTCAGCTGATTATATTTCTCCAGTAGCATTATACTAAGGAGATTACAGCTGACTATACCAACAGAGGTTGATGTTAGTATCATCATTTGAAGCTGAAGATGAGTTCATGAGGCCTCAGTGGCAAATCAGTGAACAGTAGCCTAAAACAGCTACAAGTCACTGCGACCAATGTCACTGAACCCACTGCAGTCTCAGAACCATACTTTACTTTAATGACGAGCTATTCAATCTTCTGAATCAATTAACTAAATTAAACCCTAATAAATCTGATGACTGATTTGATACATTTATTATTTAATCAAGATGTATTCCATGGGCCTCAGTGTTTATATATCAGTGACCAGTTACCTGAAGAAACTTCAAGTTATATCTAATGTCACTGATCTCACTGCAGTCCCTGAATCATACTTGACTGTAGTACTTGATCACATCCAGTCTTCTGGGTTAAATAATAAGTAATAAGGCTTGAATATTAGCCTTTCAAGAGTTGACAGGGAAATGAAATCGCATTAGACTTCTAACCCCTACAACTCTAGTACGGGACATCCGTCCTGTACGAACAGACACACAAATGTGTGATTACTAACTACTAACATCAAATTAATCTAATAATTCGAAGGAGGAGTATCGGTGTTCGTCTGTTCTAATTAGGACTTCGACCCGTGAGCAGCCCCCTGGGGAATTATGTCGGAAAATCCGACACCATTTAATATATCATACAGACAGATAATAATTTCTGCTGTATTACCAACAAGTTACCCATAGAAAACGTAACTTGTAGTGGAATTACCATCTAAAGAAAACGGGATATCATCACCACATACTATTATAATTCACCAGCTATTTTGCTGGGAATTATTCTTAAATACATTAGTCTTTGGACTTTACCATCATAAAAACATCTTATATAAATTAACTTAATTATCAATATTAAAGTAGAGTAAATGTGACCCTTCTATCACTTTCTGAAATCTGGACAAAGTAGGCCAGGCGTCAGGGAGGAAGGAGGGCAGCCATTGTTGTGTCACCTCCGAGACGTGTGGAGCAAACCAGCTCCTATCATATCTGGACAATGTCGGCCAGACGTCAATAGAATGGAGTGTTAGATGCAGCCATTGTTTATATTGAGACCAGAGGCTCACACGGGAGCAAATACGGCTCCTGTTAATTTTACTTGGACGTAGTGTTATGGAAACCAAAGGTACCATCTCCAACACGATGTCTACAATTCAAGTTAAGTCTATCCGAAACCCGTTTATCATTCATTTATGGCCATTAATGTCAGGATATAGGGTGACCCGGTTAGATCACGTGGAAGCCTCAAACTAAAGGTAATTAAGCCAGGTCTTCAATGTTCCATGTACAGTTTCTCTGAAATACTTGTCATATATAGGATTCTGGCTTCACAGCTAGCGCACTTTTGACAGGTCAAGACGAGGATGCAAGATTATGTGCACCAGTTACTGGGTGATGGAAGCTACCTCAAAGAGGATAATTTGGTGTCTACACCCTAGTTATACCTGGTGGACTAACCTGCTGTACTATAAGATAAGGAACCTTTTCAATGTATGTAGTTATTGTAGTTTGATTGGCTGCATACATATTCAAAATATAAACCCCCCCTAATGTGTAGAGGATCGATTTGTGAGATTATGAGATTATTGCAGAAATACAGTCCACTTAACATTATACAAATTGCTATCGAAGTATATAAATTAACGTAAATATAAATTCATATAAATTAAATAAATATAAATCTCACAGGTCGGTTCCCACAGACGAGTTCAATATAACTCACCCTGTTAACCTTGTTAACGAGCTCACTGTAGCTCACCCTGTCAACACTGTTGACGAGTTCACTGAACTCACCCTGTTAACACTGCTAACGAGCTCACTGCAGCTCACCCTGTTGACGAGTTCACTGAACTCACCCTGTTAACGAGCTCACTGCAGCTCACCCTGTTAGCACTGCTAACGAGCTCACTGTAGCTCACCCTGTCAACACTGTTGACGAGTTCACTGAACTCACCCTGTTAACACTGTTAACGAGCTCACTGTAGCTCACCCTGTCAACACTGTTGACGAGTTCACTGTAACTCACCCTGTTAGCACTGCTAACGAGCTCACTGTAGCTCACCCTGTCAACACTGTTGACGAGTTCAATGTAACTCACCCTGTTAGCACTGTTAACGAGCTCAATATAGCTCACCATGTTCCCTAGTTCAATATAGCTCGACCTGTTAATGAGTTCAATACTGCTCACAATGTTAATTCGAGTACTTTGCTCACAATTAGCTTAGTCCCTTACTTAGGTAGGTTAGAAATTCAAACCATTTATTTAGGTAGGTTTAGGGACTTTAGTTAGTGTCAACTGAGTACTAGCCTAATCTGTACTCACCATTAATTACAGTTGACTATACTTATAGAGACTGATTTAATAAACTCAATTTCATGTAAAGGTGATTTCGTATTAACAAGTTTACAGTGTCAAGCCTATGAGCTGCCATTCAATTAGCTCATAAGTCAGAATGACTAGGCTATTAATCTCACTGTCGACTCAGAATTTTCCTTGATTTTAATGAATAAACTTTTCAGTTCTCTACCTTTCTAGTATTTTAGCTAGTTAGCCAATTAGTTGTACCATCAGTCAGAATGACTACTGCACGGCAGTGCACATTAAAATCAATTTCCTCATTTGAATTTGGGGTGATCGTGATATTGTCTAGTAACTCAATAGTTACAAGTCACAGCGACCCTAGACAGTGACCTTACTGTAGTCATAGTCTCCTTGATCTTGAATGACGAATAATACTTTACTGTATAATCATACAATAGTGTTATCAGTTCTTAGGAACTTATTCTGAGTTTGCCTACGATTCAGCAGCTACGTAATACACCATTACATGTCACTGCGACCCTAGTTGTTGAGTTTATTGTGAGCTTTAGAGAGTTCCTGATTACCGATGACTTAATCATTTAATGTTTCAATATTTAATACTTGTTTCCACTAAGGGAAACTACAAGCCTATTATAGTTCTTAACTAAGAGCAATTCTTTAATTTTTGTGTAGGCTATAAATAACATGTTTCATTTGACATGAAATTAGCAAGACCTAAGTTTCTTGTATGTCCTTGATAAATACGGGACATTCGTTATGTGTGTACTAACATACTAATATACTAATATTTATACCAACTTCGGGATAGGTGTCAGTACTACACATTACACTACGACCCTAGAATCCTCCCCCAGGAGTTATGTTGGAAATTTCCAACACTGAATACAACACTGTTGTATTCTCATTAAATATTACTAATTCTACTAATCATTGTAGTGAGTAAAATTAACCCAACGTAGAGTTCACATGTACTAATAATTACATCTGTACAATAGGCTAGAATTCTTACGTCACCCGACGCCAGTATTGCGTCAGATTTCATTGTAATAAACACATTTATATCCAATGTGCCTGAGAATTGAATTCGATTCTCTATAAACAACGGCGTTCTGTGTGATAATTAATTACAGATAAACTGATCTCCAACTAAAGCCAAATAGAGCGTTTATAGTTATAGCTGTTATCTAGTAATAAAATTAACGTCACGCGTGAATGCCCTAGAGAGACATTAATTCTTCTCCATTGTTCGTTTACTATCATGGAACTGGCAAATAATAATATTTAACTCTTCCAAATAATAAACCCGTCCTTACCCGAGCATTTCAAGCACAACCGCGAGAAATGATAATATCCATAATAAATAATTTGGTTAATAAACGCGGGACTCAGAGCGCGGCGAAAAGAGACGCCAGTGCACGTGTTGAAACGCTAACGAGTGGACCTGTTCACGTGGTGCTCACGAGGAGACGCCATTACCCAGCCATCAGGGTAAACGCTATCAATTCTCCAGAAGAAAGTCGCCACTGTGAGGCGTGAAGAACCTCGCAGACAATACCTTCACCTGGTGTCAGTGTCATTCACGGAACCTGTTAAATTTGGTTCTTTGTGACTCCACGTGACCGGCCAGTGAAGCGCGTCAGTATCCAGGATAGGCTAGACCAGAGCCTGGGACGCGAATTTCGGCAAGCCTAAACTTACACAGTGCCCATATTAGCTAAGTATCTTATCCTTATTTGATGCATCTGATAGGGTGTAGACTTATAGCTGGGTAGCTTGTCGTGACGACGTATAACAACCAACAATCACAGGTCATTATCCTTCTCTTACCATTAATATTAATTTATTGAGCATAGAAATACAGTAGTTTAATTTGTTGCTACTGGAAACATTTGTTTTGCAGCGTGCGTGAAGAATTCTCCGAGCTGCCATTTCCCATGTTAATCAACTCCTAGTGTTCCATGACGAGTCCAGGAGAATCAGAGGAAGCGTCGTGACTAACTTCTAAGGAATCGTTATTAAGCTAAGATTCCTTTGTATTCCTCTAATTTATTATATGTACTCTTTTACATGCAGAACTCTCTTCATTGGATTAACATGTGTTTATTATGATTATTATTATTTATGTTCATAATCTATGTTCTCATTCATGATAACGATAATGATTTCATAAGTATTCAAAGGATTAGATTATTATACATTGGATTAGTGAACGAACCACACTAGTTCCTGGACGTACTGAGTTCCAGTAATAACCCCCCAATGTAGGTGTTTGAGGTTTGATTCATTTAATTATACAGCCCATTAATTATTTCAGTGATCATATTCTCTAGTATTTTATCCATAGTTACTGGTTCATCTAGGAATTATCTAATGATCATAATTTCTCAGTTTCCCTCTTTACTATAAAAGCGGGTGGTCCTTCGTAATTTATTTTACTATATTAATATTTAAATAATTAGAGTCAAGCCCCAAATGTCCCACAGGAAGAAAGTTTAGTGCATGTGTTGAGGGAGTGGTAGCGAGTGGCTGGCTGGTGTGTGGCGGTAACTCTTCGTTGCTTTTCGACTCTCAATATTAACTTAGTGGTTCGTTATGGTGACCAAAACATGCAGATACTTATATATAACCTGTGTATAGAGTGTAATAGCAGCAAAACTATTTGTTTATTGTTTTATAAACATAATAATTGAATCACTAATATGCACATCATACTTTTGAGTATAGCGATTATTCACCACTTTTATTATATAAATATATTACAATACACACTATTGAATAATATTACTGCCAAAAAACTAAGAAAAAATCAATCGGAGACATTGAAATAATTAGGTAATAATATCTTTGAGGCAACTCCCACCTGTCAGCGCGGGTGACGCTGACCGGGTCTGACGACCACTCTGTCAATGCCCACTTTTCCCAGACTTCCACGGTCAATTGCGCCTAAAATATGTCACCTACGATTTGTTTTCCCCGTGCTCAGGGGACACAAATTAACATGTTTAGAAGACGAAAAAAAATTTGAATTTTTTTTCTTCCGCACAGAGGTGTAAATGTCCCCAGGGACCCCTGAACAGTGTAAGGGTTCACGAGAATATAATATTATTTAATTCCCTATAATTGCAACCTGGTTCTCATTAATGCATTACATCAGTAATTACTCGGAAAAGAATTATCCGTGATTAGTAATTTCTGTTGTGAATGTGAGCGACAAGATGAGGGAGGGCGGAGAGACGCCGCCATTCGCGATGCTGCTTTGCTAGAGACTCCAACAATGGCATCGTGCGTCCCGGGAGAGTCAATTTCCATCAATACTACGGTAGGCCCTTGCATTTAATCGGCCTAGGAGCGTGTAATTGCTCCAGTAGCAATCTGGAATTGCTACGGAGGACAACCAGCAGGTTAAGTGCCCTAATATTTGTTATATCGTGAGATCTTTAGGTATATCATTTTACTGTGCACTGTCCATCGTTATGCTACGCGACCTCCCCAAACAATAAGTACGTCCATAAGGAATGAAATTTATTCCTTTTAAGGCATAGTGAGGATATTATATAGTAGGTGTAACCAATTAGTATATTTAGTTGAAATTTCAGCATGTGTTGTAAGCGGTCGTGACCATCATGTTCCCACGCCATGCTTGAACTCACGTGTTGCCGCAAGTAGCAGACGACGCCATTGCACCTCTACCTCTCCGTTCACTATTACAGCTAAGCAGGTGAAATCTTTTCTATTATTTCTTTAATTGAGAAAATTATAGATCAGTCGAAGAGATTTAGTTTATTTGATTTGAGATACTTAACGTAATATGTTAACCTCATAAAAGTCAAATGAGAATAATTGCTTGATTAATCAACATATAATCTTTTTACCATTAATCAATTTATCTAATGTTTCTTAGTAGTATTCTTAACTAGTAGCGAATAGCTTCTTAATAGTATTCTTAACTAGTAGCTAATAGCTTCTTAATAGTATATCTATATAATATTAATATTAATTAATATTAATAGTATATCTACTTCTATAATAGTAGTAACTAATAGCTTCTTAATAGTATAATACTTCTAGTATTAACCCCCAATTTTGTGAAGGACGGAAAGTTTATTCTCGGACATTAATATTATACAGCCCATAAACGCTTAAAGAATAATCTTTAATAGATTCCTATCAATAGGCACTGGTATTTCAGAAATTATCATTTAACTCTATCTGTTTCCCTTTTCAGTCAAAATAGGGTTATTACGTTTGGTTACATTGATTATTAGCACAAAGGTGCTAATAATCAATGTAACCAAACTCAGTCAAACACTGATTCATCAGTGAGGCCTAAGAGCCCCACAGGTGCTCCTAAGAGACCTAATAGTCCAAAGAGCACTCCCAAGAGCCTCTTAATGGTTCCCCAGAGTACACCAAGTACTCACAAGAGAATAAATAACAAGCAAATGCAAGCAGCAAAACCATCACAACCTGCAAATACTGTTTTACCTAAACCGGTAACCCCTAAACGATCTGCAGGATGGGGAATGTGCTTGTTTTGCAATCAAAAACATTCTCTGTACAAATGTACCAATTATCCTAATAGAGACACAAGAGTCAGACGACTCAAACAGTTACATAAATGTACTAGGTGTCTCAAACCACATAATGTTAACAGCTGTGAAACCCCACTGAACACCTGCAATAGGTGTAGAAGGGGCAAGCATCATGCTGCACTGTGCAAATTAGTTAGGACAAATTATGTCAATCCTAGAATAGGACGTAGAGAATCTACACCAGTACAGTGCTGCAAGGTGCGAGATGTGTACAGCGTAACTTCACAAGCATCTCAAGTGGATGCTGCCTTGCCTACTGCCCAACTTCAAGTGAAGAACAGAGGAGCCAAGATCACCATACGTGGACTATTTGATCAAGGTTCCCAGAGAACTTTCATTACTCAAAGGGCAGCAGAGGCACTTAATTTACAACCAATCAGACAGGTAAAATTAAACTTGTCAGGGTTCATGATAAATCGAGGAACCCACGAATACTCAGTAGTTCAACCGCTTGTACGACTAGGTAGTCATGCCAAGGCTGTCCAAGCCATTGTTGTATATCAAATACCTTTAGACTTGAATAATAAAGGGTTTGGGGTACACAGCCCACTTCCTGCAGGAACGTGAAATTAATTTGGCTGACAACAAGTTAACGTCTGACCGCCTTAACAATGTAGATGTACTAGTCGGAGCCGACTACTATTACCAGTTCATAACTGGACATGTTAAACGATTGGGAATGAATATGGTCCAATCTGCAGATGGCTACTTACTTACTGGTAAAGTTCTGAATGTGAACAAGCCTAAGCCTGCCAACAATAATAAATTAGTCAGCAGTAAATCAATTCTCCAGCAACAAGCTAAAGGGAGAAACACAGCTGAGTAATAAACTCAGATTGAATGTAGTGCAATTGATACTCGCCGAGATGTTTCATAGCTCTCAGTGAAAACCAATGGTCCGTACTCAAACAAGTACAAGTCACAGCGACCAAGCCATTGAATTCACTGCAGACCTAGAATTATTCTCGACAAGTAGAAATTGACCACACTCAGTCTTCCTAGGTAAATTGTAATGTTGGGCTAGAGAATCTAGTATCCCCTAGGTAATTAATAATGTTAGGCTAGAGAATCTAGCACTCAATGCCACTGGCATTTCCTGAATTTAGTAATACTATGAAGTCATCAAGCAACTTCAGTAATTACAAATTCACTGGGACCACTGGTCCACTATACTTGCGCTAGAGGTTTGCCAAGAAAACCTTCTTAATACCATGTTTTCTGCACTAAGAGTTAGTGATAAATACTTGCATCAATTTGTTTGAGTTGTTTTTCTTTCGTTTCTGCTTAATTAGTGTAGGAGCGCAGCACGAACAAACTTGCAAACTTACCAATACGTAAGCGAATTTACAGAGAACTAATAACCCGTGAAACGTTTAGGTTGGGAAAATGTTACAAATTATCTTGAATAGGATTAATCGTAACAGTAATTTAATTTCCAGCAATCTTAGGTTTCTCTTTGTTTAATGCATTATCGTTAAACATCAGCATTGTTAATTAACATGCTTCATGAGCTTAATATAGCTCACCTTAGAATTAACGTAATAATATGAGTGCTTTTTCCCCATGCGCATACGAGCTTAATATTGCTCGCCATGACAATCGAACGCTTTAATGTTCCCCATGCCACGAGCACTGCTCGCTATGATAATTGAATGAGATAATACTCCACCTCGTTAATTTGAGCTCACTGTAGCTCACCCTGTTAACACTGTTAACGAGCTCACTCTGTCAACACTGTTGACGAGTTCAATATAACTCACCCTGTTAACCTTGTTAACGAGCTCACTGTAGCTCACCCTGTCAACACTGTTGACGAGTTCACTGAACTCACCCTGTTAACACTGCTAACGAGCTCACTGCAGCTCACCCTGTTGACGAGTTCACTGAACTCACCCTGTTAACGAGCTCACTGCAGCTCACCCTGTTAGCACTGCTAACGAGCTCACTGTAGCTCACCCTGTCAACACTGTTGACGAGTTCACTGAACTCACCCTGTTAACACTGTTAACGAGCTCACTGTAGCTCACCCTGTCAACACTGTTGACGAGTTCACTGTAACTCACCCTGTTAGCACTGCTAACGAGCTCACTGTAGCTCACCCTGTCAACACTGTTGACGAGTTCAATGTAACTCACCCTGTTAGCACTGTTAACGAGCTCAATATAGCTCACCATGTTCCCTAGTTCAATATAGCTCGACCTGTTAATGAGTTCAATACTGCTCACAATGTTAATTCGAGTACTTTGCTCGCAATTAGCTTAGTCCCTTACTTAGGTAGGTTAGAAATTCAAACCATTTATTTAGGTAGGTTTAGGGACTTTAGTTAGTGTCAACTGAGTACTAGCCTAATCTGTACTCACCATTAATTACAGTTGACTATACTTATAGAGACTGATTTAATAAACTCAATTTCATGTAAAGGTGATTTCGTATTAACAAGTTTACAGTGTCAAGCCTATGAGCTGCCATTCAATTAGCTCATAAGTCAGAATGACTAGGCTATTAATCTCACTGTCGACTCAGAATTTTCCTTGATTTTAATGAATAAACTTTTCAGTTCTCTACCTTTCTAGTATTTTAGCTAGTTAGCCAATTAGTTGTACCATCAGTCAGAATGACTACTGCACGGCAGTGCACATTAAATTCAATTTCCTCATTTGAATTTGGGGTGATCGTGATGCTGCGTGATGTTATTGTCTAGTAACTCAATAGTTACAAGTCACAGCGACCCTAGACAGTGACCTTACTGTAGTGTCATAGTCTCCTTGATCTTGAATGACGAATAATACTTTACTGTATAATCATACAATAGTGTTATCAGTTCTTAGGAACTTATTCTGAGTTTGCCTACGATTCAGCAGCTACGTAATACACCATTACATGTCACTGCGACCCTAGTTGTTGAGTTTATTGTGAGCTTTAGAGAGTTCCTGATTACCGATGACTTAATCATTTAATGTTTCAATATTTAATACTTGTTTCCACTAAGGGAAACTACAAGCCTATTATAGTTCTTAACTAAGAGCAATTCTTTAATTATTGTGTAGGCTATAAATAACATGTTTCATTTGACATGATATTAGCAAGACCTAAGTTTCTTGTATGTCCTTGATAAATACGGGACATTCGTTATGTGTGTACTAACATACTAATATACTAATATTTATACCAACTTCGGGATAGGTGTCAGTACTACACATTACACTACGACCCTAGAATCCTCCCCCAGGAGTTATGTTGGAAATTTCCAACACTGAATACAACACTGTTGTATTCTCATTAAATATTACTAATTCTACTAATCGTTGTAGTGAGTAAAATTAACCCAACGTAGAGTTCACATGTACTAATAATTACATCTGTACAATAGGCTAGAATTCTTACGTCACCCGACGCCAGTATTGCGTCAGATTTCATTGTAATAAACACATTTATATCCAATGTGCCTGAGAATTGAATTCGATTCTCTATAAACAATGGCGTTCTGTGTGATAATTAATTACAGATAAACTGATCTCCAACTAAAGCCAAATAGAGCGTTTATAGTTATAGCTGTTATCTAGTAATAAAATTAACGTCACGCGTGAATGCCCTGGAGAGACATTAATTCTTCTCCATTGTTCGTTTACTATCATGGAACTGGCAAATAATAATATTTAACTCTTCCAAATAATAAACCCGTCCTTACCCGAGCATTTCAAGAACAACCGCGAGAAATGATAATATCCATAATAAATAATTTGGTTAATAAACGCGGGACGCGGCGAAAAGAGACGCCAGTGCACGTGTTGAAACGCTCACGAGCGGACCTGTTCACGTGGTGTTCACGAGGAGACGCCTTTACCCAGCCATCAGGGTAAACGCTATCAATTCTCCAGAAGAAAGTCGCCACTGTGAGGCGTGAAGAACCTCGCAGACAATACCTTCACCTGGTGTCAGTGTCATTCACGGAACCTGTTAAATTAGGTTCTTTGTGACTCCACGTGACCGGCCAGTGAAGCGCGTCAGTATCCAGGATAGGCTAGACCAGAGCCTGGAACGCGAATTTCGGCAAGCCTAAACTTACACAGTGCCCATATTAGCTAAGTATCTTATCCTTATTTGATGCATCTGATAGGGTGTAGACTTATAGCTGGGTAGCTTGTCGTGACGACGTATAACAACCAACAATCACAGGTCATTATCCTTCTCTTACCATTAATATTAATTTATTGAGCATAGAAATACAGTAGTTTAATTTGTTGCTACTGGAAACATTTGTTTTGCAGCGTGAGTGAAGAATTCTCCGAGCTGCCATTTCCCATGTTAATCAACTCCTAGTGTTCCATGACGAGTCCAGGAGAATCAGAGGAAGCGTCGTGACTAACTTCTAAGGAATCGTCATTAAGCTAAGATTCCTTTGTATTCCTCTAATTTATTATCTGTACTCTTTTACATGCAGAACTCTGTTCATTGGATTAACATGTGTTTATTATGATTATTATTATTTATGTTCATAATCTATGTTCTCATTCATGATAACGATAATGATTTCATAAGTATTCATAGGATTAGATTATTATACATTGGATTAGTGAACGAACCACACTAGTTCCTGGACGTACTGAGTTCCAGTAATAACCCCCCAATGTAGGTGTTTGAGGTTTGATTCATTTAATTATACAGCCCATTAATTATTTCAGTGATCATATTCTCTAGTATTTTATCCATAGTTACTGGTTCATCTAGGAATTATCTAATGATCATAATTTCTCAGTTTCCCTCTTTACTATAAAAGCGGGTGGTCCTTCGTAATTTATTTTACTATATTATTATTTAAATAATTAGAGTCAAGCCCCAAATGTCCCACAGGAAGAAAGTTTAGTGCATGTGTTGAGGGAGTGGTAGCGAGTGGCTGGCTGGTGTGTGGCGGTAACTCTTCGTTGCTTTTCGACTCTCAATATTAACTTAGTGGTTCGTTATGGTGACCAAAACATGCAGATACTTATATATAACCTGTGTATAGAGTGTAATAGCAGCCAAACTATTTGTTTATTGTTTTATAAACATAATAATTGAATCACTAATATGCACATCATACTTTTGAGTATAGCGATTATTCACCACTTTTATTATATAAATATATTACAATACACACTATTGAATAATATTACTGCCAAAAAACTAAGAAAAAATCAATCGGAGACATTGAAATAATTAGGTAATAATATCTTTGAGGCAACTCCCACCTGTCAGCGCGGGTGACGCTGACCGGGTCTGACGACCACTCTGTCAATGCCCACTTTTCCCAGACTTCCACGGTCAATTGCGCCTAAAATATGTCACCTACGATTTTTTTTTCCCCCGTGCTCAGGGGACACAAATTAACATGTTTAGAAGACGAAAAAAAATTTGAATTTTTTTTCTTCCGCACAGAGGTGTAAATGTCCCCAGGGACCCCTGAACAGTGTAAGGGTTCACGAGAATATAATATTATTTAATTCCCTATAATTGCAACCTGGTTATCTTGAGGTTATCTTGAGATGATTTCGGGGCTTTTAGTGTCCCCGCGGCCTGGTCCTCGACCAGGCCTCCACCCCCAGGAAGCAGCCCGTGACAGCTGACTAACACCCAGGTACCTATTTTACTGCTAGGTAACAGGGGCATAGGGTGAAGAAACTCTGCCCATTGTTTCTCGACGGCGCCTGGGATTGAACCCAGGACCACAGGATCACAAGTCCAGTGTGCTGTCCGCTCGGCCGACCGGCTGGTTCTCATTAATGCATTACATCAGTAATTACTCGGAAAAGAATTATCCGTGATTAGTAATTTCTGTTGTGAATGTGAGCGACAAGATGAGGGAGGGCGGAGAGACGCCGCCATTCGCGATGCTGCTTCGCTAGAGACTCCAACAATGGCATCGTGCGTCCCGGGAGAGTCAATTTCCATCAATACTACGGTAGGCCCTTGCATTTAATCGGCCTAGGAGCGTGTAATTGCTCCAGTAGCAATCTGGAATTGCTACGGAGGACAACCAGCAGGTTAAGTGCCCTAATATTTGTTATATCGTGAGATCTCTAGGTATATCATTTTACTGTGCACTGTCCATCGTTATGCTACGCGACCTCCCCAAACAATAAGTACGTCCATAAGGAATGAAATTTATTCCTTTTAAGGCATAGTGAGGATATTATATAGTAGGTGTAACCAATTAGTATATTTAGTTGAAATTGTGAAATGTGTTGTAAGCGGTCGTGACCATCATGTTCCCACGCCATGCTTGAACTCACGTGTTGCCGCAAGTAGCAGACGACGCCATTGCACCTCTACCTCTCCGTTCACTATTACAGCTAAGCAGGTGAAATCTTTTCTATTATTTCTTTAATTGAGAAAATTATAGATCAGTCGAAGAGATTTAGTTTATTTGATTTGAGATACTTAACGTAATATGTTAACCTCATAAAAGTCAAATGAGAATAATTGCTTGATTAATCAACATATAATCTTTTTACCATTAATCAATTTATCTAATGTTTCTTAATAGTATTCTTAACTAGTAGCGAATAGCTTCTTAATAGTATTCTTAACTAGTAGCTAATAGCTTCTTAATAGTATATCTATATAATATTAATATTAATTAATATTAATAGTATATCTACTTCTATAATAGTAGTAACTAATAGCTTCTTAATAGTATAATACTTCTAGCATTAACCCCCAATTTTGTGAAGGACGGAAAGTTTATTCTCGGACATTAATATTATACAGCCCATAAACGTTTAAAGAATAATCTTTAATAGATTCCTATCAATAGGCACTGGTATTTCAGTAATTATCATTTAACTCTATCTGTTTCCCTTTTCAGTCAAAATAGGGTGGTCCTTCGATTAATTCAAATTAATCTATTAATTAAATATCAATCAATTAATAGAGAGTAATCTTTTTTCCCAACACCACTCATGTGTCTATCATCTGTGTCAACTCATGTGTTGCTCGTCTGGGTCCACTTATGTATCGTTCATCTGTGTCTACTCAAGTGTCGTTCATCTGTGTCCACTTATGTGTCGTTCATCTGTATACACTCATGTGTTGTTCATCTGTGTCCACTCATATGTCTTTCATTTGTGTTCACTCATGTGTTGTTCATCTGTGTCCACTCGAGTATCGTTCATATGTGTACAATCATATGCTGTTAATCTGTGTCCACTCATGTGTCGTTCATCTGTTTTCACTCATGTGTCGTTCACATATGTCAACTCATGTGTCTTTCATCTGTGTCCACTCATGTGTTGTTCATCTGTGTCCACTCATGTGTTGGTTACCTATGTCCACCCATGCGTCGTTCATGCGTCCAGTCATCTGATGTTCATCTGTGTCCACTAAAGTATCGTTCATATGTGTTCACTTATATGATGTTCATCTGTGTCCACTCATGTATCGTTCATATGTGTTCACTTATATGCTGTTAATCTATGTCCGCTCATGTATTGTTCATCTATGTCCACTCGTGTGTCTTTCATTTGTGTCCACTCATGTGTTTTTCATTTGTGTCCACTCATGTGTCTTTCATTTGTGTCCAATCATGTGTCGTTCATCTGTGTCCACTTGTATGTCTTTCATCAGTGTCCACTCAAGAATTATTCATCTGTGTCCGTTCATGTGTCCTTCACTTGTGTCCTCTCGTGTGTTGTTCATCTGTGGCCACTCAAGTATTGTTCATATGTATCCAATCATATGCTGTTAATCTGTATCCACTCCTGTGTCGTTCATTTCTGTCCACTCGTGTGTCTTTCATCTATGTACACTATTGTGTTGGTTATCTGTGTCCACTCTTGTGTCTTTCATCCGTGTCCACTCATGAGTTGTTCATCTGTGTCCACTCATGTGTCGTTCATATGTGTCTACTCAAGTGTTGTTCATCTGTGTCCTCTCAAGTATCGTTTATATGTGTCCACTCATGTGTCTTTCATCTGTGTCCACTCATGTGTCGATCATCTGTGTCCACTCATGTATCGTTCATCTGTGTCCACTCATGTTTGTCTTTCATCAGGGTCCACTCAAGTACCGTTCATATGTGTCCTCTCAAATGCCCTCCCGTGTGTATCTTTCATCTGTGTCCTCCCGTGTGTATCTTTCATCTGTGTCCTCCCGTGTGTATCTTTCATCTGTGTCCACCCATGATTCGTTCCTCTGTGTACAGTCATGTGTTGTTCATCTGTGTCCACTCAAGTATCGTTCATCTGTGTCCACTCAAATGCTGTTAATCTGTGTCTACTCATGTGTCGTTCATCTGTGTCCACTCATGTATCGTTAATATATGTCCACTAATATGCTGTTAATATGTGTCCAATCATGTGTCGTTCATGTGTGTCCACTCGTGTGTCTTTCATCAGTGTCCACTCATGAATTGTTCATCTGTGTCCACTCATGTGTCTTTCATTTGTGTCCCCTCATGTATTGTTCATGTGTCCACTCATGTATCGTTCATCTGTGTCCTCTCAAGTATCGTTCATATGTGTCTACTCACGTGTCTTTTATCTGAGTCCACTCATTTGTCGATCATCTGTGTCCTCTCATGTGTCGTTCATCTGAGTCCACTCACGTGTCGTTAATCTGTGTCCACCCATGTGTGTCTTTCATCTGTGTCCACTCATGTGTCGTTAATCTGTGTCCACTCATGTGTCCACTCATGTGTCCTTCATCTGTATCCACTCTCGTGTCGTTCATATGTGTCCAAACATGTATCGTTCATATGTGTCTACTCATCTGCTATTAATCTGTGTCCAGTCATGTGTCGATCATTTGTGGCAACATGTGTGTCTTTCATCCGTGTCCACTCATGTGCTGTTCATCTGTATCCACTCATGTGTCTTTCATCTGTGTCCACTCATGTGTCGTTCATCTGTTTCCACTCATGTATCATTCACTTGTGTCTGCTCATGTGTTGTTCATCTGTGCGCACTCATATGTCTTTCATTTGTGTGCACTCATGTGTTGTTCATATGTGTCCACTCGAGTATCGTTCATATGTGTCAGCTCATATGTTGTTAATCTGTGTCCACTCATGTGTCGTTAATTTGTACCCACTCATGTGTCGTCCATCTGTTTTCAATCATGTGTCGTTCATCTTGTGTTTTTCATCTGTGTCCACTCATGAGTCTTTCAATTCTGTCCTTTAATGTGTTGTTCATCTGTGTCCACTCATGTGTCGTTCATCTGTGTCCACCAATGTGTCGTTCATCTGTGTCCCGTCATGTGTTGTTCATCTGTGTCCACTTAAGTATCGTATATGTGTCCACTCATATGCTGTTCATATGTCTCACCTCATGTGTTGTTCATCTGTGTCCACTCATGTATCGTTCATCTGTGTCAACTCAAGTATCGTTCATATGTGTGTATTCATGTGTCTTTCATCTGAGTCCACTCATGTGTCAATCATCTATGTTCTCTCATGTGTCGTTCATCCGTGTCCACTTATGTATCATTCATATATGTCCACTAATATGCTGTTAATCTGTGTCCAATCATGTTTCTTCATCTGTGTCCACTCGTGTGTCTTTCATCAGTGTCCACTCATGTATTGTTCTTCTGTGTCCACTCATGTGTCTTTCATTTGTGTCCTCTCGTGTGTTGTTCATCTGTGTCCACTCAAGTGTCTTTCATATGTGTTCACTAATATGCTGTTAATCTGTGTCCAATCATGTGTCGTTCATCTGTGTCCACTCGTATGTCTTTCATCAGTGTCCACTCATGTATTATTCATCTGTGTCCGTTCTTGTGTCCTTCATTTGTGTCCTCTCGTGTGTTGTTCATCTGTGTCCATTCAAGTATTGTTCATATGCGTCCAATCATATGCTGTTAATCTGTATCCACTCCTGCGTCATCCATTTCTGTCCACTCGTGTGTCTTTCATCTGTGTACACAATTGTGTTGGTTATCTGTGTCCACTCATGTGTCTTTCATCCGTGTCCACTCATGAGTTGTTCATCTGTGTCCACTCATGTGTCGTTCATATGTGTCTACTCAAGTGTTGTTCATCTGTGTCCTCTCAAGTATCGTTTATATGTGTCCACTCATGTGTCTTTCATCTGTGTCCACTCATGTGTCGATCATCTGTGTCCACTCATGTGTCGTTCATCTGTGTCCACTCATGTTTGTCTTTCATCAGGGTCCACTCATGTTTGTCTTTCATCAGGGTCCACTCATGTTTGTCTTTCATCAGGGTCCACTCATGTTTGTCTTTCATCAGGGTCCACTCATGTTTGTCTTTCATCAGGGTCCACTCATGTTTGTCTTTCATCAGGGTCCACTCATGTTTGTCTTTCATCAGGGTCCACTCATGTTTGTCTTTCATCAGGGTCCACTCATGTTTGTCTTTCATCAGGGTCCACTCATGTTTGTCTTTCATCAGGGTCCACTCATGTTTGTCTTTCATCAGGGTCCACTCATGTTTGTCTTTCATCAGGGTCCACTCATGTTTGTCTTTCATCAGGGTCCACTCATGTTTGTCTTTCATCAGGGTCCACTCATGTTTGTCTTTCATCAGGGTCCACTCATGTTTGTCTTTCATCAGGGTCCACTCATGTTTGTCTTTCATCAGGGTCCACTCAAGTACCGTTCATCTGTGTCCTCCCGTGTGTATCTTTCATCTGTGCCCACTTATATGTCGTTCATCTCAGTCCACTCATGTGTCATTCATCTGTGTCCACCCATGATTCGTTCCTCTGTGTCCAGCCATGTGTTGTTCATCTGTGTCCACTCAAGTATCGTTCATATGTGTCCACTCAAGTATTGTTGGAAATTTCCAACACTAATACAGTACTATTGTATTATAATAAATCAGTATTAAAATATACTAACTACAGTAGTTACTAAAACTTACTAACAACAATGTTCACATAAACTACCATTATATCTGCATATGGATACTGGAATTCTTACGAAACCAAGCACCATTATTGCGTCAGATTATCTAGTTAAACACATTTATAGCCAGTGTGTTAGAGAATTGAATGTGATTCTTTAAAATCATCAGTATTCCGTGTGATAATTATTTATGGATAACATAACTCCCAAATAATTCTAAATCGAGAGTTTTTAGTTACAATTGTTATCAAGTAATAATTTTACCGTCACGCGTGAATGCCATGGAGAAAACTAAAATCTTCTCCATTTCTTGTTTACCACCATAAGACAAGAAAGTAAAAATATTTAAATCCCTGGAATTACAACACAGTCTTTATTAAAGTCTTTCAGCCACAATTGCGCGAAATAATTTTATTCGTGATAAATAATTTTTGTGGTGAATTCGGGGACGCGGGTTGAGGAGGGAGGAGAGACGCCATTGTGTGTGGGTGGTGAACTCGTGTTGCGGAATTGAGCAACAAAGGTCATGGCGTCAGAGTCTGAGACACGTGACGTTGGGATTATCAGTAAGAATTACACTGGTACTCAACCCAGAATGAATAATTATTCTTCTACGTGATCTGCAGTGCTCGGTCAACTAATAACGCATCGATATTCAGGCCAAGCTCTTAACCACGTGTACGACATTGTGGAAGTTTGAGACTGAGACGCGATACCGGCAGGCTTCAGCATAATTTGCACCTTTCGATAAGTATATAGTTCCTTTTTGATGCATCATTAGAGATTGTATATGTCGTGGGCAGCCTGTCGTTATATCGAACGACTACAAAAAATCCAACGTTAGTACCGCACTAATCTTTATTTTATATTTCATGAATATTCAGATTTAAGTAGCCTAGTTCAATGCTACATAATATCCCTTAAATTACAGCTCATATGTGAGGAATCAACGAGCTGTTACCTACATTCGTGTTATTCACCTCTAAGGGCTTCTACGTGGAGATCCTGAGATCACGAGGACGAGGCGTGAATGATGTCATAGAAATCGTCTTAAAGCTAAGACTTTTTGTACACATTTAATTACTCCAATTTTGCTATTTGTTCATGATACTATCAAATTGAATACTCGTCATGTACAGTGGAGATAAAATGTGTTTATTTAGATGATTGCTTTCTAATGCTAATAATCTTTATAATTCCTATTGGTAATTGCCTATTGATTCTACAATAATTTGGTCATAATATTCTTTATCAAACAATGAACTGGTGCACGAACCACACTAGTTCCTAGACGTATATGAAGTTCTAGCAAACCCCCCCCCCCCCCCCCCCCAATGTAGGTGTTTGAGGCTCTGACTTTAGGTAATTAACCATACAGCCCATTATTTATTTAAGTGATTATGCTTTCTAATATTTATCCATAGACACTGGTTCTTCCTTGTGTTTCTAATGATCACTTTTTATTAGTTTCCCTCTTTTCTCAAAAGTGGGTGGTCCTTCGTAATTGATTTCATTAATTTAATAATTAGATAAATTGAGTCAAGCCCCAGATATCCCACATTATGGTCCTTCGAACCAGATAAATATAAATATACTTATTAGTAATAACTAATCATCGTGTGAAGTAGTCTAGACTAACCACATTAATTAATTGTGTCTACCGGCAGCGTAACACATAGGTTAGCCTAATTCACACCAATTCATTGCTACTTATACCTCATGTATAAGGTATCACTCGTGGGACACAGTCAGTTACCCACAACACTTAGACCTATACCTCATACTGAAGTAAGAATCTTTAGGTCACAAGGAGCAACAGCTCATAACTTCTACAACAATTCCACACTAACATCTGCGTTAGAGTGGCCTCACCATCTAACCATTATTTATTTAGGTAGTAATGACATCCATCCTACTCGTCATCCAGCTGAGGCGATTAATCACCTTAAAACCATAATTTCTTCATTTAAACTCATCAGCAATTCGGTAGTATTCACATTAGTGGAACCTCGCCAACTGAGTAATGATAATCGTTGGGGAGTAACACCAGAATATTACCAGAGAGCTGCCAAATACATAAACTTCAGGCTGAAAATTTGAGTACGATTGGATGCCACTTATATCCAATTTACAGCCAGACCATACAGGCAAAACCTGGCAAGAGATGGTGTACACCTGTCAGGTGAATCTAGGTCACATGTAGTTGACAAATTGATCAACACAATCAATTATCACAAACGGCTGTGGCTAGCAAGCCAAAATTAACTGTACATAATTGTTTTTCACTTGTGTGTGCATGTGGCACATTTATATAAACTATAAAATCCAAAAAAAACAAAAATACAGCACAATTATATATTCACATTACAGCACTACAATAATCTTTGCCAACCTTTGTTAGGTAGGAATTTATACTGTGATTGTGCTGAATTTGGCACAAACACAGACTAAATAAATTTGTAGTTTCTTAGGTAGAAATTCTCACGACTAGACTTGAGCTAGTTAGTAGTACATTTATTATTCATTTTGTGCTGACCCTATCAAGGGTGGGATTAAACCTTAAGATAACTCTGATTAGAGTCTATCCATATTAATTCTTCTTGTACTCATTATTTTGTGTGTATACATTTTGAGTGCTGCTGAATGATCACCATTACATCTAATGGTGATAAAGATCAGCTAGCCGGACGAAAGTTAATGGTGAAGTTCAAGCACTGCTCAAAATAATTAGCTACTTTTTGTTAGGTAGGTACATTTAACCTCGAGTGAGGTAGAGTGTAATTTAGCCACATTAAAATAGGCTATACTTAATATTACTTGTCAACCAATGAGCAAGTACCCAAGCTTCATTAGTAATACTTATTCAAATCCCATGAAGTTTGGACTTAAAACCATCATGGCTACTCCTGAACAATTAAGGAGAACCTATATTGGCCTCAAAGGTCATTTAACTAGACTAATTAACAAGTCTGAGGCCTTGTCTAAAGCAACTCCCATTGATTCCTATCGATTAGAAACATCAGTGAGAGTGGCTGATCTGAAATTTGATCAAGTTAGATCTACAAGCCAGTCTTATCTCGACCTGCCGAATACCATAGAAACTGATCCTGATGAAATGGATCGAATTCTAGCAGATATTTCCCAATATGAAGATGAGACTCAAGATAAACTTGACATACTATCCAATCTAGTAACACAATCTAAATCTAATACAAATAATACTATGTCTCAATCCAGTAATCAATTACTTGAGGTTCGTTTACCTACTTTAGACTTACCTACATTTGCAGGGCTGGATAAAGAAAATTGGGACAACTTTTGGACTTCATTTGAAGTTCATATACATAGAAAATCTTCTCTTGACAAGATTTCTAAATTCTCATACCTGATTAGTCTTCTCAAAGGAGAGGCTAAAAAGGTCATAAATAACCTAGCTCTCACTGAGAGTAATTATGAGGAAGCTATAAAACTGCTAAAGTTGAACTATTGCAACAAGGAGTTGAGTATAGCTAACCTTTATTACCAGTTGCTAGATCTGAATGCACCAAGTAACAGACCAGACTCACTTCAAAGTTTCAGGCTAGAAGTAGAGTTGTTGGATATTTCCAACATCGAATACAGCATTGTTGTATTCTCATTACTTATTACTAACCATACTAAATGTTGTAGTAAGTAAAATTAACAACTCGTAGAATTCTCATGTACTAATAATTCATCTGTGCATTAGGCTAGAATTCTCACGTCACCTGATGCCAGTATTGCGTCAGATTTCTTTATAATAAAACACATTATATTCAATTTGTGTGAGAATTAAATACGATTCTCCATAATTAAAGCATTCTGTATGACAACTGATTGCAGACGAATTGTTCTTTAACTAAAAGCTGAATAGAGCGTTAGGATCATAGCGTCTACCTCGCGATAGAGTTAACGTCATCAATGAATGCCATGGGGAGACATTAATTCCTCTCCCTTATATATTTACTATTCTTAAATTGGTAAATAATAATATTTCGTTCCTCTAAATAATAAACCCGTCCAGTCTTTAAAGTTTCAAGCGTGAATGCGAGAAATATTAATGTTCGTGACAATAATTTGTGTTATGAACGTCGACTCGGCGTGGGTTGGAGGGACGCCACCATCCTCAGTACGCGGACACGTGCAGAGCCGAAAGGAGGCAGAACTGTGCTTACCGTACTCATAAAGGACGCCATTGCCCAGCAAATCGGGCAGGTGTTATTCATCCTCAGATGAAAGCCGCCACTGTGAGGCGTGAACGACCTTGCAGATAATATCTTCAACTAGTGCTGGTGTTAAATGAGGGACCCCTAGACTTGGTTCCTGACGACACGTGATCAGCCAGCTTGAAACGCATCACAATCCAGGATAGGTTCACCGGAGCCTGATGCGAAATTACGGCAATCTTAATACTTATACAGTGCCCACAGCTAAGTACCCTTTACTTGATGCATCATTTACAGGTCTAATAATAGCGGGGTGATTGTTCGTCAAGCAGCGGGATAACACCTAATAACAGGTGATTAGAATTCCATCTGTAGATATTAATAATTTTGAATATGAATTGAGTAGTTAAATCAATTGCTACTGGTAGTTATTTATCTTGCAGCTCGAGAGACGAATTCCTCATGCTGTCTTCTCCATGTTAACCGTACCATTCGTCAGTGTACCAGACTTGGAGATTAAGAGGACTTCCATGGTTATCTAAAGGAATCTGCTACAAGCTAAGGCTTATTTCTTTTTATCCATTTCCTTGCAATTTGATGTATTCAGAATGTTTGATATTAATGTGTGATTTACTGTAACTCATTATTATGCTCATATTCATGTTCTTCTTTATGTGAATGATATTATATTCAGCATTATTTATAGGATTAGATTATTATTAATTGAATTAGTGAACGAACCACACTGATTCCTGGACGTACTTACCTCCAGTAATAACCCCCCAATGCAGGTGTTTGAGGTTTGTTTCTTTAATAATACAGCCCATTAATTATTCTTATGATCATGTTTCTAGTTATATCCATAGTCACTGGTTTTCTCTAGAATTTTATCCAATGATCTGAAATTCTCAGTTTCCCTCTTTACTTTAAAAGCGGGTGGTCCTTCGTAATTTAATTTGCTACATTAATTATTAATTAATCAGAATCAAGCCCAAATATCCCACATTATGGTCCTCTTCGAACCGGATAGGCATTAAATTTATAATTAAAATATTAACCATTAATAACTAATCCTTGTGTGATAGTAGCTAGACTAACTATTTAATTAATTGTGTCAACTAACAGTGTAACACACCAGTTAGCCTAGATCACACTAACAGCTACCTTATACATAGCTTTAGTGGGTCATAGCCAATTACCCACAACATTTAGTCCTACACTTCATACTGGAGTAGAATCTTTAGGTCACCAAGAGCAACAGCTCATAACCTTATATTAATCACTAACACCAATTAAGTGTTAACCATTTAGGCTATACCAATGTTTCAATACATGGCTGTCAGCAGACTGTCCATTATAGCCTGAATCCATGTTATAATTACTGATTCACTCAAGTCAGTGGATCATTAACATTTAGGGATCCAGTATACTAATATAAATTACTGATCTCATTCTAGTTAATCATTACTAACCCTGATAATATTTTATTCCACAATTAGGAGTACATTCAGGAGTTAGATAATATTTACGGCAGTAGAATACTTGCCAAACACAATTAATTCTTTTGTGTTTATTTAATTTCTTATCCACATAATTACACAAGTGTATATTATATAAAATACAAAAACCCAAAAACACAGCACAATTATTTGCACATTACTGCACCATAATATAATCTTTGCCAACCTTATTAGGTAGCAATTTAGTCTGTGATTGTGTTGAATTTGGCACAAGCACAGACTAAATATAGTTGTAGTTTCTCAAGTAGAAATTCACACGACTAGGCTTGAGCTAGTTAGTGACACATATATTATTCTTTTGTGCTGACCCTATCAAGGGTGGGATTAACCATTTATTGTGTAATTATTTTATTGCATATTTCTATGTATGTCTTTGAGTGTTACTGTAAGTCTGCTACCCATCCGAGGCTGATTTAGAAGAGCTAAGCTGAGGAACACCTGTAGTGAAACCAAGGTACCACTCAAATCTTAGTTACTTATTATTAGGTAGGTAGCTAACCTCTAAATGAGGTAAATTACAACCAGCCTCAAGAAATATCAGGCTGTCAATACTTATACCTTCTCTACATCAAGGAGCAGACACCATAGCTATACCACTAGCTACATAAGCCCTATCAGGCTGTCAATACTTATACCTGCTCTACATCAAGGAGCAGACTATAGCTATACCACTAGCTACATAAGCCCTATCAGGCTGTCAATAATTATACCTGCTCTGCATTAAGGAGCAGACTATAGCTAAACCACTAGCTACATAAGCCCTATCAGGCTCAATTTACCGCAAGAATGAATCCTTTAGAAAGGAATGCAAGATTCTTGACAGCTCTTCAACGTCCCTTAGGAAAACTGCTTATGAAATGTCATTTCTGTGTCGAAACTGACCCAGGTGACGTCTATAGACTAGCAAGTTCCATAAGGATCGCCATCCAAAAATATGACTATATCAAGACTGTAATCGAGTCCCATAGGAATTTACTCCAAGTCGGTCATACTGTCTCAGACCACTTACGTCTAACAGAATCTGATCTCGATAACTATGAACATTCCGTTCAAACCAGTTTAGACCGATATATGGAGGTGCTTGCGAGACAAGATATTCCCGAGTGGGTGGATCAGATCATTAATAGACCTGTGTCCAAGTTAACACTCAGTTCAGATGAAATACCTGAACTACCTCAAGACGAGGAGAATCCTCTAATCAATGCTGATCACTATACAGGATCAACAACTGAAGATCAACCTTCATTTTCTAACCTCGCATCTAATACAGCTTCATGTGATGATTTGTTTACAGAGTCTGATCAAATTTCAGACCACTCTTCTCAATGTTCCCTGGATTCTATAAGTTCAATACATAATGCTACTGAATTAACTAGCTTATCACCAGAACCCAGAGAAACAAGTGAAGCTGCAGATGAAACAAGTGAAGCTGCAATGATCAGTGAATCTGAACCAGAAAATGATAAAGCTAATGCTGCAGCGGCAGCCGAAGCTGTAATCAAAGCTGAGGCTAAGCAAGAAGCCTTAAGCAACACAAGTAATGGTCACAATTGCTCTCAACAGCCTTCTAAAGTAAGTGCTGACAATGAGAAGACTATTATAAACCTTGTACACCAATTATTAAATTTATCTTCACCAGAACAATCAGTTGACTCTTTACAAGCCTTTAGTTTTCAGCTTGAGTCACTTATAAATTCTTTCAGTAAAGAGGTGGATCACCCAACTACTGAGTGGATGACTAAAATTATCATCCAGAGAAAATTGTCTGGTGACACACTTAATAAACTATATGTATGCCAGAATGGTAATAACCTGTCAATGCAGGATATATTTACAGGTTTGCGTAATATGAGCAATCATACAGCAGACCAAGCAATTAATGCTAAATCTGAATGCACCAAAACTGTACCTACATCAGTTTCCTTACCTGAAACTCCTAAAGTGACACTGTCACTAGGTAACCAAGGTGCTAATAATCAATGTAACCAAAATCAGTCAAACACTGATTCATCGGTGAGGCCTAAGAGTCCCACAGGTGCTCCTAAGAGACCTAATGGTCCAAAGAGCACTGCTAATAACTCCATAAGTGCTCCTAAGAGACCTAATAGTCCAAAGAGCACCCCCAATGATTTCACAGGTGCTCCTAAGAGACCTGATAGTCCAAAGAGCACCCCCAAGAGCCTATTAATGGTTCCCCAGAGTACACCAAGTACTCACAAGAGAATGAATAACAAACAAATGCAAACAGCAAAACCATCACAACCTGCAAATACTGTTTTACCTAAACCGGTAACCCCTAAACGATCTGTAGGATGGGGAATGTGCTTGTTTTGCAATCAAAAACATTCTCTGTACAAATGTACTAATTATCCTAATAGAGACACAAGAGTCAGACGACTCAAACAGTTACACAAATGTACTAGGTGTCTCAAACCACATAATGTTATCAGCTGTGACACCCCACTGAACACCTGCAATAGGTGTAGAAGGGGCAAGCATCATGCTGCACTGTGCAAATTAGTTAGTACTAATTATGTCAATCCTAGAATAGGACGTAGAGAATCTACACCAGTACAGTGTTGCAAGGTTCGAGATGTGTACAGCGTAACTTCCCAAGCATCTCAAGTGGATGCTGCCTTGCCTACTGCCCAACTTCAAGTGAAGAACAGAGGAGCCAAGATCACCATACGTGGACTATTTGACCAAGGTTCCCAGAGAACTTTTATTACTCAAAGAGCAGCAGAGGCACTTAATTTACAACCAATAGGACAGGTAAAATTAAACTTGTCAGGGTCCATGATAAATCGAGGAACCCAAGAATACTCAGTAGTTCAACCGCTTGTACCACTAGGTAGTCGTGCCAAGGCTGTCCAAGCCATTGTTGTAGATCAAATACCTTTAGACTTAAATATTAAGGGTCTGGGGTACACAGCCCACTTCCTGCAAGAATGTGAAATTAATTTGGCTGACAACAAATTAATGTCTGACCGCCTTAACAATGTAGATGTACTAGTAGGAGCCGACTACTATTACCAGTTCATAACTGGACATGTTAAACGATTGGGAATGAATATGCTCCAATCTGCAGGAGGCTACTTACCTACTGGTAAAGTTCTGAATGTGAACAAGCCTAAACCTGCTAACAATAATAAATTAGTCAGCAGTAAATCAATTCTCCAGCAACAAGCTAAAGGGAGAAACACAGCTGAGTAATAAACTCAGATTGAATGTAGTGCAATTGATACTCGCTGAGATGTTTCATAGCTCTCAGTGAAAACCAATGGTCCGTACTCAAACAAGTACAAGTCACAGCGACCAAGCCATTGAATTCACTGCAGACCTAGAATTATTCTCGACAAGTAGTAATTGACCACACTCAGTCTTCCTAGTTAAATTGTAATGTTAGGCTAGAGAATCTAGTACTCCCTAGGAATTAATAATGTTAGGCTAGAGAATCTAGCACTCAATGCCACTGGCATTTCCTGAATTTAATTACAAATTCACTAGGACCACTGGTCCACTATACTTGCGCTTAAAGGTTTGCCAAGAAAACCTTCTTAATACCATGTTTTCTGCACTAAGAGTTAGTGATAAATACTTGCATTAATTGTTTGAGTTGTTTTTCTTTCATTTCTGCTTATTTAGTGTAGAAGCGCAGCACGAACAAACTTGCAAACTTACTAACATGTAAGGGAATTTACAGAGAACTAATATGTTTTATGCATTATCGTTAAACATTAGCATTGTTAATTAACATGCTTCCTGAGCTTAATGTAGCTCACCCTAGAATTAACGTAATAATATGAGTGCTTGTTCACCATGCGTACGAGCTTAATATTGCTCGCCATGATAACTGAATGACAAAACTCCACCTCGTTAATTCGAGTTCACTACAACTCACCCTGTTAGCACTGCTAACGAGCTCACTGTAGCTCACCCTGTCAACACTGTTGACGAGTTCACTGTAACTCACCCTGTTAGCACTGCTAACGAGCTCAATGTAGCTCACCCTGTCAACACTGTTGACGAGTTCACTGTAACTCACCCTGTTAGCACTGCTAACGAGCTCACTGTAGCTCACCCTGTCAACACTGTTGACGAGTTCACTGCAACTCACCCTGTTAGCACTGCTAACGAGCTCCATGTAGCTCACCCTGTCAACGAGTTCACTGCAACTCACCCTGTTAGCACTGCTAACGAGCTCAATGTAGCTCACCCTGTCAACACTGTTGACGAGTTCACTGCAACTCACCCTGTTAGCACTGCTAACGAGCTCAAGGTAGCTCACCCTGTCAACACTGTTGACGAGTTCATTGTAACTCACCCTGTCAGCACTGCTGACGAGCTCACTGTAGCTCACCATGTTCACGAGTTCAATATAGCTCGACCAGTTAATGAGCTCAATACTGCTCACAATGTTAATTCGAGTACATTTTTGCTCACAATTAGCTTAGTCCCTTACTTAGGTAGGTTAGAAATTCAAACCATTTATTTAGGTAGGCTTAGGGACTTTAGTTAGTGTCAACTGAGTACTAGCCTAATCTGTACTCACCATCAATTACAGTTGACTATACTTATAGAGACTGATTTAATAAACTCAGTTTCATGTGAAGGTGATTTCGTATTAACAAGTTTACAGTGTCAAGCCTATGAGCTGCCATTTAATTAGCTCATAAGTCAGAATGACTAGGCTACTAATCTCACTGTCGACTCAGAATTTTCCTTGATTTAATGAATAAACTTTTTCAGTTCTCTACTTCTATTATTTTAGCTAGTTAGCAAATTAATTGTACCATCAGTCAGCATGACTACTGCACGGCAGTGCACATTAAATTCAATTTCCTCATTTGAATTTGAGGTGATCGTGATGCTGCGTGATGTTATTGTCTAGTAACTCAATAGTTACAAGTCACAACGACCCTAGACCGTGACCTTACTGTAGTGTCATAGTTTCCTTGATCTTAAATGACTAATAACACTTTACTGTATAATTATTCAATAGTGTTATCAGTTCTTAGGAACTTATTCTGAGTTTACCTACGATTCAGCAGCTACGTAATACACCATTACATGTCACTGCGACCCTAGTTGTTGAGTTTATTGTGAGCTTTAGAGTGTTCCTGATTACCGATAACTTAATCATTTAATGTTTCAATATTTAATGCGTGTTTCCACTAAGGGAAACTGCAAGCCTATTACAACTCTGAAGAAGAAGAATTTCCTTCACTTCCCACTGAGAAAACTGTGATGATGCTACGATGTGATATCACGTAACGAAACATTACACGTCACTATGACCCAGGATATCGCATCACCGTAGATTCTGTTAGTTTAAATTGTGTGAGTTAAAATCTATAAATATTGTGTAGGCTACAAGCAACATGTTTCATTGACATGTAAATAGCAAGACTCAAATTCTTGTAAGTCCTTGATAAATCCGGGACGTTCGTTATGTGTGTACTAACATACTAACATATTAACATACTAATGTATTAATCTTAATATCACTTCGGGATAGGTCAGTACAACACAGTACACTGCGACCCTAGGATCCGCCCCCCGGAGTTATGTTGGATATTTCCAACATCGAATACAGCATTGTTGTATTCTCATTACTTATTACTAACCATACTAAATGTTGTAGTAAGTAAAATTAACAACTCGTAGAATTCTCATGTACTAATAATTCATCTGTGCATTAGGCTAGAATTCTCACGTCACCTGACGCCAGTATTGCGTCAGATTTCTTTATAGTAAAACACATTATATTCAATTTGTGTGAGAATTAAATTCGATTCTCCATAATTAAAGCATTCTGTATGACAACTGATTGCAGACGAATTGTTCTCTAACTAAAAGCCGAATAGAGCGTTAGGATCATAGCGTCTACCTCGCGATAGAGTTAACGTCATCAATGAATGCCATGGGGAGACATTAATTCCTCTCCCTTATATATTTACTATTCTTAAATTGGTAAATAATAATATTTCGTTCCTCTAAATAATAAACCCGTCCAGTCTTTAAAGTTTCAAGCGCGAATGCGAGAAATATTAATGTTCGTGACAATAATTTGTGTTATGAACGTTGACTCGGCGTGGGTTGGAGGGACGCCACCATCCTCAGTACGCGGACACGTGCAGAGCCGAAAGGAGGCAGAACTGTGCTTACCGTACTCATAAAGGACGCCATTGCCCAGCAAATCGGGCAGGTGTTATTCATCCTCAGATGAAAGCCGCCACTGTGAGGCGTGAACGACCTTGCAGATAATATCTTCAACTAGTGCTGGTGTTAAATGAGGGACCCCTAGACTTGGTTCCTGACGACACGTGATCAGCCAGCTTGAAACGCATCACAATCCAGGATAGGTTCACCGGAGCCTGGGATGCGAAATTATGGCAATCTTAATACTTATACAGTGCCCACAGCTAAGTACCCTTTATTTGATGCATCATTTACAGGTCTAATAATAGCGGGGTGATTGTTCGTCAAGCAGCGGGATAACACCTAATAACAGGTGATTAGAATTCCATCTGTAGATATTAATAATTTTGAATATGAATTGAGTAGTTAAATCAATTGCTACTGGTAGTTATTTATCTTGCAGCTCGAGAGACGAATTCCTCATGCTGTCTTCTCCATGTTAACCGTACCATTCGTCAGTGTACCAGACTTGGAGATTAAGAGGACTTCCATGGTTATCTAAAGGAATCTGCTACAAGCTAAGGCTTATTTCTTTTTATCCATTTCCTTGCAATTTGATGTATTCAGAATGTTTGATATTAATGTGTGATTTACTGTAACTCATTATTATGCTCATATTCATGTTCTTCTTTATGTGAATGATATTATATTCAGCATTATTTATAGGATTAGATTATTATTAATTGAATTAGTGAACGAACCACACTGATTCCTGGACGTACTTACCTCCAGTAATAACCCCCCAATGTAGGTGTTTGAGGTTTGTTTCTTTAATAATACAGCCCATTAATTATTCTTATGATCATGTTTCTAGTTATATCCATAGTCACTGGTTTTCTCTAGAATTTTATCCAATGATCTGAAATTCTCAGTTTCCCTCTTTACTTTAAAAGCGGGTGGTCCTTCGTAATTTAATTTGCTACATTAATTATTAATTAATCAGAATCAAGCCCAAATATCCCACAAGAGTCTCTAGTAAAAGCCTTAGGTACTAAAGTTGATATATCAGCCTCAGAATGGTCAATCAAGTTACTTTTGCAGAGGAAATTACCTCGAAATATCTTAGCAGAAATCTGCTCACACTATAAAACCGAGTTTCTCGCTCTCGAACAAATATTCGAGGGACTGAGAATAACGGTTAACAGGTTGAAGACCCATGATAAGATTAAACCTGAGTCTAAACCACCTAATATTGACACCTCAGTCAAACCCAAACCGACTTTAAATAAGTCTAATAAATTTAAACCTAGGACTGCTCCATCCACTGGAAAGGGGAGTGGTAATTTAGGTACTTATTCGGTATCTCCTTCTGATGTAACCAATGACTTGTCTGCTAAAGAGACAAAGTCAACCAGAGAGAGAAGGTGTCTGTTTTGTAGTCAAGGACATGCCACCTACCAATGCCCTGTTTATCCTAACTTTAATACCAGGATTAAACGGTTACAAGAAATACACAGGTGCACCAAGTGCATGGGCTCTCATGATCCCAATAAATGTGTAGTGCAACTACGTTCATGCAGTAGATGCAACAAAGGTGTACATCACTATGCCATATGTAGAAAAACTTCTACCCCAATCCATTACAACTGGGGAGAATTCCACGAATTCTACCACAGTACAATATTGCAAGGTACATCAAGAAATAAATGTACTTGCTACTGAGTCAGGCAATAATACTACTCTGCCTACAGCTCAACTTACACAAATTAACAGGAATTCCAGAGTTAACACTAGAGGTCTTTTTGATCAAGGATCACAGAAAACCTTCATTACACAACAATTAGTCGAGCAGTTGAAATTAAAACCTGCCAAAAGTGTGAGATTGAATATCTCTGGTTTCTTGACTAATAGTGGACCTCGTGAATACCAAGTAGTTAAGGTATTAGTGAGACTTGGATCTTCCACTAGTCCAATACAAGTGGTAGTAGTAGACAAACTTCCTACAGACCTGCACGTCACAGGATTAGCTCACACTGCGAAATATCTTAAACGAAACTGCATGAGGCTAGAAGATTACAAAATAAATTCTGACTGCCTCAATGCTGTTGGAATACTTATAGGCGCTGACCATTATTATAGATTTATAACGGGATGCACCAGACAACACGGAATGAATTTGTTGTCATCTGCTGGAGGCAAGTTGCTTACTGGGCTGGTGCTTTTCCAACAAAATCCAGCGTCAACCAACCAACAATCTAACAATACAATAGTGGCGTGACTAGGCTTGGAACAGTCACCCCTACATTTCAGAGAAATATCTGAAGATATTGAGTCTGATCCACCTGCACATCGTCTGTGGGATTTAGACACTTTAGGTATTGTCCCTGAACAACCAAGCCCTGATGATATGTGGACTTACCATCAATACCTGGATACAGTTGTCTATGAAGATAAACAATACTGGGTGAGACTACCATGGAAGTTGAATCATCCACAACTTCTAGTTAATTATTTCATGGCAGCCTCACAATTACAGTCTCAATTAACACGACTGAAGAAGCCGCCAGACAAACTGAACATGTATCATCAATTAATTCAACAGCAACTCAATAGTAAATTTATCGAAGTTGTTGATAATGAAGACCGAAAAACAGGTCACTATTTACCCCATCACGCTGTGGTGAAAGATTCAATGACAATGCCAATACATATTGTCTTCAACTGTAGTGCCAAAGTGAAGACGAACAGCGTGTCCTTGAATGAATGTCTCCAAACGGGACCTAGCCTAACACAAAGGCTACATGATGTGTTATTACGATTCCGTATTGGTATTTTTGCTTATACCGCTGATATCAGTAAAGCTTTCCTTAGAGTAGGTTTACAAGAAGAGGATCGTAATTACACCAAGTTTCTCTGGATTAAGGACCCACTGGATCCTAACAGTGATATCGTAACTTATCGTTTTGCCTCAGTGCTATTCGGAGTGACTTCCTCCCCGTTTCTACTTCAAGCAACATTAGATACACATTTGAGGAAGTCAAATAGCCCTTATAAGGCAGAAATCAGTGACAACTTGTATGTCGATAATTTCCAGGGAACTACAAATGATCAATCCAATTTGGTAGAAATCTACCATGAGGCTAACCGTGAGTTATTAGGAGCCAATATGCCACTACAATCATGGGCCTCAAATAATAAATCATTAAGCCAAATAATCGAGAAAGAGTTTCCAGGTTATCAGGTACGTAATCAATCAAAAGTTCTGGGTGTGGAATGGAACACACGTCCTGACGAGATGAATGTCAAATCAGTACAAACCGATAATTCATCCCTTACCATGAGAAAATTACTCTCGTATGTCAGTCAACCATTTGACCCTCTAGGCTTACTTAGTCCTATATTATTAAGGGGCAAATTCCTAATGCAGGAATGCTGGCAGAAACAAATGGGATGGGATGATCCGTTGCCAATTGAGTTACAAGCTAAATGGCAGATACTCACAACGGATTTCAATCAGTTAGGTGTTTTGAAATTTCCTCGCAATGCTTCAGGACTGAACTTACCCACAAATTTGCACGTTTTTTGCGATGCCTCTGGCAAAGCTTATGGCGCTGTAGCCTACTTAGTTAATAGTGCACAATCAATTTTGCTCACATCTAAAGCAAGAGATGCTCCCATTAAGAAGAGATCTTTACCTCAAATGGAGTTAACTGCATTGCTGGTGGGAGTAAGATTGGCTCATTGCCTGACCAAGACACTCAATAATATCCACATTGGTGAAATCGTCGTGTGGTCAGACTATGAGGCAATCTTACAATGGGTAAGAAACAACAACAATAAAACTCCCTACGTTAGTAATCGTGTTAGGGAAATTCATGAATTATCTGCTGGCTATAAATTCAGACATGTTCCCACTAAGGACAATCCTGCAGATTACTTATCTCGAGGATTAACACTAAAACAACTTATCAAGTCTTCGATGTGGTTTAATGGACCTTCATGGCTTGTTGGTGGTCAGTGGCCCAAACAAAAGCCACAAGTCATAGTGACCAATATCACTACTCCCATGAATGAACCAGAATCTCATCGAATCTTAGCTATTGATCCTCACAATTATTCTAACTTGAGTAAGTTATTAAGAGTGACAGCACATGTTTGACTTTCTTGCTAAGATAGGAATCAGACATAAGTTTCCCAATCCTATCCTCTACTGGATCAAACGTGCACAGCAAGAGACATATGGAAGCGAATATGAAAATCTTCCAGATAAATTAACTAAGTCTCTAGGTATCTGGTATGATGCCAACACTCATACTATATTAAGGTGTGGAGGACGTTTGCTTCATGCAAAAATTGATTTGGATACAAAGAATCCGATCTTTCTACCACGTCACCACAGCATTACCAAACTTCTAGTTTTACATCACCATCAATATGGTACTTTGCATGGTGGAGTGTTAGACACTCTCACCGACCTTAGACAAAAATACTGGCTTCCTCAAGGTCGTCAAACAGTCAAATCAATTATTAAATTCTGTGTGATCTGCAAAAGATACGATGCTCGAGTGTGTCCTTACCCAGGACCTCCACCACTCCCTGAAGAAAGAGTAGTTCATCTTCGTCCCTTTGAGACCACTGGTATCGATTACACAGGAGCCTTGCTTCTCACTGGCAATCCAGATAAGATACCAGTGAAAGCTTATATTTGCCTCTTCACGTGTACTACCACGCGAGGCGTATATCTAGAAGTGACTTCGGACATGAGTGCTGAAGCCTTCATTCAAGCCTTTCGTAGATTTGCAGCTCGCAGATCCTGTCCCAAACTAATGATATCAGACAATGGTTCAAATTTTGTAGCAGGAGAAGCCTGTCTGCAAGAGGTATGGAATCATCCAGAAGTGCAGTCAGTCCTGCAGAGACGACAATGCCACTGGAAATTTATTGCTCCCAGAGCCCCCTGGCAAGGTGGGTCTACGAACGTATGATAGGAACTGTCAAGAAGTGTTTAAGGAAGACCTTACATCGACAGAAAATTAGTTACTCCGAACTCCAAACACTTGTCGTGGAAATCGAGGCGCGAGTCAACAATCGCCCATTAACATACCTAATAGAGGATTTCTCACAGAGAGAACCTCTGAGTCCCTCACACATGATACATGGAGGCCTGCTGAGCCCTCTAATACCTTTGGCAAAAGAGGACCCCGTCGACCCTTCACATGTAACCAGGAGTGACTTAGTAGAAAGTTACCAACATCTCTCAAGAGTAATTGAAAGGTGGAATGAGGTGTGGACTCAAGAGTACCTCACAGCTCTACGAGAGTACCAATACGGAGCTTCGAGTCCCTATAATAAAGTACATCTTAAACCAGGAGACCTAGTATTGGTTGACAATGATGGACCAAGGTCCGAGTGGCCCATAGGCAAAATTGTTACTATCCACCCAGATCACCAAGGCATCCTGAGAGTAGTAAAGGTTTTGTGCCGAGGCAACACTACCCTAAAAACCTTAGAGAAGTTGGTACCTCTCGAATTAGCAGAACGAGTGTTTACCAGAACCAGCTTCACCAACAGTTTCCGAGGACAACAATTCTGATCCAATGAGCAACCGCCCCACTAGAGCTGCTGCTCAACAATGCAAACGGAAACTACAAGCCTATTATAGCTCTGACCAAGAGCAAATAATTTCCCATCCAATTTAAGTAATCATGATGATACTGTGTTGTGATGTCAAGTAACAAATCGTTACAAGTCACAATGACCCAGAACATTCTCATCACAGTTAATTCTCAGTTACTTTAAATTGTATGATTTAATTCTTAATTTGTTGTATAGGCTATTAATAATAACATTATTTCGTCTAGAGTATCTGAGAGTTTACAAGACTTTAAGAATTAGTAACATAAACATTACATGTCATAGCGACACCAGTCCCAGAGTTTATTGTAAGCTTTATTAGTCATTAACTTTAGATGATTCACAATAATATGTTCCATTCAACATGAATTTCTTTGCAAGACTTAAGTTTCTTGTATGTCCATGACAATTACGGGACATCCGTTATGTGTGGACTAACATACTAACATATTAACATTAATACTAACTTCGGGATAGGTATGTGAGTACTCAACATTGCACTGCGACCCGAGAAATCTCCCCCCGGAGTTATGTGGGAAATTTCCAATACTAATACAATACTCTTGTATTATAATAAATCAGTATTAAAATATACTAACTACAGTAGTTACTAAAACTTACTAACAGCAATGTTCACATAAACTAACCATTATATCTGCATATGGATACTGGAATTCTTACAAAACCAAGCACCAGTATTGCATCAGATTATATCTAGTTAAACACATTTATAGCCAGTGTTTTAGAGAATTGAATGTGATTCTCTAAAATCATCAGTATTCCATGTGGTAATTATTTATGGATAACATAACTCCCAAATAATTCTAAATCAAGAGTTTTTAGTTACAATTGTTATCAAGTAATAATTTTACCGTCACACGTGAATGCCATGGAGAAAACTAAAATCTTCTCCATTTCTTGTTTACCACCATAAGACGAGAAAGTAATAATATTTAAATCCCTAGAATTACAAACCAGTCTTTATTAAAGTCTTTCAGCCACAATTACGCGAAATAATATTATTCATGATAAATAATTTTTGTGGTGAATGCGGGGACGCGGGTTGAGGAGGGAGGAGAGTCGCCATTGTGTGTGTGGGTGGTGAACTCGTGTTGCGGAATTGAGCAACAAAGGTCGTGGCGTCAGAGTCTGAGACACGTGACGTTGGGATTATCAGCAAGAATTACACCGGTACTCAACCCAGAACGAATAATTCTTCTTCTACGTGATCTGCAGTGCTCGGTCAACTAATAACGCGTCGATATTCAGGCCAAGCTCTCAACGACGTGTATGACATTGTGGAAGTTTGAGACTGAGACGCGATACCGGCAGGCTTCAGCATAATTTGCACCTTTCGATAAGTATATAGTTCCTTTTTGATGCATCATTAGAGATTGTATATGTCGTGGGCATCCTGTCGTTATATCGAACGACTACAGAAAATCCAACGTTAGTACCGCACTAATCTTTATTTTATATTTCATGAATATTGAGATTTAAGTAGCCTAGTTCATTGCTACGTAATATCCCTTAAATTACAGTTCGTATGTGAGGAGTCAACGAGCTGTTACCTACATTCGTGTTATTCACCTCTAAGGGCTTCTACGTGGAGATCCTGAGATCACGAGGACGAGGTGTGAATGATGTCATAGAAATCGTCTTAAAGCTAAGACTTTTTGTACACATTTAATTACACCAATTTTGCTATTTGTTCATGATACTATCAAATTGAATACTCGTCATGTACACTGGAGATAAAATGTGTTTATTTAGATGATTGCTTTCTAATGCTAATAATCTTTATAATTCCTATTGGTAATTGCCTTTTGATTCTACAATAATTTTGCCACAGTATTCTTTATCAAACAATGAACTGGTGCACGAACCACACTAGTTCCTAGACGTATATGAAGTTCTAGCAATACCCCCCCAATGTAGGTGTTTGAGGCTCTGACTTTAGTTAATTACCATACAGCCCATTATTTATTTAAGTGATAATGCTTTCTAATATTTATCCATAGACACTGGTTCTTCCTTGTGTTTCCAATGATCACTTTTTATTAGTTTCCTTCTTTTCTCAAAAGTGGGTGGTTCTTCGTAATTGATTTCATTAATTTAATAATTAAATAAATTGAGTCAAGCCCCAGATATCCCACAAGTATCGTTCATATGTGTCCACTCAAATGCTGATAATCTGTGTCTACTCATGTGTCATTCATCTGTGTCCACCCATGTGTCGCTCATCTCTGTCCTCTCATGTATCGTTCATATATGTCCACTAATATGCTGTTAATCTGTGTCCAATCATGTGTCGTTCATCTGTGTCCACTCGTGTGTCTTTCATCAGTGTTCACTCATGAATTGTTCATCTGTGTCCACTCATGTGTCTTTCATTTGTGTCGTCTCGTGTGTTGTTCATATGTGTCCACTCGAGTATCGTTCATATGTGTCAGCTCATATGCTGTTAATCTGTGTCCACTCATGTGTCGTTAATTTGTACCCACTCATGTGTCGTCCATCTGTTTTCAATCATGTGTCGTTCATCTGTGTCCACCCATGTGTCGTTCATCTTGTGTCACTCATCTTCCTTCATCTGTGTGCACTCATGATTCTTTCAATTCTGTCCTCTAATGTGTTGTTCATCTGCGTCCACTCATGTGTCGTTCATCTGTGTCCACTCATGTATCGTTCATCTGTGTCCACAATGTGTCGTTCATCTGTGTCCCATCATGTGTTGTTCATCTGTGTCCACACAAGTATCGTTCATATGTGTCCACTCATATGCTGTTCATATGTGTCACCTCGTGTTATTCATCTGTGTCCACTCATGTATCGTTCATCTGTGTCCACTCAAGTATCGTTCATATGTGTCTATTCATGTGTCTTTCATCTGAGTCCACTCATGTGTCGATCATCTGTGTTCTCTCCTGTGTCTTTCATTTGTGTCCTCTCGTGTGTTGTTCATCTGTGTCCACTCAAGTGTCTTTCATATGTGTTCACTAATATGCTGTTAATCTATGTCCAATCATGTGTAGTTCATCTGTGTCCACTCGTATGTCTTTCATCAGAGTACACTCATGTATTATTCATCTGTGTCCGTTCATGTGTCCTTCATTTGTGTCCTCTCGTGTGTTGTTCATCTGTGTCCACTCGAGTATTGTTCATATGTGTCCAATCATATGCTGTTGATCTGTATCCACTCCTTTGTCGTTCATTTCTGTCCACTCGTGTGTCTTTCATCTGTGTACGCTATTGTGTTGGTTATCTGTGTCCACTCATGTGTCTTTCATCTGTGTCCACTCATGAGTTGTTCATCTGTGTCCACTTATGTGTCGTTCATATGTGTCTACTCAAGTGTTGTTCATCTGTATCCTCTCAAGTATCGTTTATATGTGTCCACTCATGTGTCTTTAATCTGTGTCCACTCATGTCTCGATCATCTTGGTCCACTCATGTGGGACATTTGGGGCTTGACTCTATATATTTAATTATTAAAGTAATGAAATCAATTACGAAGGACAACCCACTTTTATAGTAAAGAGGGAAACTTATAAAATGTGATCATTAGAAATTCCTGTAAGAACCAGTGATATATATTAGGAAATATAATCACTATGGATATATATTAGGAAATATAATCACTTGAGTAATTAATGGGCTGTATAAATAATTTACTTGAATCAAAGCCTCAAACACCTACATTGGGGGGTTATTGCTAGAACTTCATATATGTCTAGGAACTAGTGTGGTTCGTGCACCAGTTCATTGTGTAATAACCTAATCTTATGACCAATTAAAGAATCAATAGAATATTTATCACTAGTAAATATATAGATCATTAACATCAGAAATTAATCATTATATTAAACACGTATTATCTCCAGTGTACAGCATTCCATAAATGACAACTAAAATACTGATAATTTGAATAATTAAAGAAATACGAAAAGTCTTAACTTGAAGACGTTTTCAAAGACATCAGTTACGGATCATCTTCGGGAACTCCAGAAACCCTCGTAGAACGCTGGGAGATGAATAACACATGTAAAGTAACAGCTCGTGGATGTCTCACACGCGAGATGTAATTTAAGGGATATTACGTAGCAATGTACTAGGCTACTAAATATCTATATTCAAGAAATGGAAATAAATTAATCGAGAATACTAACATGGGTTTTGTTTATGTTGCTCGACGTAACGACAAGCTACCCTGCCATATACAATCTCTAATGATGCATCAAAAGGGAGTTATATATATATATACTTAGCTAATAGGGCACTGAATAAGTTGAAGCTTGCCGAAACCGCGTCCCAGGCTCTGGCGTCACAATGGCGAACACGTGGCCGCTAGCTTGGCTTGGATGTCGACGCGCTTATTTGGCCGGTCGTGACGGGTCACGTAGAACAAATTAACTAGTTCTGGGATGAGTATCAGGTTAAATCTTGCTGACAACTTCACCGCAACGTGTCCTAGACTCTGACACCAAAACAAGTTGCTCAATTCTGCAACAAGTCTTCACACCGCACACTGGCGACTTCTCCTCGAGCTGTCGTCCACCACAATGGCGTCTCCCTCTCCACCCCGCGTCCCGCATTCGCCACAGAAATTATTTATCACGAATAGTATTACTTCGCACAGTTGTGGCTAAAATGCTTTGATAAAGACTGGGTTGTAATTCTAGGGAGCTAAATATTATTACTTTCTCGTCTTACAGTGGTAAACGAGAAATGGAGATTTTAGCTTTCTCCATGGCATTCACGCGTGACGGTAAATTTATTACCTGATAACAATTATAACTAAAAACTCTCGATTTGGGATTATTTGGGAGTTATGTTATCTGTAAATAATTATCACACGGAATACTGATGATTTTAGAGAATCACACTCAATTCTCTAACACACTGGTGCTAACAATTCTAATCTGGTGCTAATTCTAACACACTGGTGCTAACAATTCAATGTTAGAATCACTAACAATTCTCTAACTATAAATGTGTTTAACTTGGTAAAATCTGATACAATACTGGTGCTTGATTACGTAAGAATTCCAGCATTATTGTACAGATACAATTATTAGTTAATGTGAACAATACTGTTAGTTAATTTTAGTTACTACAGTAATTAGTAGATTTTAGTAATAGTTTATAAGAATAATACAATAATATTGTATTAGTATTGGAAATTTCCAACATAACTCCGGGGGGAGATTTATCGGGTCGTAGTGTATTGTTGAGTACTGACATACCCATCCCGAAGTTAGTATTAATATTAGTATGTTAGTACACACATAACGGATGTCCCGGATTTGTGAAGGACATACAAGAAACTTAAGTCTTGCAGATTTCATGTTAAATGGAACATGTTATTATGAATCATCTAAAGTTAATAACTAAGAAAGCCTATAATAAACTCTGGGACTGGTGTCGCTATGACATGTAATGTTTATGTTACTAAGTCTCAAAGTCTAGTAAACTCTCAGATACTCTAGAAGAAATGATGTCATTAATAGCCTATACAACAATTAAGAATTAAATCACACAATTTAAATAACTAAGAATCTACTGTGATGAGAATGTCCTGGGTCATGGTGACTTGTAACGATTTGTTTCTTGACATCACAACACAGTATCATCATGATTACTTAAATTGGATGGGAAGGTATTTGCTCTTGGTCAGAGCTGTAATAGGCTTGTAGTTTCCGCTTGCATTGTTGAGCAGCAGCTCTAGTGGGGCGGTTGCTCGGTGGATCAGAATCGCTGTCCTCGGAAACTACTGGTGAAGCTGGTTCTGGTAAACACTCTCGTTCTGCTAATTCGAGAGGTACCAACTTCTCTAAGGTTTTCAGGGTAGTGTTGCCTCGGCATAAAACTTTCACTACTCTCAGGATACCTTGGTGATCTGGATGGATAGCAACAATTTTGCCTATGGGCCACTATGACCTTGGTCCATCACTGTCAACCAATACTAGGTCTCCTGGTTTAAGTTGTACTTTATTATAAGGACTCGAAGCTCCGTAGTGGTACTCTCGTAGAGCTGTGAGGTACTCTAGAGTCCACACCTCATTCCACCTTTCAATTACTCTTGAGAGATGTTGGTAACTTTCTACTAAGTCACTCCTGGTTACATGTGAAGGGTCGACGGGATCCTCCTTTGCTAAAGGTATGAGAGGACTCAGCAGGCCTCCATGTATCAAGTGTGAGGGACTCAGAGGTTCTCTCTGTGAGAAATCGTCCGACAGGTATGTTAATGGGCGGTTATTGACTGGCGCCTCGATTTCCACAACAAGTGTTTGGAGCTCGGAGTAACTAATTTTCTGTCGATGTAAGGTCTTTCTTAAACACCTTTTGACAGTTCCTATCATTCGTTCGTAGAACCCACCTTGCCAAGGGGCTCTTGGAGCTATAAATTTCTAGTGGCATTGTCGTCTCTGCAGGACTGATTGCACTTCTGGACGATTCCATACTTCTCGTAGACAGGCTTCTCCTGCCACAAAATTTGAACCATTGTCCGATATCATTAGTTTGGGACAGGATCTGCGAGCGACAAATCTACAAAAAGCTTGGATAAAGGCTTCAGCACTCATATCTGAAGTCACTTCTAAATGTACGCCCCTTTGTGGTAGCACACGTAAAGAGGCAAATGTAAGCTTTCACTGGTATCTTATCTGGGTTGCCAGTGAGAAGCAAGGCTCCTGTGTAATCGACACCAGTGGTTTCAAATGAACGAAGATGAACCACTCTTTCTTCAGGGAGTGGTGGAGGTCCTGGGTAAGGACACACTCTAGCATCGTATCTTTTGCAGATTACACAGAATTTAATAATTGATTTGACTGTTTGACGACCTTGGGGAAGCCAGTATTTCTTTCTAAGGTCGGTGAGAGTATCTAACACTCCACCATGTAACGTACCATATTGATGGTGATGTAAAACTAGAAGTTTGGTAATGATGTGGTGACGTGGTAGAAGGATTGGATTCTTTGTATCCAGATCAATTTTTGCATGAAGCAAACGTCCGCCACACCTTAATATGTTATGAGTGTTGGCATCATACCAAATACCTAGAGACTTAGTTAATTTATCTGGAAGATTTTCATATTCGCTTCCATATGTCTCTTGCTGTGCACGTTTGATCCAGTAGAGAATAGGATTGGGAAACTTATGTCGGATTCCTATCTTAGCAAGAAAGTCAAACACATGTGCTGTCACTCTTAATAACTTACTCAAGTTAGAATAATTGTGAGGATCAATAGCTAAGATGTGATGAGGTTCTGGTTCTTTCATGGGAGTGGTGATATTGGTCACTATGACTTGTGGCTTTTGTTTGGGCCACTGACCACCAACAAGCCATGAAGATCCATTAAACCACAGCGAAGACTTGATAAGTTGTTTCAGTGTTAATCCTCGAGATAAATAATCTGCAGGATTGTCCTTAGTAGGAACATGTCTGAATTTATATCCAGCAGATATTTCATGAATTTCCCTAACACGATTACTGACGTAGGGAATTTTATTATTGTTGTTTCTTACCCATTGTAAGACTGCCTCATTGTCTGACCACACGACAATCTCACCAAAGTGGATATTATTGAGTTTCTTAGTCAGGCAATGAGCCAATCTTACTTCCTCCAGCAATGCAGTCAACTCCATTTGAGGTAAAGATCTGTTCTTAATGGGGGCAACTCTTGCTTTAGATGTGAGCAAAATTGATTGTGCACTATTAACTAAGTAGGCTACAGCGCCATACCCTTTGCCAGAGGCATCGCAGAAAACGTGCAAGTTTGTGGGCAAGTTTGGTCCTGAAGCATTACGAGGAAATTTCAAAACACCTAACTGATTGAAACCCGTTGTGAGTATCTGCCATTTAGCTTGTAACTCACTTGGTAACGGATCATCCCATCCCATATGTTTCTGCCAGCATTCTTGCATTAGGAGTGTGCCCCTTATTAATATATAACTAAGTAGGCCTAAAGGGTCAAATGGTTGACTGACATACGAGAGTAATTTTCTCATGGTAAGGGATGAATTATCGGTTTGTACTGACTTGATATTCATCTCGTCAGTACTTGCGTTCCATTCCACACCTAGAACCTTTAATTGATTAGGTACCTGATAACCTGAAAATTCTTTCTCGATTATCTGGTTTAATGATTTATTATTTGAGGCCCATGATTGTAGTGGCATATTGGCTCCTAATAACTCACGGTTAGCCTCATGGTAGATTTCTACCAAATTGGATTGATGATATGTAGTTCCCTGGAAATTGTCGAGATACAAGTTGTCACTAATTTCCGCCTTATAAGGGCTATTAGACTTCCTCAAATGTGTATCTGATGTTGCTTGCAACAGAAATGGGTAAGACGTCGCTCCGAATAATACTGAGGCAAAACGATATGTGATGATATCACTGTTAGGATCCAGTGGGTCCCTAATCCAGAGAAACTTGGTGTAATTACGATCCTCTTCCTGTAAACCTACTCTAAGGAAAGCTTTACTAATATCAGCAGTATAAGCAAAAATACCAGTGCGGAATCGTAATAGCACATCATGTAGCCTTTGAGTTAGGCTAGGTCCCGTTTGGAGACATTCATTCAAAGACACACTGCATGGCTTCACTTTAGCACTACAGTTGAAGACAATACGTATTGGTGTTGTCAATGAATCTTTCACCACATCGTGATGGGGTAAATAGTGACCTATTTTCCGGTCATCATTATCAACAACCTCGATAAATTTACTGTTGAGTTGTTGTTGGATTAGTTGATGATACATATACAGTTTATCTGGCTGCTTCTGTAGTCGTGTTAATTGAGACTGTAATTGTGAGGCTGCCATAAAATAGTTAACTGAAAGTTGTGGATGATTCAACTTCCATGGTAATCTCACCCAATATTGTTTATCTTTATAGACAACTGTATCTAGATATTGTTGGTAAGTCCACATATCATCAGGGCTTGGTTGTTCAGGGTTAATACCTAAAGTGTCTAAATCCCTCAGACGATGTACAGGTGGATCAGACTCAATATCTTCAGATATTTCTCTGAAATGTAGGGGTGACTGTTCCAAGCCTAGTCACGCCACTATTATATTGTTAGATTGTTGGTTGTTTGACGCTGGATTTTGTTGGAAAAGCACTGGTCCAGTAAACAATTTGCCTCCAGCAGATGACAACAAGTTCATTCCGTGTTGTCTAGTGCATCCTGTTATAAATTTATAATAATGGTCAGCGTCTATAAGTATTCCAACATCAGTAAGGCAGTCAGAATTTATTTTGTAATCTGCTAGCCTCATGCGGTTTCGTTTAAGGTATTTCGCAGTGTGAGTTAATCCTGTGACCTGCAGGTCTGTAGGAAGTTTATCTACTACTACCGCTTGTATAGGACTAATGGAAGATCCAAGTCTCACTAATACCTTAACTACTTGGTATTCACGAGGTCCACTATTAGTCAAGAAACCAGAAATATTCGATCTCACACTTTTGGCAGGTTTTAATTTTAACTGCTCGACTAATTGTTGTGTAATGAAGGTTTTCTGTGATACTTGATCAAAAAGACCTCTAGTGTTAACTCTAGATTTCCTGTTAATTAATCTAAGTTGAGCTGTAGGCAGAGTGGTATTATTGCCTGACTCAGTAGCAAGTACATTTATTTCTTGATGTACCTTGCAATATTGTACTGTGGTAGAATTCGTGGAATTCTCCCCAGTTGTCATGGATTGGGTAGAAGTTTTTCTACATAAGGCATAATGATGTATACCTTTGTTGCATCTACTGCATGAACGTAGTTGCACTACACATTTACTGAGATCATGAGAGCCCATGCACTTGGTGCACCTGTGTATTTCTTGTAACCGTTTAATCCTGGTATTAAAGTTAGGATAAACAGTGCGTTGGTAGGTGGCATGTTCTTGACTACAGAACAGACACCTTATCTCTCTGGTTGACTTTGTCCCTTTAGTAGACAAGTCATTGGTTACACCAGAAGGAGAATTAAACCTCACTTCGCTGGAAGACAGAAGAGTTAGGGGGGACATGATCACCACATTCAAGACTCTGAAGGGAATTGATAGGGTAGATAAAGACAGTCTATTTAACACAAGGGGAACACGCACAAGGGGACACAGGTGGAAACTGAGTGCCCAAATGAGCCACAGAGATATTAGAAAGAACTTTTTTAGTGTCAGAGTGGTTGGCAAATGGAATGCATTAGGAAGTGATGTGGTGGAGGCTGACTCCATACACAGTTTCAAGTGTAGATATGATAGAGCCCAATAGTCTCAGGAATCTGTACACCTGTTGATTGACGGTTGAGAGGCGGGACCAAAGAGCCAGAGCTCAACCCCCGCAAACACAACTAGGTGAGTACACACACACACACACACACACAGCCTCCCGGGCTGTGAGGAGTTCAGAGACTACATAGCAGGCACCATAACAATGGGAGGACCAAGAATAGTAGTAGCAGTAATATACAACCCTCCACCAAATGACAGGAGACCCAGTCAAGAGTATGAAAACAACAACAAGGCAGTTAACACTATAATTGAGAGGGCAGCCTCTGCTGCCTGTAGAAATAGATCCCACCTGCTCATCATGGGCGACTTCAATCACGGAAAGATTGACTGGGAGAACAAGGAACCGCATGGAGGCGAGGATACGTGGAGAGCCAAACTATTGGAGGTGGTGACAAGCAACTTTTTAACCCAGCATGTCGGAGAACCCACAAGGATGAGAGGCAATGACGAACCAGCGAGACTCGACCTAGTCTTCACTCTGAACGACTCCGACATAAGAGAAATCGGTTTTGAGGACCCAGTAGGAATGAGCGACCACAGTGTACTGGTGTTTGAGTACTTGATTGAAGAAGGGTTATTGAACTCGAGGAGGGATACCGAAACCAAAAGGTTAGCATACCGAAAGGGAAACTATGAGGGGATAAGAAAATTCCTAACAGATATAGCATGGGAAACAGAGCTCAGGGGAAAGACGGCCCAAGATATGATGGATTACATCACGCAGAAGTGCAAGGACGCAGCGAACAAGTTTGTCCCAGTCCAAAAGGAAAACAGAGAAATGAAGATGAGAAACCCATGGTTTAATCAAAGATGTAGGCTAGCTAAGCAGCAAAGTAAAAGGGCATGGAGAAACTATAGGAATAACAGGACACTGGAGAGCAGAGAAAGATACCAGAATGCCAGGAATGAATATGTCAGGATGAGAAGAGAGGCAGAAAGACAATACGAAAATGACATCGCAAGCAAGGCAAAGACTCAGCCTAAATTGTTGCATAGCCACATTAGGAGAAAAACAACAGTAAAGGAACAGGTTATGAGATTAAGGATAGGGGCGGAAGGATTCACTACAAATGACAAGGAAGTGTGTGAGGAATTGAATAAGAAATTCCAGGAAGTCTTCACCTTAGAACAAGGAGAAATTCCAGAGGTAAGTGAGGGAATAACTAACCAGGAACCACTGGAAGAGTTTGAGATTACCAGTGGGGAAGTAAGGAAGTGTTTACTAGAGTTGGACGTGACAAAGGCTATAGGCCCAGATGGAATCTCCCCTTGGGTTCTAAAGGAAGGAGCAAGAGAACTGAGCCTACCACTCTCCATAGTGTATAACAAATCACTGGCAACAGGGGAACTGCCAGATATTTGGAAAGCAGCTAACGTAGTCCCGATATACAAGAAAGGGGATAGACAGGAGGCACTGAACTACAGGCCAGTGTCCCTAACCTGCATACCATGCAAGCTGATGGAGAAGATTGTGCGAAAAAAACTAGTGGAGCATCTGGAGCGAAGGAACTTTGTAACACAGCATCAACATGGGTTCAGGGATGGCAGGTCCTGCCTCACAGGGTTACTTGAATTCTACGACCAGGCAACAAAAATAAGGCAAGAAAGAGAAGGGTGGGCAGACTGCATATTTTTGGATTGTCAGAAAGCCTTTGATACAGTGCCACACAAGAGGCTAGTGCGAAAGTTGGAGATGCAGGCTGGAGTGAGAGGGAAGGTACTCCGGTGGATAGAGGAATACCTAAGCAACAGGAGACAACGAGTCTGTGTGAGGGGTGAGGTCTCAGATTGGCGAGACGTCACAAGTGGAGTCCCGCAGGGGTCAGTCCTTGGACCTATACTGTTTCTGGTATATGTAAATGATCTCCCAGAGGGTATAGATTCGTTCCTCTCAATGTTTGCCGACGATGCAAAAATTATGAGGAGGATTGAAACAGAGGATGATAGTAGGAGGCTACAAGATGACCTGGATAGACTGAGTGAATGGTCCAACAAATGGCTGTTGAAGTTCAACCCGAGTAAATGCAAAGTAATGAAACTAGGAAGTGGAAACAGGAGGCCAGGCACAGGATACAGAATAGGAGATGAAGTACTTAATGAAACAGACAGAGAGAAAGATCTAGGAGTTGATATCACACCAAACCTGTCTCCTGAAGCCCACATAAAGAGAATAACGTCTGCGGCATATGCGAGGCTGGCTAACATCAGAACGGCGTTCAGGAACCTGTGTAAGGAATCATTCAGAATCTTGTACACCACATATGTAAGACCAATCCTGGAGTATGCGGCCCCAGCATGGAGCCCGTACCTTGTCAAGCACAAGACGAAGCTGGAAAAAGTCCAAAGGTATGCTACTAGACTAGTCCCAGAACTAAGAGGCATGAGTTATGAGGAAAGGCTGCGGGAAATGCACCTCACGACACTGGAAGACAGAAGAGTAAGGGGGGACATGATCACAACCTACAAAATCCTCAGGGGAATCGACCGGGTAAACAAGGATGAACTATTCAACACTGGTGGGACGCGAACAAGGGGACACAGGTGGAAGCTGAGTACCCAAATGAGCCACAGAGACGTTAGAAAGAACTTTTTCAGTGTCAGAGTAGTTAGTAAATGGAATGCATTAGGAAGTGATGTGGTGGAGGCTGACTCCATACACAGTTTCAAATGTAGATATGATAGAGCCCAATAGGCTCAGGAATCTGTACACCAGTTGATTGACGGTTGAGAGGCGGGACCAAAGAGCCAGAGCTCAACCCCCGCAAGCACAATTAGGTGAGTACACACACACACACACACACACACACACACACACACACACACACACACACACACACATACACACACACACACATACACACACACACACACACAGTGTGTGTGTGTGACCAAACCGAACCAAGACCGAACCAAAGCTACTACACAGTCACATCAGAAGGAAAACAACAGTGAAAGAACAGGTATTGAAACTTCGAACAGGCGAGGACGGGTATACTGAGAATGACAGGGAGGTGTGTGAAGAACTCATCAAGAGGTTCCAGGAGGTCTTCACAATAGAACAATGTGAGGTCACTGTGCTAAGAGAAAGGGAGGTAAACCAGGTGGCCTTGGAAGAGTTCGAAATTATGAGAGAGGGGGTCAAGAGGAACCTGCTGGATCTGGATGTTAGAAAAGCTGTTGGTCCAGATGGGATCTCATCATGGATACTGAAAGAGTGTGCAGAGGCACTTTGCTTGCCACTCTCCATAGTGTATAGTAAGTCACTGGAGATGGGAGACCTACCAGAAATATGGAAGACGGCGAATGTGGTCCCAATATACAAAAAGGGCGACAGGCAAGAGGCACTGAACTACAGGCCAGTGTCCTTGACTTGTATACCATGCAAGGTGATGGAGAAGATCGTGAGAAAAAACCTGGTAACACATCTGGAGAGATGGGACTTCGTGACAAATCGCCAACATGGGTTAAGGGCGGGTAAATCTTGCTTTACAGGCTTGATAGAATTTTACGATCAGGTGACAAAGATTAAGCAAGAAAGAGAGGGCTGGGCGGACTGCATTTTCTTGGATTGTCGGAAAGCCTTTGACACAGTACCGCATAAGAGGCTGGTACATAAGCTGGAGAGACAGGCAGGTGTAGCTGGTAAGGTACTCCAGTGGATAAGGGAGTATCTAAGCAATAGGAAGCAAAGAGTTACGGTGAGGGGTGAGACCTCCGATTGGCGTGAAGTCGCCAGTGGAGTCCCACAGGGCTCTGTACTCAGTCCTATCTTGTTTCTGATATATGTAAATGATCTCCCGGAGGGTATCGATTCATTTCTCTCAATGTTTGCGGACAATGCTAAAATTATGAGAAGGATTAAAACAGAAGAGGACTGTTTGAGGCTTCACGAAGACCTAGACAAGCTGAAGGAATGGTCGAACAAATGGTTGTTAGAGTTTAACCCAACCAAATGTAATGTAATGAAGATAGGCATAGGGAGCAGTAGGCCAGATACAAGGTATCATCTGCGAGTGGAAATTCTTCAGGAGTCAGAGAAGGAAAAAGACTTGGGGGTTGATATCACGCCAGACCTGTCTCCTGTAGCACATATCAAGCGGATAACATCAGCGGCATATGCCAGGCTGGCCAACATATGAACGGCATTCAGAAACTTGTGTAAAGAATCATTCAGAACTTTGTATACCACATATGTCAGGCCAATCCTGGAGTATGCAGCCCCAGCATGGAGTCCATATCTAGTCAAGGATAAGACTAAACTGGAAAAGGTTCAAAGGTTTGCCACCAGACTAGTATCCGAGCTGAGAGGTATGAGCTACGAGGAGAGACTATGGGAATTAAACCTCACTTCGCTGGAAGACAGAAGAGTTAGGGGGAACATGATCACCACATTCAAGATTCTGAAGGGAATTGATAGGGTAGATAAAGACAGTCTATTTAACACAAGGGGAACACGCACAAGGGGACACAGGTGGAAACTGAGTGCCCAAATGAGCCACAGAGATATTAGAAAGAACTTTTTTAGTGTGAGAGTGGTTGACAAATGGAATGCATTATGAAGTGATGTGGTGGAGGCTGACTCCATACACAGTTTCAAGTGTAGATATGATAGAGCCCAATAGGCTCAGGAATCTGTACACCTGTTGATTGACGGTTGAGAGGCGGGACCAAAGAGCCAGAGCTCAATCCCCGCAAACACAACTAGGTGAGTACACACACACACACACACACACACACACACACACACACACACACACACACACATACACACACGCACGCACGCACGCACGCACGCGCGCGCGTGCGCGCACACACACACACTCACACCCAGCTCCAAACGCAAACCATCCCTCAGGGTGTTGGTAATTTTCCTGTTGAGGGGAATCTTACAATACAACCCTCATTTGCAGAGTTACTTAAAAAGAACCTTGAAGCTAGGTCTGCAGTAAGGGAAGTTGCCATGGAAGTGGCTTCTTCTCTGGAACAGCTAGATGTAAGAGCCGGCTGATAGAGAGAAAAAGAGCAGTAGTAGTATCAGTCGTTAAGGTACAAACAGGGAGCAGCCCAAAGGAGCGGAGAGATAAGGACAAAAACATAGTTACCGAGATCCTTAAAGAGGTAAGGATGGAGAGAACTGACCAAAATGTTGAAAAGGTTTTCAGGCTTGGTAAGTACAACAAGGACAGAGACCGATTGATAAAGGTGGTATTCACGAGCGAGAACATGAAAGTCGATCTTTTAGCAAGGAAGAGCGGTCTAGCAAATGCACAGAAGTTCAGAAAAGTATTCCTGCAGAGGGATATGACAATGAACGAAAGAAAGCGGGCAGCAGACGCAAGGAAGGAGCGCAGGGAGAGAGAAAAGAATCAGAGAACCACAACCCCAAACCCTACAATCCTAGAGGGGAGTGGGGAACCATCCTCAAACAGTGCTGTGGTGTTTGTGTGTTACTGAGGAAGTCTTGGTTGTAAGGTTGATGTAAAGTCATGACTTGGTTACTGACTTTAATACTTAATATGATTACATGACTAGTAGCTACCAAGCTTGGCGGGCGTCCTGTACGCTCTATTGTTTACCTCCTCCTGGCGTCTCAGCCGCCGCACATAGAAAACGGATGGTACCATTTTCTGTGAACATGACATCCCTCCTTTTCTTTAAAAAGAATGAATACAGGATGTCTACCATGCTTGTAGCACAAAGCAAAGTTATTGACACAAAGTAAGTTATTACCATATCAAGAGATACTGCATACATTTAACATTAATTAAGCACACAAATAATTTAAACAACTTAATCTTTTCCACAAAGGATTTCAATGTTAAAAATACATATGCAATGTTAAACAAACATGAAAGAAACTGTAATACAAAGTTACAAAATATTGAATGAGATATCTGCATTATTCAAACAATATTAAATTTAGTTCAGCATGACAAGTAAATATTTTGCATTACATAGGAACACAATTAATCATCAAATCGTGAAGGGCGTTTAACATGACGTTTAGGACGAGAGTCCTTAAATGCAATAACATCCCTTGATGAATTGTTTGTAGGGTTATAACTATTTTTTTCTTTTTCTTTTGCACGACTTTGCACTTCATCATTTTCTACACTAGTTGGAATCACTTTGAAATAGGCCATATTACGTGTTATACTATGATCTCTATTACTCGCTGTTACCATAGTTCCTTTTACACTAATCACTTTATATGGTTTTGTATCATACGGCATATCTAGCTTTCCCTCTTTTTTCTTTTTAACGAGAACAGTATCTCCAGCCTTTATGAATTGTTCCTTTGCACGTTGATCATGAGCAATTTTCATTTTGCCCTTGGCTAGTGCATCCTTCTCAGCGAGACGTTTATCCGTTACCTCGGCTGGCATGACGGGTAGTGCGATTCTCATAGGACGTCCAAATAAAAGTTCTCCAGGCGACTTGCCCAGTGTTCCATGTGGTGTTGCACGGTAGTTCCTGAGAAAAGCATACATAGCTTGTTTCCAGGATCGTCCTTCGGCATGAGCACAGCGTACCGCTTTCATGAGAGGTTGCATGAATCTCTCAACTTCTCCATTTGCTTGAGGATGTAGTGGCATCACACGGCGGTGTTTGAATCCAATATGCTCAGAAAAGTTGACGAAGTCTTGTCCATTGAATGGCGGTCCATTGTCTGTCTTGACAACTTCAGGAATGCCAAAGTTTGAAAAGATCTTGTCGAGTTTCGGGATGACAGCCTTTGCAGATGTGGAAGTGATGATTTCTACTTCTGGATAACGTGAGTGATCATCAATGACTACCATCAAGTACTCTCCAGTTGGTAGTGGTCCGCAGAAGTCCATCGATACTTCCGTCCATGGTGCAGCAGGTAGTGGTGAAGGTTGTAGAGGTGTTGGTCTTGAAGTATCCACTGCAGCTTGGCAAGGGACACAGGCATCATGCATATCCTTTGCTTGACGATCAATGCCAGGAAACCACACCTTTTCTCGTAGCAGCTGTTTCGTCCTAACAAGACCTTGGTGTCCTTGATGTGCAAGCTTCAGAGCACGTTGCTGGAGAACAGCTGGAATCACGATACGAGTACCTCGCAGCACAGTGTCGCGTTGTTGCGTAACACTTAATTCTGTCTGGATGCGTTCAAGTGCTTTGAATGCATCTTGGTCAACTCCTGAGGGTGGGATGCGTGGAAACTTTTTCTTAGTCAATGCATCCACTGTTGCTTGCAGAGTTGGGTCCTCTAGGGTTGCAGTACGGATTTCATCAAGAGTAAGAGCCTTAGGGACTGCATCACAGGTTACAGAGTGTACATATTCCTCGGCAACTTGCTGATGCTTGGTGATGGTGAAACTGTTTGCAGGATGTCGACTGATGTAATCAGCGGGATTGCCTGCACCCGGCTTGTATTTCACCGTAAAGTTGTATGGTTGCAGACGAAGAGCCCATCTCTCAATGCGAGCTGGTGGTTTGGACTTTGGATTATTGAAGATGGTCTCCAACGGTTTGTGGTCAGTGACTATCGTGGTGAAGGGTGCACCAAGCAGATACACATTGAAGTGTTCACAGCCCCATACAAGAGCAAGAGCTTCCTTCTCTGTCTGACTGTATCGTTGCTCAACATCTGTGAGAGAACGGCTGGCGTAGGCAATTACTACTCTGGAATCTGGTTGACCAGGTTTGTGTTGGGCTAACACAGCACCTAAACGAACAGGACTAGCATCCACCGTTAACTCAGTGTCCATTGATGGATCAAAGTATGCAGCAGTCGCATTCTCTACTAGTGCATCTTTCACGGCATCAAATGCATTTTGCTCGATATCGCTCCAGTACCATGATGCATTTTTCTTCAGGAGCTCACGTAGAGGCTTTGTAATGGTAGCAAAATCTGGAATGAAGCGAGAACAGTAGTTTGCCATTCCCAGAAAACTATGTACTTCAGTGGACGTTGAAGGAGGTGCAGCATTCTTGATATCTGCAACTTTCTTAGGATCTGGAGACAGACCTTTGTCACTAAGTACATGTCCAAAGAATTCAATTTTATGTTGATTGAACTCACACTTTGCTCGGCTTAGCGTCAAATTCTTTTCTCGTAAGCGTTGCAATGTTGCACGAAGAGCTTTGTCGTGTTCAGCTTGGGTACGGCCATCAACAATGATGTCATCAGACATGTTGTCAGCATTAGGTATATCTTGCAATACCTGGCTGATGATGTGCTGGAATACCTCGGCAGCACTGTTGATACCAAAACTCAGGCGCTTGTACCTATACAGACCTCGATGTGTCGTAAACGTTGTGATGAAGCGACTCTCATCATCAAGTTCAAGCTGATGATAGCCCTTGTTTAAATCTAACTTGCTGAATATAGTTACACCATTCAAGCGGCAGATCATATCATCTACAGTGGGTGTAGGATGGCGTTCACGCATTATTGCCTTGTTGGGAACACGCATGTCCACACAAATGCGTATCTCATCTGGATTCTTCGGCTTTGGTGGAGTGACAATTGGGTTTACCCATGGTGTTGGGCCTGTTACTGGTTCAATGATATCTAGTTCTATCAGCCTATCCAGTTCGGCATCGACTTTCTTGCGAGTATGGAATGGTTGTCGGCGATGTGGTTGGGCAACTGGAATTACATCTGGGTTGATATGCAGATGTACTTTGCTATCAGTATAACAACCTATGGATTTAAATCGATCAGAAAATTCAGCAACAATACCATCAACATTGTTTGCAGATTCCACTGCTACAGCATTAGAAAGCTGAAGTAGCCCCAATTTGGTTGAAGTCTTGTAACTGAGTAAGGACTCCTTTGCATTCCTAACAACATGGAATGTAGTAATGAGCATTGCATTCTTTGACTTAATCTCTGCAGTGAAAGTTCCAATCACTGGCAAGGCTACCTTTGAAGCATAGGCAGTGGCTCTACCATTATAGTTTTCAAGCTTTGGGAACTGTTTTTTAAATTTTTTATAGTGGCACTCAGCAATGGTGTCAATGTTTGATCCAGTGTCAATGAGAACCTTGAGACAAATACCAGCAATGTATACACCTGTCTCTGGGTTGTTTGGAAGATCATTCCATTCTGTGATTGCTTGTACTCCATAAGTATAATCACATTCACTGTCATCTGAGACTGGTTGCAATGAAATGTTGTCTTGTACATTATTAACATTCTGGATATGAGGTGCAATATTGTGTTTACCACCTCGACCCCTATGACCTGATCCTCGTACAGTGCTTTTATTCATTGACTGTGGTTTTTTTAGTGCGGAACGACACATAGCACCAAAATGACCTAGTTTTCCACACTCATAGCACTTCTTACCTTGAGCAGGACAAACATTATCTTGGTGTGGGTAGTCTCCTCCACAATTGTAACATTTATTGTTGACACCCTCTGATGTGGGTCGTTGTGACTGCTTGAGCCTTGTTCCTTGACCCCAGTTGTGACGTGGTTCTCGGCTAAATTTACTGTTAGGTTTGCCATGATATCTTCTTTGATTACGATGTCCTCCCTGAACCTTACGTACCTCATCACTGTTAGTAACAGTGGCAGAACCGTTATTGGCACTGCACTCCATGACACGAGCATCACGTGCAGCATCTTCCATTCGACGAGCAATATTCAGTATCTTGGTAAGAGAACTTTCATCATCAACAAGTTCTAGAGCTCTTCGACGGAGACGTGTAGATGTGCATGTTTCAATTATTTGTTGTTTGATTTCTTTGTCAACATCAGCAAACTCACAATGGGCTGCTAAACCCTGCAGACGTGTGTGGTATTGATCCACAGTTTCATTAGAGAGTTGTTTTGCTCTCCTGAAATGCATAATTTCCATTGCAGTATTTTGCCTTGGTTTGAAATGCTCTGTTAGTTTGGCTTTGGCAGTGTCATAATCTTTGGCACCACCAGTGTCTTTCAGTGTGTCAAAGATGTCACAAACTCTATCACCTGCATAATGAAGTAGAAAGGCACGCTTTCTTTCAGCACTTTTGATGTCAGAAACTATCAACAAATTTTCAAACCTTTTAAGCCATTTGACCCACCTCTGTGACAGGTTTGTCTGGTCACAGTCAGGATCAAATGCAGGAAACTGAGGTATATTTGCCATTTTTACTGAATAAATGTAAACTTATCACTTAAATGTTCCTCAGAATATTAAACACTTACTGCACTGAAAATGTTAGTCAAGAATTCACTGTAATTACTTTAATTTTGCAAAGCACACAAGCATTTTAATGCAAAAGTTCACAACAGTGCACAATATAGCAGCAACTGACTTCTTACCTAGCCCTTGTGTACATGTGTTGTTCCTACTCACAGCAGCAGCACAGCAGTTGGCACAGCAGCAGTTGGTACAGCAGCAGTTGGTACAGCAGTTGGTACAGCAGTTGGTACAGCAGTTGGTGCAGCAGTTGGTACAGCAGTCAGTTCAGTGTGATGAATTTTGTAGCACGAAGCGTCGTTTCGTAACCAAAACATCAGGTTTTGTACACATCAAAGCGTCGTTTCGTACACAACGTCGGCAGATTCCTCAGTACACAGTTTCTTCAGCACAGCTTGGGTAGCACACAGCTTGGGTAGCACACAGCTTGGGTAGCACACAGCTTGGGTAGCACACAGCTTGGGTAGCACACAGCATAGGTTAGCACACAGCATCGGTTAGCATACAGCATCGGGTATGGCGCTCACAGCTTCTCTTCCTCCTCCAGGCAGCATGCTTCTCCCTTGTGTTTGAAACTGAACAAATACCTGCGTTCACAGTTCATCCTCGTCGCCAATGTGGTGTTTGTGTGTTACTGAGGAAGTCTTGGTTGTAAGGTTGATGTAAAGTCATGACTTGGTTACTGACTTTAATACTTAATATGATTACATGACTAGTAGCTACCAAGCTTGGCGGGCGTCCTGTACGCTCTATTGTTTACCTCCTCCTGGCGTCTCAGCCGCCGCACATAGAAAACGGATGGTACCATTTTCTGTGAACATGACAAGTGCAACAGCCACAGGGAGTGGAGCACCACCCGCACATTCTACCCAACAGACACTCTACCTGCCTCATCACCTGACAGCCCCCCAATAAGTACCCACCAAGGGCACCTACCCCCCACCCACCCTCCTACTACTCACCCCTCTCCCAGGACCTCCCTTTTCCCCCATCCCCCAAGCCCTCCATTCTCCCCCACCCCCTAAGCCCCCCACTCTCCCCCACCCCACCTAAGCCTTCCCCTCTCCACCACTCCCCTAAACCCTCCCCTCTTCCTCACCCACCTCAGCCTTCCCTTTCCCCCCACACCCCCCAAGCCCTCCCCCCCCTTTTCTTTTCCCCAAAGCCCCCTTTCTCTCCCATCCCTCCAAGCCTCTCTTCCCCCCATGCCTCTCCCAAACCTCCCCATCTCCCACACCCCCCAACTTCTCACTCTCCCCTCCAACCCTCCCCCTCTCACCCATTTTTCCTACCATCCCCCTCTCCCCCACCTCCCAAGCCCTTCCTCCTCCACCATTCTCCCCGTATCAGTTCCTCCCAGCCCCTGCTCTCCCCAGAGCCCACAGGTCCCCCCAGAGAAGAAGCAGAAGAGAGTCAGTTTCAAGGTAATGTACTCGAACAGAGATGGAACCACAAGCAAGGCAAGTGAACTAAGGAAAAGAGCACATGAAGTGAATCCAGATGTAATCGAATTCACTGAAACAAAATTCTTAGGAATCATAACGAATGCCGTGTTCACCAGGAGTACACAGTAGTAAGGAAAGAGAGGGAGGGTAGGGGATGAGGCAGAATGGCCCTACTAATGAGAAAGGAATGGAGTTTCAAGGAGATGGCTATCCCGGGTGTGAGAGGATGGTCTCTCAAGATTATCCCACAGCTGACTTGAATTGCTCATTGCAGTGCACAGTGCACCAATCTCGTGCACAAGCCCTATCTCTGTTAACCCTAGATGGTAAACTGTCATGTTGGGTATCTGCAGGATGCCCACATAACCAGGAATATGTTTAAAATACGGAGGCCGCCGTATGTCCAGATAGGGAGTAGATACAGGGAAGTTAAGCATCCATGCCATAGAGTCATTGGTACACAGTGGATGTGCCATCGTGAGACAGAGAGGACGCCAGCGAGGCGACAGATCTGACCTCTGGGGTCAGCCTCAACCGGCGCATGGAGAATAACAACTGTGACATGGTCGTGACGTGTTTGTGACGTCACCTCTGCATATTGATCATTCCAATCATATTGATCATGGAATGATCAATATGATTGGTTCCCACTCTTTTGCTGTAATGCCATTGGTCAAATTGTAATCCCTTGTGTTGTATCCCATGAGATGCCCTGCAGCCACTGGCAAGGGTATTCATGTGAGGAAGTTCGTAGCCAGTGGACATGTCTTGCTCTGTCTATCGGCCAATAGACTGAACACCGTCCATTCCTCACCATCAAGTTAAACTCAGCCTTTTTTCTATATATCAACACTCGCCCGGAATCGCGATCGTGACTATATTGTTTAGAAGCCTAGTGACAAATCACCAGAGCGAAACAGACTGGTATCAGGTAACCCTTGGTGACAAGTTGAGATCGTTGTGAGTAACCTAGAGTGAACTATGGTAGTGCTTCCACCTAAGTAAATCTGGTTGTGACTTTTACCACAGTTTACCGCATGGTACCATATAATCAGCCGCCATCTCACACCAGAGCGTGTATCTAGCCTCTAGCCACCCTGCCTCAATGTACTATGTGACGTCACCACCTTACTCACCACCAGTGCCATCAAGTGTGTGCGTGTGTCTGTTAGACATACAGCACGCCCTCCTGCGAGTACCCTCCGTGTCAAGTACGGTTTGTGAGAAAGCCTGTCGCCAATGGTCTCACGTCAAAACGAGCGAAACCAGCTGTCAGGCCACCTACGAGTTCTTGCATAAATGTGCCTGAGTGAGTGAGTAAATAAGCCTACTTGTAAGTACATGATCTTGTTATTGTATTATTGTGTCTGTCTGTGTTGATCTGAGGGATCAACCACAGTTCTCACATTCTTATACCTGACACAGGTATAGGTGGAGACCTAGACACCCTACGGTGTATGCGTGTTTACCTGTGTGGTGTCACGACATTACACTCGTCTGTGAATGTGAGCTTCACATACGCCACACATTTAGTATTGTGTGATATTATTATTGTGCATGTTATTGCCTGTCCCATTGACAGTGCCCATTGTGATTTATTGCGCATCATCATTACCCGAGTATCCGGTTGGAACTCTTGTGATCCCTTTGCATACCGGCAGTTAGGTTTGTCATGTTAATGATTGGCTGTCAACTGTGTTAAGTTAAGTGTTTCTCCACGAGTGGATCCGAATCGATTAGCCAGATGTCAAGAGTCTCGCTAATGCAACCATTGCCTTTCTGACGCCAATCTAAAGTAAATCAAGCACCTTTTGTATTAGTGGTTAAGTTAGTAAATAAGTTACTGTTAAGCTTTATGCGGTGTTTCCGTTGAACCACTTCTGAATACTGCCAACTATTTACTCAAGCCTTCAGCTCCAGGTGTCTTCAACACCGAGTTGCCTATTATTCACTAAACTATAAATGTGATGAGGACCCTAGGAGTCCCTTAAAGTGTTAAAGCATTGAGGAGATTCCAACGATCAACGTCGACCAGGACCAGGTGAGGCTAGTTTGAGAAGAGACCCTCAAGGACTCAAACTCGACCTTGCTCCCAGGCCCTATACGGTTGCTCTCGTATTTTCTCTGCTGATTCCAACAGCTTCGTGAAGCATCTGCCACATATACATTGGCGACGTACACATTGCAGTCGGGAAAGCAAAATAGAAAACCCCACATCTGGCGCCGAACGTGATTGGCTTAGTTGGAACCAATGAGCTAGGCTGTAAAGTAAAAGTTCGCACTTAAATTTTCAAAGAAAGTTCAAAAGTGACGACCAGTATTTAGAGGACGTTTAACACCCTGTTAGGTGCACACACCACCAGTATGTCTGTGTGTGGAGAGTACAAACAACGCTACCTGTATTTTCGCTTGGCCTTGACCGCTCGTAGACCCGAGGACTACGACACTCTTACTGAGCAAGAGTGTAAGGAATGAGTGGAGTAGCACTTGAGGGCCACGGAAGAGGTGATGCTACAAGCACACATGCAGGGTAGTGCTGAGGTGGTGTGCACGAGTCTCATCCTACTTGATGAAGCTATCGATGGTGAGACCCAGGTGAGAGCTAACGCAGTGGGAGAGACCCCAGTGAGAGACAACTTGCAGCTAAAGACCCCTGTGGGTGACGTCACTGAGAATGATGTCACTAGAATCACGCATGCTGCGAGAGAAAACGGCCCTTTAAATAGTTCATTGGGGTGGGGGGGATTCTACAGGGAAGAATCTCTGCCCAAAAGGTCCTTGTGGACGTCGCCAGCTCAAAGAGTAGGTATTACAGGCTCGCAATTATTCACCTTAGAGGAATACCGTAACCAGGTTAGGGAGTTGGGATTCGAAGGGAATAATGTAGCAGAGCAAGCTATGAAACTCTGGACTGATCAGCAGAACAGAGAAAATATACTCTGGACTGATCAGCAGAACAGAGAGAGTACTGAACGCATAGCTCTCATGCAGGTATAAGTGAGGCAGGATGACCAGCAAGTGGTCGTTCAACAGAGACTAACGTTGAACAAGTTAAGATTGTCAAACTACCCAAACTAGCTAACTTTGATGAATGGGGCGACTCGATGGATGCATACATCAAGCGTTTCGAAGGTCACGCCCCAGATTGCGCGTGGGAAAGATCAAAGTGGGCACTCACTCTTAGTGCGTTGCTAAAGGGTAGGGCACTATCTACAATAGTCTGGGTCCGCACCAGCGCAGAGATTACGAGGCATTGACAACAGGGCTGCTGAACGGTTTTGGCATCACTGCAGACCGGATGCTAGAGAATTTCCGTAGGGCTCAATTGCAAAAAGGGGAGACATATGTGCTACTGTTACAGTGGTTAGAATTGAGTCTAAACCGTTACTGTGAACTCATGGAGACTACTCCTGGGTGCATGGAGTTCTTTCAACTGATAATTCGCGAGCAGTTTTTAGAAGCACGCGAATCGTCTCTGTGCATCAAGCTCAAAGAGCAGGAAGTTGTGTCAAATCTGTCTATGGCCAAGCAAGCTGATCTGTGGGCTGGGGCCAGGAGACAGGTGAAAAGGGTGAAGCTGCACGAGAAGCATCATGCTACAGGTACTGGCGAGGGAGCTAAGCCTAAGACTGGCGTGTCAGGGGAGCAGGGAAACTCCTCCAACAAACACGTGTACAAGTGTTACACCTGTGGTAAGCCAGGTCATCGTGCAGCTGATTGCAAGGCAAAACCGACTAGGTTACATAGCAGGTGTGAGCTCAAGTGGTAAGAAACATCCCAACATTGGAAAGGATCCACTAGCTTGGACCCTTAAGGTGGTGGACGGAAATGTTAATGGAAAATCCGCGAAAATCTTCCGTGACAAAGGCGCCACTACCCACATGGTAAGAAAAAGCGTTGTAAAGCCAGGATCTGAGACAGGTAGATACATCTATGTCAAATTTCCAAAAGGCTATGCTAAAGAGATGGCGGAGGTGTATGTGTGGGTCGACACACCTTACATCAAAGGAAAAATTCGTGCCGTTCAACAGGAACGTGCTGTATATGGACTTTTATTGGGGAATGTCCCGGGAGTCTCTGATTGCCCAAGTCCACCCTCAAAGAAAACGGGGGAGAGTGCGGAAGCTGACACAGCTGGGTGCAGCCGCCCTTAGTCAGCTGGTGCCACGGGTGACACGCCCGGGGGTGACGTCACAGGGAGTGACCACACCCTCACCCAGCTGAAGAATAAGGGAGAGAAAGCAAGCTGTGAAGAAATGGAGAGAGAATCAAAACCCCTGGTTGAAGCAACAGCAACTCCATTAACAGGTAACTCGCTCGTGGCACTTGTCACCACGAGGTCAGAGAGCAACAAGCTGACTCGCCCAGAAAAACCTTGGAAATTACGAGACCTTCAGGGAGTGTCTGCGAAGGTGAAAAAAATAAAAGAACACAAGTTCAATGTAGGGGACAAGGTACTTTTGTTACTTCCCACCAGCAGGAAGGAAGTTACTTCTCTTGCTGCAGTGGAAGGGCCCATTCACGGTAGTGGAGTGCTCGCACTCGTTAAACTACGTGCTCGACGTCGATGGTGCCAGGAAGAATTACCACGTCAACATGCTCAAACATTATGAAGACCCACCTGTCGATGAATACACAAAGCCGAAGAAGCATGTAAGACATAAGAACAAGAGAGGACCACGGGGCCCGACATCGACCGGGCCCCGTGGTCCTCTCCTGTAGTAGCCTGGTGGTCCTGTAGCCACCAGGCAGCCCTGTAGTGTGAGTGTAGCCACCAGGCAGCCCTGTAGTGTGAGTGTAGCCATCAGACAGCCATGTAGTGTGAGTGTAGGCACCAGGCAGCCCTGTAATGTGAATGTATCCACAGGCAGCCATGTAGTGTGATTGTAACAACCAGGCAGCCATGTAGTGTGATTGTAGCCGCCAGTCAGCCATGTAGTGTGAGTGTACCCACTAGGCAGCCATGTAATGTGAGTGTAATCACCAAGCAGCCATGTAGTGTGAGTGTAGCCACCAGGCAGCCTTGTAGTGTTAGTGTAGCCACCAGGCAACCATGTAGTGTGAATGTAGCCGCCAGTCAGCCATGTAGTGTGAGTGTAGCCACTAGGCAGCCCTATCGTGTTAGTAGAGCCACTAGGCAGCCATGTACTTTGAGTGTAACCAGCAGGCAGCAATATAGTGTGGGTGTAGCCACTGGGGAGCCATGTAACGTGCGTGTAACCACCAGGCAGTTATGTGGTGTGAATGTAACCATCAAGGAGCCATGTAGTGTTAGTGTAGCCACCAGGCAACCATGTAGTGTGAATGTAGCCACCAGGAAGCCATGTAGTGTGCGTGTAGCAACGAGGCAGCCATGTAGTGTGAGTGCAGGAAATAGGCAGCCACGTAGTGTGCGTGTAGAAACCAGGCAGCCCTTTAGCAGGAGTGTAGCCACCAAGCAGCTATGTAGTGTGCGTGTAACCACCAAGCAGCCACGTAGTGTGAGTGTAACCACCAAGCAGCCACGTAGTGTGAGTGTAACCACCAAGCAGCCACGTAGTGTGAGTGTATCCTCCAGATAGCCAAGTAGTGTGAGTGTAGCTACCAGGCAGCCCTGTAGTGTGCGTGTAGCCACCAGGCAGCCACGTAGTATGAGTGTAGCCACCAGTCAGCTCTGAAGTGTGAGTGTAGCCACCAGGCAGCCCTGTAGTGTGAGGGTAGGCACCAGACAGCCCTGAAGTGTGCGAGTGTAGCCACCAGGAAGCCCTGTAGTGTGAGTGCAGCCACCAGGAAGCCCTGTAGTGTGACTGTAGCGATCGGGCAGCCTTTTAGTGTGAGTGTAGCCACTAGGCAGCCATGTAGTGCGAGTGTAGGCTCCAGGCAGCCCTGTAATGTTAGTGTAGCTACTAGGCAGCCATGTAGTGTGAATGTAGAAACGAGGCAGCCATGTAGTGTGATTGTAGCCTCCAGTCAGCCATGTAGTGTGAGTGTAGTTACCGGGCAGCAATGTAGTGTGAATGTAACCACTTGGCAGCTCAGTAGTGTGAGTGTAGCCACCAAGCAGCAATGTATTGTGACGGTAACCACCAAGCAGCTATGTAGTGTGAGTGTAGCCACCAGGCAGCTATGTAGTGTGCGTGTAACCACCAAGCAGCTATGTAGTGTGAGTGTAGCCACCAGGCAGCCATGTAGTGTGAGTGTAGCCACCAGGCAGCTATGTAGTGTGAGTGTAGCCACCAGGCAGCTATGTAGTGTGCGTGTAACCACCAAGCAGCTATGTAGTGTGAGTGTAGCCACCAGGCAGCTATGTAGTGTGAGTGTAGCCACCAGGCAGCTATGTAGTGTGCGTGTAACCACCAAGCAGCTATGTAGTGTGAGTGTAGCCACCAGGCAGCCATGTAGTGTGAGTGTAGCCACCAGGCAGCTATGTAGTGTGAGTGTAGCCACCAGGCAGCTATGTAGTGTGCGTGTAACCACCAAGCAGCTATGTAGTGTGAGTGTAGCCACCAGGCAGCTATGTAGTGTGAGTGTAGCCACCAGGCAGCTATGTAGTGTGCGTGTAACCACCAAGCAGCTATGTAGTGTGAGTGTAGCCACCAGGCAGCCATGTAACGTGAGTGTAGCTTTTATGCAGCCCTGTAGTGAGATTTTAGCCATCAGGGAAATCTGTAGTTTGAGTTTTGTAACCAGGAAACAATGTAGTGTGAGTGTAGCAACCATACAGTCATGTAGTATGAGTAAGGACACAAGGCAGCCATGTAGTGTGAGTGATAGCTACCTGGTAGCCCTTTAGTGTGATTGTAGCCACCAGTCAGCCATGTAGTGTGAGTATAGAAACCAGGCAGCCCTGTAATGTGTGTGTAGGTACCAGGCAGTCTTGTGGTGTGAATTTAGCCACCAGGAAAGCCTGTAGTGTGAATGTAGCCACGAGGCTGCACTATACACCTGTTGTACACCTGTTATACACCTCTGACTAATGTTCTTTGTATGCATATATTTTATGAAAACAGTATTATTAATATTATTATTTGTATGATACTTCTGAGAAAATCGGTAGGAAAGATGAGGAGGATTCGAACCTGCACACTGGGTAAGCCTAAGCACACACCTTATACGCCTAAGACCAATTTACCACGACATGCTAAAAACAATACAACCTTTGAGTTTTGTATTGAAACACTTTGAGATTTGTATGTCGATGTTAAACTCACGATGTTAAACAACAGAGGTTTATTGCTTTTGCCTTCAGCCGGTCGTTTTAAGGGAGCCGGGATCACAAGCCCAGCGGACAGCACGCTGGGCTTGTGATCCTGTGGTCCAGGGTTCGATCCCGGGCGCCGGCGAGAAACAATGGGCAGAGTTTCTTTCACCCTATGCCCCTGTTACCTAGCAGTAAAATAGGTACCTGGGTGTTAGTCAGCTGTCACGGGCTGCTTCCTGGGGGTGGAGGCCTGGTCGAGGATCGGGCCGCGGGGACACTAAAGCCCCGAAATCATCTCAAGATAACCCTTATGTTCTTTTACTGAAATACTGCGGACCCAGATGAACCAGGTTGTGATTCATACGTCAGGCTGCGAGCAGCCGCGTCCAACAGCCTAAAGTATGAATCACCAGTCCAGCAACGAGGAGGCCTGGTCGAGGACCGGACCGCATTGACGTTGAGCCTCGAAATCATCACAAGGTAACCGCAATGCAACCCTTTCCATTGTGTGTAATGTCATGCATAAAGACTGGTAAATGTCATTAACTAACCATTAATGATGTCATCTTAATTAACTCCGTCAGATGAGATGAGGCCAACTATCCATTTTGTATAAATTCTAGTTTGTGTTGCAGAAAAATATGCGTGCTCAGGAGCGTTCACCTCTTCCCATGAGTTGTGGTTGGGGGAACTGGGGCCCTTGAAACTATATGAAAACCCTCCACCTCCCGAAGTTGCCAGGAGTTGAAGGGAACAAAATAAAAAAAAATTGCCAGTGCAGGCGATTGATCACATGCCCGTGTAGGACTAACTATCCTGTGTGATGGGGTCACATATATTCATCATAAACTATGTAACACAAATGCCATCAACTATGACAGGGAAATGTAATAGCAAACCAAAAACTCTCGCTAAAACATGACAGCAGCATTTGGCAGTGTGGAGGCCACACATCGGTGCTGAGTTGGTCATTCAGTACACTGGGAGCCACGGAGGAGGATGGCTGCGGGACCTGTTGATAATGTTATCCTTCTGGCTGACTGTTATAAGGTATGTGGAGACCTCTAACACAAAATGTTGACTTTAATTTTTGTATTAACTAAGGATATTGATCATATCTGCAAAACAGTTGGGTTCGTTCTCGACTCACAATCGGCATTCCTGGGTTCGAATCCCGCGGGGGACAGAAAAGTTTACTTTTTACCTAATGCTTTTGATCACCTCGCAGTAAAAGGTACCCCGGAGTTAGGCAGTTGATGTGGGGTTCCATTCTAGGGAAGGTCAGTAGTCAGTTAATCAATCGACTTTTATAGGTAAAGTGTGAGCGGGAAGTGGGGAGAGATGTAAGAGTAGTCTGGAGAAAAAGCTTCATCGTAGAGAGAGGAGAGCCAGGGCTTAACCTTGAAGCAGCAGGGCCAGGTTGTTTTAACGGATCTGTAGCAGAACCACTCGCACCACACAAAGATCCAGGGAAGGGGGCCAGGTGGGCCAAGCTCCAGAGAAGGGGCCATGAAGGTCAAGCTTCAGGGTAGTGGGGCCAGGAAGGCAAAGCTCCAGGGAAGTGCGGCCAGGAGGGCCAAGCTCCAGGTGAAGGGGGGCCAAGAGGGCCAAGCAGCAGCCAGGATTCCTTGCCTAATGTTCCACTACTGCTACACAATCTCGTATGGAGAGCAATATAGTCATATGAAGGCCCGATTGGCCTAATAGGACGAGTTCTCCTAAAATTATATATTTTTCTAAAAAAAAATCTTATTATAAATATAAATATTGTTTTTATATAAAGGATAAAGCTATCCATTATATTATAATGGATAACTGTAATATATATAGGATTTTTTTTAATAGGAGTTAAAACTAACGTATAAATATGACCAAACCTATCTTAACCTAACCTAACCTATCATACGTAACCTAACCTAACCTATCAAACCTAACCTAACCTAATCTATCCTAACCTAACCGATCAAACCTAACCTATCAAACCTAACCTATCAAACCTAACCTAACCTATCAAACCTAGCCTAACCTATCAAAGCTAACCTAACCTCTCCAAACCTAACCAATCCTATCCTATCCTATTCTAACCTAACCTAACATAACTAAGTCTGTAAAAACAACATCACGCTTTTAATTGCTATTATTACATTATGTTCTTAACATAATGTAATAATAGCAATTAAAAAACCTTAGAAATATGGTTTTTAAATAACGAAAATCACTGCCTTGTAGGGAAATCGGGTCTTGCCTATTATCCCAAGTAGCGTTCTGGCAACTACGTACGACATACTTTATATATGTAAAACTGAAAGGGTAAGATTAATGATTCTCACACGAATCTTCTCAATATTTCTTACGTTTTTCTTCACTGTCTAGGGAAGTTGAAAAATTAACTCTCCAAAGTTACTTTTTATACTTTATTATAGTCTGGCGCTATGGAGATGCGGTATGCAAGGTACACTTTACATTTTCAAAGACAATTTTACCGTGTTTAACATTGGATTATATACTTTTTGAGTAAAGTGGTGGATGAATGCCATAACAAGGGGGTATTAAGAATATATCAATGACTAAATGGATCAATGGGTATCAATGAATAAATTAATCAATGGGTATTAGTAGGGTCATCAGCTGCTGTGTCTGCGTTTGGCTCTGGGTCTTGAAGTGGATGGAAAGTAATTATGTGTTTATAACGTAGTTATAACGTATCGTAGGTGTATCACCACAGATACCACCACCAAACGAGTTGTTGCTAATTATGACTAAAACTTAAAGTTACTTAAAACTACTTAATGCTGGCACCACCTTCGTCTTTGCTGAACATAAGTACTTTAAAGTGACCGGCGACGAAGGATACCAGTCACGGGAGAGTAAAATGAGCGAGTTAAGGATACTACCGGGGGGGGGGGGGGAGAACACAGTCGACTTCTACTATTCACTGGCAACTCTCTGTGAATGAATAACAGGTACGAATGGATAAACCAGATGGACTGTTTAGTATAATATATAATTTTTTAGTTAAGATCAATAAAAAATCCTAATCTATCTTCCCAATCAAGGCAATAGAATGATCAACACTTGTGATGCTGATATACTTGTCCCTTTATGGACAAAGGAAACTCCTTTCATCAGTCCGCAAGGGACATGCATCTACAAATAGACGAAGTAGCAATGGGCTTCCCCTTAGGCCGGCCACACACGTGCAGTTTTAACTGACAGTTATAACTGTTCAGTTAAAACTGCACGTGTATGGGTATCTCAGTTGCTCATTTCGTCAGTTCAACAGAACTGTACAGTTAAACTGCGACAAATGCAGTGTTCCATATTTTTAACTGAAAGGAGTAACTGAACTGAGCGTGTGTGGGGGATTCGTAACTGTACAGTTCTCAACTTCTCATTTCTACAGGTGGTAGCAGTGCAGTTTGAGATGGCACGTAAACAAAACCAAGTGATTGTTGAATTCATTGAACTCTATCGATGTGAACCTTGCCTGTGGCAAGTTAAAAGTTACTGCTTACGCTTCTTAGTTTTCTTTTTCTATTTGCTTGTAGCATTACAAAGAATACACCAAGAGCGGCAAGATCGTACTCCTCGGAATCCATGGTAAAACTGAGAGATTGAACTGTGTGTGTGTGTGCATTTCATTTTTAACTGACGTCAGTTTGAACTGTGACAGTTATAACTGAACAGTCATAACTGTCAGTTAAAACTGCACGTGTGTGGCCGGCCTTAGGAGTGTTATTTGCTAATTTTCATATGGGAACCATCGAAGACAGTCTTCAGTAGCAGACAAAAACCAATTGTATACTGCCGTTATGTAGATGACATTTTCGTCATAGTAAAAGACTTAAACGAACTAATTGATCTAAAAAGCCATCTGGAGAGAGAGTCAGTACTCCGATTTACACATGAAAATAGTGAAAAAACAGTCTGCCATTCTTGGATGTACTAATAACAAAAACAGGAACCTCTTTAAGCACCAGCGTATATACTAAGCCTACCAACATAAGATTATGCCTAAACGGTAAAAGTGAGTGCCCCAAAGATACAAAGCTAGTGTTCCCAATGCTTATATTCGTCGAGTGCATGCCCACTGCTCCGAATGGAGCAACGTGAGTAGAGAGTTTGAAAGATTAACTCAGGTACAATGAACATTGGTGAACAATGGATATAGCAACACGGAAATGAACGCTGCTGTAAGAAGACACCTGGACCGATGGTACAATCCTGAACCTAGAACAGAAACCACAACACCTCTAATAAAATTATATTACAAATCAACTATGCTCAGTGAATATAAAAAAGAAGTTCATACGAGAAGAAGTCCTTATCAAAAACAGCCCGAAGCCGACGGAGAACCCTTTCCAGCAGCCAAATGTTGAACACATGTAAACCTACCCCCCATATAGTCTGTATATAAAAACCTGCTCAGATGTGAATGGAACGTTGTGTGAAAATTTCAAAGCAATCGGTGAAGAACTTTCAGAGATTAGCGATTTTAAACAAACGATCATATACATTTTTATTTATATACTAGCTATACCCGGCCATGCATTGGTGAGCCACAGCAACCTTCCCGTGTCTCCCAGTCCTCCCCCGTCCCTCATCCCCCTCAAGCATTCCTCACTCCTCCGTCCTCTCGACCTCCCAACCATTCCCCACTCCCCCGTCCCCTCTTCTTCCCAACCATTTATCACTCCTGTGAGATTTTTTTCTACGCCTACCTCCCTTAGGAGGTGGACTACAAGTTTAAAGGCTGCTCACGGCAGTTAAGCATGAGTCCAATAAAAAAAGGAAAAGCGGGAGCAAACCGCCAGGCCTCCACCACCAAGGGTGAAAACCTGTCCACAATAGGCCGCTGGCTCCTCCTAGTTAAACAGGACGTTAAAACTAATAAAGGGTAACCGACGGGTTCTCACAATCAAATATTTATATTTGATGTGGCGCTATGAATTGGAATTCGAATTCCCAAGAACAGCCGTCATATCAAGATCACATCAACATTTAATAATATGCAGAAACATGTGTGGAATAATATGGTTGAAGGGTTGACATCAAAGACCGTTTTCTATAACATAACAATTTATTAATAACAAGAGACTAACTACTACATTACCGAGTTTACGTTACGTTAATGTCCATTCAGTGGCACGATAACAAACAGCTAAAAAGCAACCCTTGCTGTGCGGCTGCATACTGAACTAACCTGAACACAGGTGTGCCCACTGATGACGCAATATTGCAAATCAAAGAAAAATATCACAGACTAAGTTACTCCACAGCGAATGGTTACGTTATTGTCCATCCAGTGGCAATTGCAACACAGCTATTCAACAGCCCCTCGAGAAATGACAGCAGGCTCCATCCTGCTGACACTTCGGGCTGACAAGTGGACTAACTGAACAATGATGCCCACTGAAGACGCAAGCATGCAATCAATAGTGTCACGGTTTCCCTGACAGCTTACTCTAATCACAAGCTTAAGGGTCCTCCCGCCCCCCAGGAGAGACCCACGTAACTAGGCGGGTAGTCCAACAGTGACTCCCCCTATCACAACCCAGTGTGAACACTCTTTGCAACTCCCTACAAGAAGTTGCACTGTAAACAGTAAACAAAGACAGGCAAGGCGGGATTCTGGGACACAGCTCCACAAATCCCTAGATTACTCTACTCTCGTCACCAGACGACAACCAAAAGAAATTGCCTTAATCAATACATTGATTATGTGATTAATTACGTTAATTGACTGATCGCAGCAGTCAGCAACAAAGTACTACGGTAATCACAAACAATTGTCTCTCATAGACAACAACATGATGATACTCTACGTTAATCATTAACACTTGTCTCTCTTGTTAACAATAACTCAAACTTATATTACATCACACTTGACTCGTTGCAAGTATTCAGTGAGTAATTCTTAATTAAGGTCAAACGGACCACTAATTACATCCCAATTGAGTTACGTTAACTAAGCCTACCCTAACTTGGTAGCTTCTCAACAGTCTGTGTCAAAAAATTACTAGTGAGTGTTAATTACCCTAATTACATCCGAGCAATTAATTAACTGTCACCAGGACCGATAATTAATCATCCATATATACGTCTCACTCCGCACTGCCTAAGCAGGTCTCATCAAACACTGTGAATTCACGGGAAAGGAGTTAATTACCCCTAATTTAACATGAGTGCAATTAATCCACTGTCCTCAGACAGGATATGATTAATACAACGATTTATGCTAGCTCCATGACCTCGCTTTACCGAGTCATCTGAGCCCTCCAGACGTTAATTACTCCCCTAATTAAACATGAGCCACTAATTGCTATACCCCCGAAAGGTAATTAGTCCCGAGCAAATACCGTTAACACAAATACTGACAGATCCTCTCCCACTACGTGAATTCATGATGAGAAGGCTAATTATATAATTAGCTAGAGTGGTCAATTAGTTGTCACATGGACAATTAATTGCTCCCGAGACGTATCTCTCTCAAGCTCAACGCTGTTTTCTGTCATAACAGCCCTCACTCACTCAACAATAAGTGTGCACCCCTTATCCAGTTAATTCCCCAATTATTAACTCACTGAATCCTTAAGTCTCAACACAACTTAAAGAAACAAAGTAACCCCAGTGTTACATAGGTCACCTACAATGGCATGCAACAGCACAAATGCACTGCCCACATACAGTTGCGGCTACTGCAACTCGTTAATTACTGTGCCCACACAATAATGACACACTGTTGTGCAACAACAAGAGTATACCAATATTACTGCCCCCCTTATCCTTGCAACCGGTTGCAAAGGACTACTGTGAACACACACTTACCTCAGCAAGGCAATTAACCAATCAACTGCCTGCTCTCATTAAGTACTGTGAATTTCTCCTGAATAATCCGAGAGGTCCCTTAAACCATCATCCAGCTCCCAGGGCAGCAATATCGTATAAACTGATAACAACACTGCACAAAACCTGCACATAATGATGCCGGTCAGCATACCCCACATGCTAATGACATCATTAGGCAATCAGTCAGCAATCACATCTACTGACTCACCACACAGTACATAAAACATGCAAATGAACATATAGAAAATGCATTCACATAATCAATGAAAATTATATCATCAGGTAAATGTAACTAACTACAAAAGACCTCAGGGTACCCACTGCAGGGTACCAGGGTACCCACTACCAGGGTATCCCTGCAACATAATGATTATAATTATTCATGCTGGTACTCCATCGCACTAATCCAGTCTGACCGATTATATAGAATCGACAACTGGATCATTTATATGGTAAATCTCTACACTGACCGGTTACATACTTGTGTCTGTCTACACACTTATATATATATATATATATATATATATATATATTATATATATATATATATATATTAATATATATATATATATATATATATATATATATATATATATATATATATTATTAAATATGACCGAAAAAAGTAAGATTAATAATTCTAACACGAATTTTCTCAATCTTTCGTACATTTCTTTTCACTGTTGGAGGTAAATCAAAAATCAATTCTCCAAAATTCATTTTTATTTCTAGTCTGACGCGACACGAGCGCGTTTCGTAAAACTTATTACATTTTCAAAGACTTTAGTTTACAAATACACAACTGAATAGAACTTACGCATCTCCGATTTTATATCTACATTTGAGTGAGGTGGATGGGTGAGGTGGCATTCATAGGTATTAATTTCATCAACACAAGACAGAACAAGAGGTGGTATTAATAGGGTATTAATTTCATCACACAAGACAGAACACCGAAACAATGGGTATTGAATAGAAGTGTTTGTAGAAAGCCTATTGGTCCATATTTCTTGATGCTTCTATATTGGAGCGGAGTCTTGAGGTGGGTAGAATATAGCTGTGCATTAATTGGCTTGTTGATTGCTGGTGTTGACTTCTTGATGTGTAGTGCCTTGCAAACGTCAAGCCGCCTGCTATCGCTGTATCTATCGATGATTTCTGTGTTGTTTACTAGGATTTCTCTGGCGATGGTTTGGTTGTAGGAAGAGATTATATGTTCCTTAATGGAGCCCTGTTGCTTATGCATCGTTAAACGCCTAGAAAGAGATGTTGTGGTCTTGCCTATATACTGGGTTTTTTGGAGCTTACAGTCCCCAAGAGGGCATTTGAAGGCATAGACGACGTTAGTCTCTTTTAAAGCGTTCTGTTTTGTGTCTGGAGAGTTTCTCATGAGTTGGCTGGCCGTTTTTCTGGTTTTATAGTAAATCGTCAGTTGTATCCTCTGATTTTTGTCTGTAGGGATAACGTTTCTATTAACAATATCTTTCAGGACCCTTTCCTCCGTTTTATGAGCTGTGGAAAAGAAGTTCCTGTAAAATAGTCCCTTTCTTTAGTTTAATAGTAGTTTCTTTTCCACAGCTCATAAAACGGAGGAAAGGGTCCTGAAAGATATTGTTAATAGAAACGTTATCCCTACAGACAAAAATCAGAGGATACAACTGACGATTTACTATAAAAACCAGAAAAACGGCCAGCCTACTCATGAGAAACTCTCCAGTCACAAAACAGAACGCTTTAAAAGAGACTAACGTCGTCTATGCCTTCAAATGCCCTCTTGGGACTGTAAGCTCCAAAAAACCCAGTATATAGGCAAGACAACAACATCTCTTTCTAGGCGTTTAACGATGCATAAGCAACAGGGCTCCATTAAGGAACATATAATCTCTTCCCACAACCAACCATCGCCAGAGAAATCCTAGTAAACAACACAGAAATCATCGATAGATACAGCGATAGCAGGCGGCTTGACGTTTGCGAGGCATGTGGCCACCGCGTGGCCCACAGCGCCCCTCCTGAGCTGAGAGGGGGGGGGGGGTAGCCGCGGGTGGCCTGGGGTAGTCGGCGCGTGGGCAGGCGGGGTGGCCGGGCCAAGCGGGCGGGCGGGTGGCCTGGGTGGCCTGGGGGTGGCCCCCGGGCATACACACGTGGATGAGGAATGACCAACAATCCCATCAAACCAGAGCCTGCCTTGCTCTACACTGGGGTGACAATGGCCGGCGGCATCCCCACACTGACTCCGCCTGGCGGAATTCAAAGTCCAACAGGGGCCTGTAATCTCACCACAATTACTCTAGGAGGCCCTGCCCGTATTCCGCCAATTGTCCATCAACACTACACAGGTTATTTGAACCACCTGTTACACCATGAGGCTCTGCCAGCTGCTTCGTGGGTGCCCACTGTCTCTGAGGCTATTTTACTGGTCCTTCCGTACCTCATCGGCCCCAGATTTCACACGAAAATTGGCCTAGACACAACCCGGGATGGCAGGAGTGCCATCCCTGCTGGACAACACGGTAACGTCCGTGATTAACGGGGGTGGAGGGGGAGATTCCCCCCTCCACCCAGCTACGTCCTCGTCCACCTGCTACCCAGCTCAAACTGACGATTTCGCAGGCTAAGGAAACTCAAAATGCCCATACCTCCCCCCCTACTTTGTCTTGACCAATCAGCAGGAAGCCGGCACACCACCATGGTGCCGCTTCCAATCACAGCTGTTCGCGCCCAAAACACAGCTCGGAGCAGAGGGCCTAACCCAATCTCAGGCCTCACTCACCCTCAGGCGTCCTGTGACGTCACAAGGAGGGGGAGGCCTAAAGACAGTCGCGCACTGTCTCACATGGTTGCAACGTTCACCCCCTCTGTCCCTCCTCCCTGTAAAACCGTTGGGAGAGTCAAGTACCTCCCTACACCACTTCACTCTCAACTCCCATCCTATTTCACAGAACAGGAAAATTTCTGTAATTCTCTCTACAGAGCAATCACAGACTCCTAACCCGTCCCAAACGACAGTCCTTAACATAAGCTTTCATTCAACACCCCACAAGTATATGTTAGTTTGAAAGCTTCAGTTTCTAGACTCCTTAGAGCGACTAGCCTAATCTAGCAACTAGGAAAACTAGCTGAGGGAATCTAGATTCCCTCACAACTCCCTTGTCCCATTTTCTTCCCCATCGTGCAACAGGTACTCTGAGAGAGAACTCTTATGAACATCAGAGGCCCGAGACTGTTCAACACGCTTCCACTACACATAAGGGCATAACTGGCAGACCCCTCACAGTGTTCAAGAGAGAACTGGATAAGCACCTCCAAAGGATACCTGATCAACCAGGCTGTGAATCATACGTCAGGCTGCGAGCAGCCGCGTCTAACAGCCTGGTTGATCAGTCAAGCAACCAGGAGGCTGGTCTACGACCGGGCTGCGGGACGCTATGCCCTGGAAGCACCTCAAGGTAACCTCAATGTATCATCCCCCACTCCAACATCCCTTCGGCCTTCTAACCATTCTCCACTCCACTGTCCCCTCGTCCTCCCCACTATCTCCCACTCCCCCATACCCTCGTCCTCCCTACCATTCCCCCCTCCCCCGTCCCCTAGTCCTCCCCACCATTCTCCATTCCCCTGTCCCCTCGTCCCCACAATCCCCAACTTACCTGTTCCCACGTCCTCCCCCAGCTTTCTCCCCTTCCCTGTCCCCTCGTCCTTCCCATCATTCCCCACTCCCTCGTCTGATGATCAAATAGTCTGATGTTCCCATCAGAAAATTGGGACCATCAAATGATCTCGGGCAAGATTCACGAAGAAGTTATGCAAACACTTACGAACCTAAACATCTTTTCTCAATCTTTGGCGGCTTTGTTTACAATTAGTAAACAGTTAATGAGCTCAGAAGCACCAGGAGGCTGTTTATAACAATACCAACAGTTGATTGGCAAGTTTTCATGCTTGTAAACTGTTTAATAAATGTAAAAAAAGCTATCAAAAATGGAGGAAAGATGTACACGTTCATAAGTACTTGTTTAACTGCTTCGTGAATCTGGCACCAGATTTTCCCATCACTGAAATATAAGAAAAACAGTTCAAAAAACGAAATGAAAAACAATGTAAAATAAACAAAATTAACTATACTCATGAAATGAACGGTATGGTAAACAACACACCCTCAATTCCAACGCAATGTCACACAAAAAAATTAAATAAAAATGAAAATATATCGAAATCTATGAAAATTCAATTTATCAATGAAAATGGAAGCATTGAAATGGAATCTTAACATAATTAGTATAGCGTGTATGTGCAACAGATGGCGCTGTTTTTCAAAAACGCATGTTTTACCTGTCACAGGGGTGGCATCTATATAAAATTTAAATTTTTTAAATTTTGCCCCGAGGGGCGAGTTTATTGGGCAGCGCCACTCATCTTGTGAGTGAACATACCGCCATAGCAGAATGTACAACACTCCCCAATAGGAATAAAACCCGCTGGGTTGTTCATCCTGTCACTTGTACCCAGACACAGCTGGGACTTGCTTAACTGTCTCAAGTGAACAGCTCCTCAAACAAGAAGATTAACATTTATCAACCCTTAAAAGCTTACGTTATCTTGCGGGTGCAAAATGGGGAAATCTTTTAAGAACAGTATCAATATTTGACAAATAGTGTTTTCCTAACTCAAACAATGTGGGGTTTATTATTCTACAGTTATTCTAATGTCTCTCAGGTGTTCACATTCACGTAGATAGTGGTCAAGGCGGTGTCCATCACTCTCACCACAGATTCTGCAACTTCGCTGATCAACTGTTGTTTCCATTCCAAATTCCATGGATATTTGTATCCAAGACGGATTCTCGCTATTACTGATTCTCTCCCTCGTCGTCCTCCTCTTCGGCCATACTGATTGGGATTGCCAGCTGCAACCATGTTGTACCATCGTACAGATTCACTGGTTTGTGCTTCTATCCTCCTTTCCTCAGTTACCTTGTCACGGTGATGTTGCCTGATAATACCTCTAATTTGTAGTTAAGTCTTGGGTATGAAGTATTCAATATGGTCTCCTTCAGCGCCTTCAGCCAGCACATCTGCTCGTTCATTTCCACATATTCCAACATGGGAGGGGATCCACAGAAACTTGATGACTCTTCCCTGATTGGTAAGTACTCTCACAGCTCTCTTAATTTCAGCGACTATTGCAAGATTTTCTGCCTGATTTTTACTTAGGCTTTGCAGTGCTGCTTTGAATCGGTGCAAATCACTGCACCATTAGTGTTCCGTTCAAGAAACCTTAACGCCATTACAATGGCAGTTAGCTCTGCTTGCGTTGAAGAGGCATAGTTCTCAATACGTGCTTTTCTTCATTTCTGCGTTGAAAGTATTATCCTTGATTACCGTGTATGCTGCACCAGCCCTGCCATTGATAGGATTAGATGACCCGTCAGTGTAGATTTGATCTAGTTCATCTCCGGCTTCTTTGTAAATTTCCTCGAGATACTTGTGCCTCATTTCTTGTGGTATCATGTTGGATTTTTTCATTGCCATTTCATTGATGATGATCTTGCATGAGTCATCTCCCAGGGAGGTAACCTCTCTACAGGCAGGAGCTCACGGGCTTGCTCAAGCAGGTGAAGCTCTTCAAGGTAGCAGACTGCTCTGTGATGCCATTTTTTGCTTCTCCTGTTTCCCCCTGAAAGTAGCACAGAGCTCAGTTTTTTCTTGGCAATATCATTGTAATGGGGATCTCTGGCTATCCTAATTGCAAGCTTAGCATTCAGCTCCTGAATTCTGCTTTTAACACTGGGAAGGGACAACTCCTCTCGTAGATTAGACGTTTTGGCAGTTCTTGGAACTCCAAGAATGATTGTCATGGCTTCATTTTGAATGCTTTCAAGCCTTTTCATATCGCTTTGGGAGTAGGTGCACAGTACTGGTGCGGCATAGTCTATGACGGAGCGCACATAGGCTGTGTACATCATTTTGAGCACGGCAATAGAGGCTCCATGTCCATTCCAGTCATAGCTTTCAGTGTCCTGAGTCGACTTTTGCATGTTCCTATGAGTTGATTGAGCTCCTCTTTCTTTCCCTTGTTAGAGCCGACAGTGACGCCAAGGTACCGATAGTGGTCAACCCATTCAAGTGTTACACCATTAATTTGCAGTTCTTCATTTGCTCTCCGCTTGTGATGGAAGTATGCCTTCGTCTTGTTTGTGGAGAGAGTGAAACCGAGCTCAATACATTTCCTTCCGAGGAGTTCAATGGACTGTTCAATTTTTCCCAAGGTGGGAGCTTGTATTAGGACATCATCTGCATATCCCACTTGTTGTGTTCCTTCCGGAAAATCAATATTTGCAATGGCGTTCATAAGTACATTGAATAGTGTAGGGCTTAAGACTCCGCCTTGGGGGGTCCCGAGTTCCATATTCATTGTTCTGGAGACTGCTCCATTGAAGCAAACCTTGGCTTTCCTTCCTGTGAGGTAGTCTTCAACCCATTTCATGAGTCTCCCCTTGACACCCATGCATGCAAGCTCGTCCAGGATCGCAATCCCCTGTGCTTTGTCGAAGGCTCCTTTGATGTCAACAAATACAGAGTACCTAGCCGTGTCATTAGCCAAGTAATTAACTATACAATTTGCTGTGCTCCGTCCTTTAACAAATCCATTGACCCCCTCCCCTAACCTGCCTATTTTGTGCAACAGTCGGTTTAGGATGATCCTTTCAAGCATCTTGCAAGTGCATGACACGAGACTGATAGGTCTGTAATTACCAGGGTCATTTGGCTTCGGTATGGGAATAATTATTGTGTGTTTCCATTGTGTGGGCAACTCTCCACTTAGGAATGACTTGTTAAACAGGTGGAGTAGTGGATTCCCAGACACTTCACACAGTGCATTGAGTATGTCGTAGGTGACGCCATCTTCACCAGGTGCTGTACTTTTACCCTTTTTCATAGCGCCCCTTACTTCTTGGGCTGTGATTGGTTCCCCATACTCGTCATCACTAGACAGTGCTCTTGTTATCCTAATTCTTCTGTCATCATGTCGCAGGAGCTGTTCCCTGCTGATTTCTGCAGGGAGGGAGGAGGAGGATGCTGCATCACTCCACTTGTGAATTAGTTCCTCAGCCTTACCCTGGGGGTCTTTGTGAGCCGCAGGCCGGGCTCTGCCCCCCTTAGCTATCTGAATTTTTGCCCACACTTGTCTTGCAGATGTTTCCTGTCCAATAGAGCTAGTGAACTCAAGCCATTGTCTTTCCCGCTCTTTAATCTTCTCCTCCCTGGCTACTTGACACACAGTTTTAAACAACTCTTGGTTACTTTCAGTGGGATGTCTCCGGTACTCTCTACTCATGTCTCGCACATTTGCGTTAAGCATCTTTATGTAATCATTCTCATACCATTTTATTTTCTTCCTCTGAGGGTTACTTCGCCAAGGTGTACGGCGCGGAACTCTTAGACAGCTCTCAATTTGGTGGTTAAGGTCATCAACAAATGTGTTAATGTCTTCTGGGATTTGGTATTCAGTGAACCAGTCACTCATCCTGTTTATGAAGTGCGGCCTCATATCTGGTCCGAGTGATAACCTTTTTCTTTTATTTGTCTCTTTCCTTCTCTTGCTCATGTCGACGGTGGTAATCAGTGCCCAATGGTCACTACATAAACTGTGCACAATGTGTGTACTGGCATCCGTGTCCTGTGCATTCAGCAGGAGAGCATAGTCTAATCTTCCTCCTCTGAGGTGAGTTGGCTGTTCATCACCCAGGACCCTAAGGTTTTCACTTCCCCTGACAAAGAGTGACAGTTTCCGTCCATTGACATTGGGCTGATGACAGTTGGCACCAAAGTGTGGGTGTCTGGCATTCAGGTCACCGACCAGCAGGGTAGGGTCTTCATTAACAAACTCAGGCAGTGTGTCAAGGTCAAGTTTACTCTGTGGCACATATAGGTTGATTATATGTAGAGCATTATTGTTTAAGTAAAGGGTTACTCCCAGTGATTCAAACTCATCCCCCATGTGCAGGTCATCAATAATTTGTGCGGGAATGTTGTTATTTACAAAAGTGATGAGACCCCGTTTTCTTTCCCGAGAGGGCAGGGAGAACTTGCGATAACCGCTGAACCTGGGGTTGAAGTCATCACCTACCATTGTCTCCTGTAGCACTATAACGTCAGTTTGGTGTTCACGAGCGTATTGTATGATGTCATTAATTCTATTGCAAACGCCATTGCAGTTCCATTGTAGGATAGTGAGACTTTCTTCAGCGTGGTTACCCATCGTGGAGGTGTTGGTCATCAGATGTACTGTGTGCGGTGTTGTTGCTGGTGAGAGTGTGTTCACTGGTGGTGTTGTATGTGGTGTTGCACCACCGTCATGTGCTGGTGGTACTGTTTGTATGGGTGCCAGTGGTCAATGGTGTTGTGTACACTAGTGTCGTTGTGTTCACTGGTGGTGCTGTTGGTGTTGTGTTCACTGGTGGTGCTGTTGGTGGTGTTGTGTTCACTGGTGGTGTTGTGTTCACTGGTGGTGTTGTGTTAACTGGTGGTGTTGTGTTCACTGGTGGTGGTGTGTTCACTGGGGCAGCGATAGCACTTAGTTTGCTGTTATGTGCCGTGGCTCGTGTTGCATCCTCATGCACCAAGTTGCAACCTGCTGAACTCGCCTGAGGCAAGTTCAGGCCCTGCAGAATGTGAAGTATGTCCTCCTGGGTCTTCTGGATTGTACATAGGGTATTCTCAAGTTTATTTTGCTTGCTTATTAGTTCTTGCATGAGTGGGTGATTTTTTATCATGTGGGTAATCATTGCTTCGATATCGGGCGGCATTGTTTTATCTGGACCCAGTGAGGTGTTGACTGGTGAGTGGGGAGGGGGAGAATATAGTAAGTATATAAAAACATGCGTGTATTTGAATGGAAGTTTGTGTTAAAATTTCAAAGCAATCAGTGAAAAACTTTCAAAGATTACAGCTCGATGAAAACACTTCCTGCCCCTGTAGGGAAAACTAATACCAGTCATTGGTCACCATCAACACAGATGCATTTTGTGAGAAAACGTTAAATGCTTCTTTTGTTAGAAAAAGTTAAAATAATGACTCCACCTGTTCCCCTACCATCTTAAGACCCACGACTCTCACGCTCCCCCCTCAACACTTCCTGCCCCGTGTATGGGGGACTAATAGCAGTCATTGATCACCCATCAACACAGATGCGTTGGCTGAGAAAAGTTTAACCTTCCTTTGTTTACATTTACTGTCACACAAACCCACCTGCTCCCTCACTTTCCACTCTTTCTCCCAGGGCTTCCCCGTCCATGCTCCCCTCTTAGGCAGGGCTCCCCCCTCCCTGCTCCCCTCTCACGCAGGTTCCCCCCTCCCTCCACAACATATCAGGGCCATGTAGGGGGGAACCTCAATATATCCCTCCCAACATATCCGTGCCATAACCCACATACTCGTATCTATCTACACACAGGATTAACTCTACGGTGCTTACCCATACATATTCATCTACTTTTCTTCTCCTCTTCATCATTCCTCTCCTCTTCTCCTCTTCCTTTACTCTCCCCTACATAACCGCATACAACCACATAGTCTCCCTCCAACCACCAACATATCTCTCCACCAAAGGGACCCGCGCAGCAGACCTCCACAATGCGCCAGCACGTGCCAAAATACTCGGGGAATCCCCACAGACCCTATTGGGACTTTGTACCTGTGCTCACCTGAGCAGGGGGGCTTAATGAGCTCACCTGCTCAGGTGCTGCAGACGGTTCTAGGCGTACTTTACACTACTCACTTTGTTTGCCACTCTCCATAGTGTATAGTAGGTCACTGGAAACAGGAGACCTACCAGAAATATGGAAGACTGCTAATGTAGTACCAATATTTAAAAAGGGTGACAGACAAGAGGCACTGAACTACAGGCCAGTGTGCTTAACTTGTATGCCATGCAAGGTGATGGAGAAGATTGTGAGAAAAAACCTAGTAACACATCTAGAGAGATGAGACTTCGTGACAACCCATCAACATGGGTTCAGGGAGGGTAAATCTTGCCTTTCAGGCTTAATAGAATTCTACGATCAGGTGACAAAGATTAAGCAATAAAGAGAAGGATCGGCAGACTGCATTTTTTTGGAATGTCGGAAAGCCTTTGACACAGTACCCCATAAAAGGCTGATGCATAAGCTGGAGAAACAGGCAGGAGTAGGGCGCTCCAGTGGATAAAGGAGTACCTAAGCAATAGGCAGCAGAGAGTTACAGCGAGGGTGAGTCCTCAGATTGGCGTGAAGTCACCAGTGAAGTCCCACAGGGCTCTGTACTCGGAAATATCCTGTTTCTGAAATACATAAATGATCTCCCAGAGGGTATAGACTCATTCCTCTCAATGTTTGCTGACGACGCACAAATTATGAGAAGGATTAAGACAGAGGAGGACAGCTTGAGGCTTCACGAAGACCTGGACAAACTGCAGGAATGGTCGAACAAATGGTCGTTAGAATTTAATCCAAGCAAATGTAATATAATGAAGATAGGGGTAGGAAGCAGGAGACCAGATACAAGGTATCATTTGGGAGATGAAATACTTCAGGAGTCAGAGAGAGAGAAAGACCTGGGGGGTTGATATCACGCCAGACCTGTCCCCTGAAGCTCAAATCAAGAGGATAACATCAGCGGCATATGCCAGGTTGGCTAACATACGAACGGCCTTTAGAAACTTGTGTAAGGAATCTTTCAGAACATTACATACCACATATGTCAGACCAATTCTGGAGTATGCGGCTCCAGCATGGAGTCCATATCTAGTCAATCATAAGACTAAACTGGAAAAGGTTCAAAGGTTTGCCACCAGACTTACCCGAGCTGAGAGGTATGAGATATGAGGAGAGACTACAGGAATTAAATCTCACTTCGTTGGAAGACAGAAGAGTTAGGGGGGACATGATCACCACATTCAAGATTCTCAAGGGAATCGACAGGGTAGATAAAGACAGTCTATTTAACACAAGGGGAACACGCACTAGTGGACACAGGTGAAAACTGAGTGCCCAAATGAGCCACAGAGATATTAGAAAGAACTTTTTTAGTGTCAGAGTGGTTGACAAATGTAATGCATTAGGAAGTGATGTTGTGGAGGCTGACTCCATACACAGCTTCAAGTGTAGATATGATAGAGCCCAATAGGCTCAGGAACCTGTACACCTGTTGATTGACGGTTGAGAGGCAGGACCAAAGAGCCAGAGCTCAACCCCCGCAAGCACAATTAGGTGAGTACACACACACACACACACATATATATATATATATATATATATATATATATATATATATATATTATATATATATATATATATATATATATATATATATATATATATATATATATATATATGTGTGTGTGTGTGTGTGTACTCACCTAATTGTGCTTGCGGGGGTTGAGCTCTGGCTCTTTGGTCCTGCCTCTCAACCGTCAATCAACAGGTGTACAGGTTCCTGAGCCTATTGGGCTCTATCATATCTACACTTGAAGCTGTGTATGGAGTCAGCCTCCACCACATCACTTATATATATATATATATATATATATATATATATATATATATATATATATATATATATATATATATATGTGTGTGTGTGTATATCACGAAAATAAACATGTGATATATATATATATATTATATATATATATATATATATTAATATATAATATATATTATATATATATATATATATATATATATATATATATATATATATATATGTCGTACCTAGTAGCCAGAACTCACTTTTTGGCCTACTATTCAAGGCCAGATTTGCCTAATAAGCCAAGTCTTCCTGAATTAATATATTTTTTCTAATTTTTTTCTTATGAAATGATAAAGCTACCCATTTCATTATGTATGAGGTCAATTTTTTTTATTGGAGTTAAAATTAACGTAGATATATGACCGAACCTAACCAACCCTACCTAACCTAACCTAACCTATCTTTATAGGTTAGGTTTGGTTAGGTAGCCGAAAAAGTTAGGTTAGGTTAGGTTAGGTAGGTTAGGTAGTCGAAAAACAATTAATTCATGAAAACTTGGCTTATTAGGCAAATCGGGCCTTGAATAGTAGGCCAAAAAGTGAGTTCTGGCTACTAGGTACGACATATATATATATATATATATATATATATATATATATATATTAAATATGACCGAAAAAGTAAGATTAATAATTCTAACACGAATTTTCTCAATCTTTCGTACATTTCTTTTCACTGTTGGTGGTAATT
>NC_091203.1:4413024-4490177 GCF_040958095.1 Procambarus clarkii | reverse complement strand
CTCCGATGGATAAACTTTCTCTCTCTCTCTCTCTCTCTCTCTCTCTCTCTCTCTCTCTCTCTCTCTCTCTCTCTCTCTCTCTCTCTCTCTCTCTCTCTCTCTCTCTCTCTCTCTCATTCTCTCTCTCTCATTCTCTCTCTCTCTCTCTCTCTCTCTCTCTCTCTCTCTCTCTCTCTCTCTCTCTCTCTCTCTCTCTCTCTCTCTCTCTCTCTCTCTCTCTCTCTCTCTCTTCTCTCTCTTCTCTCATTCTCTCATTCTCTCATTCTCTCATCTCTCTCTCTCTCTCTCTCTCTCTCTCTCTCTCTCTCTCTCTCTCTCTCTCTCTCTCTCTCTCTCTCTCTCTCTTCTCTCTCTCTCTCTCTCTCTCTCTCTTCTCTCATTCTCTCATTCTCTCATTCTCTCATTCTCTCATTCTCTCATTCTCTCTCTCTCTCTCTCTCTCTCTCTCTCTCTCTCTCTCTCTCTCTCTCTCTCTCTCTCTCTCTCTCTCTCTCTCTCTCTCTCTCTCTCTCTCTCTCTCTCTCTCTCATTCTCTCTCTCTCATTCTCTCTCTCTCTCTCTCTCTCATTCTCTCTCTCTCTCTCTCTCTCTCTCTCTCTCTCTCTCTCTCTCTCTCTCTCTCTCTCTCTCTCTCTCTCTCTCTCTCTCTCTCTCTCTCTCTCTCTCTCTCTCTCTCTCAAACAGCAGAAACGTAAGGTAGCTACAATACATGAAATACGGTCCAGTATAATAACTAGTATGGTGAGAAGGTATGCGCTACTGACCTTAAAGTTGATCAAGTGCGCAGCGCCGCCCAGAGCGCCGGACTCTACAGAGGACTCGCCCCGGTACCCAGCATCGTGTAGCTGTGGACGCAGTCAGGATTTTAAAATATACACAATAATTCAGGTTTACCATGTAACCACCCCCTAATTCAGTAGGCGGCAGTGGAAAGATTATAATCACCTGTATTTATTGTCTACAGTTTGCATACTGTGGTAGTATGGTACCAAAAAAAAATGTTTGGCTACGATGTCTTGTAGTAGTTCATTTTGAAGTAAATATTTACACATATCTTGAACATTTATTATAGAGTTGTCTCCAAATTCATGTATCTTTTCGTACTCAATCACACAGGGGCGCCGGTGGCTGTGTGGATAGCACGCTGTACACGTAATCCTGTGGCCCGGGTTCGATTCCTGGCGCCAGCGAGAAAAAAAAATGGGCAGAGTTTCTTTCATCCTGATGCTTCTGTTACCTAGCAGTAAATAGGTACCTGGGAGTTACACAGCTGTTACAGGCTGCTTCCTTGTGTGTGTGTGTGTGTGTGTGTGTGTGTGTGTGTGTGTGTGTGTGTGTGTGTGTGTGTGTGTGTGAAAAATAAATAAATAAAAATTAGTAATTAGTAACAGTTGATTGATTGACAGTTGAGAGGCGGGCCGAAAGAACAGAGCTATACCCCCCCCCCCCCCGCAAGCACAAATAGGTGAATACAACTAGGTGAATACACAGTGACAGACAGTGTGCGAATAATTTTGCTGACACATTTACATTTGATCAGGTAAAGATTTGATTACATTTGATCTACATCAACAGCAAAAGCAAATTTTGAGTCTAAGTCGAGCAATAGTAAGATTTAGTCAGCAAGTTCTATTGAACGGTTCATAGTTATCTGAATCTTCTTGCATGATAATATGAGGAAAAATTGAATTTTTAGTGTAGATTTCAGTTTATCTCAGGTCTACAAGGCTTTCTTGACGTTCGTGGTGAGAAAAATTTTTGTTCTTAGGATACTTATGTAGGCAGTTCAAGATTATAGTCAACTTCCTTTTCAAGGGCAGAATCTCTGACTAATTACTGAGTAATAGCCCTCAGAAAGGGTATGGAGACCACTTCTGCCCACAGGATGGGTATGGGGTCTACTTCCGTCAATGAGATGGGTATGTGGTCTACTAAAACCCAGAGGATAGGTATGGGGTTTACCACCACTTATGGGATGGTTATAGGGTCCACTACCACCTACTGGATTGGTATGAGGTCCCCAACCCCCCATAGAATGGGTATGGGGTCCACTACCGACTATGGGATGGGTATGGGGGTCCACTACCGACTATGGGGTGGATATGGGGTACACCACCGCCCATAGGATGGGTATGGGGTCCACCACCGCCTATGGGATAGGTATGGAGTCCACTACCACTTATGGGATGAGCATGGGGTCCACCACTGCCTATGGGATGGGCATGGGGTCCACTACCGTCTATGGGATGGGTATGGGGTCCACCACCCCATACCCATAGGGAGCCGGTCGGCCGAGCGGACAGGACGCTGGACTTGTGATCCTGTGGTCCCGGGTTCGATCCCGGGCGCCGGCGAGAAACAATGGGCAGAGTTTCTTTCACCCTATGCCCCTGTTACCTAACAGTAAAATAGGTACCTCCTTGTTAGTCAGCTGTCACGGACTGCTTCCTGGGGGTGAAGGCCTGGTCGAGGACCGGGCCGCGGGGACACTAAAAAGCCCCGTAATTATCTCAAGATAACCTCAAGATAACTACCGCCCATAGGATGGGTATGGAATTCATCACCGCCTATGGGATGGGTATGGGGTACACTACTACTCATGGGATGGCTATGGGGGTCCACCACCGCATATGGGATGGGATCCACTACCACCTATGGGAAGGGAATGGGACCCACCACCCTCTATGGGATGGGTATGGGGTCTACCACTGCCTATAGGATGGGTAAGGAGTCCACCACTGCCTATGGGATGGGTATGGGATCCACCACCACCTATGGGCTGGGAATAGGGTCCACCACCGCCTAGATAACAGGTCACTGGAAACAGTAGACCCAGCAAACATTTTTTTTGTTTTCAAACAGTTTTATAAACATTTTCCTTCTTTGATCACATTTAAAATTACGTTTTTCAGACACTTTTGGAAAGATTGTAAAAACGAGTATAAACCTGAGGCCATAATGCCTACATGAAAGGTTTTTTTTGAATGTTATGATATAATATTTTATAAAAATTTAAAACAAAATATTGTTTTAATTATTTAATTATTGCTAATTATTTAATTGCTGTCATTATTAGATACAGCATTATAATTCACTATTAAATTGTGATGACAGAGAGGGAGAGAAAGAGAGCGAGGCAAAATTAAGAGAGCTGCAAGGGGTTACAAAGCCGTATATGAAGGCACAAGTTCTCTCTCATCTAGAGTATGCACCCCTTTCCTAGATCACCTGCCCACCGGCATTTATCAGCGTGTTGGACAAAGTGAAGAGATGGGCAAGAAGGCTCATCTCTAATCTTAGTCAAGTCTGGTGGGAACAGTCTGAACATCAGAGCCTGCAACACCGTCGTGACGTTCTTGGTCTTACTGTTATGTACAACATACTCAAAATTCCGCCCCTGGCCCAACTCCGTAGACTATTAGTAGTTGCCACCCATAGTACTAAGGCTCTTAACCTTCAATAGTCACATGCTGGAAGGGCCTTTCTCAAGAACATCACTCCATGAGCGATCATTCATTCCTAGGCTGACTCGCATCTGGAACTTGTTCGCTCAACAGGTTCATCAACGGGAGATCAGGTCAACTGATCACATGAAGGCACTGGCAAACAGTTTGCTACAGGCTCATCCTCTTCCTTATATGATTGTTACCCAATATTGTTAATGAATAAAGGTGAGAGAGAGAGAGAGAGAGAGAGAGAGAGAGAGAGAGAGAGAGAGAGAGAGAGAGAGAGAGAGAGAGAGAGAGAGAGAGAGAGAGAGAGAGAGAGAGAGAGAGAGAGAGAGAGAAAAGAGAGAGACAGGAGGAGAGAGATAGAGAGAGAGGAGAAAGGCAGAGAGGACACGTGCAGAGAAAAGGAGATACATATAGAGAGAGAAGGAGATCGAAGCAGGGGGAGAGAGAGAGACAGAGACAGAGAGAGGAGAGAGAAGGAACAGAGAGAGAGGAGAGAGCAGGAAAGACAGAGACATAGAGGAGAGAGAGACAGAGACAGAGAGAGGAGAGAGACAGAGACAGAAATAGAGACACTAAGATAAGGACAGAGACATAGAGAGATGAACAAAGACATGAGGTCCACTACCACCTACAGGATGGATCTGGGGTTTATTACCATGCACATGATGGTTATGGGGTTTATTACCATGCACAGGATGGTTATGGGGTTTATTACCATGCACAGGATGGTTATGGGGTTTATTACCATGCACAGGATGGTTATAGGGTTTATTACCATGCACAGGATGGTTATGGGGTTTATTACCATGCACAGGATGGTTATGGGGTTTATTACCATGCACATGATGGTTATGGGGTTTATTACCATGCACAGGATGGTTATGGGGTTTATTACCATGCACAGGATGGTTATGGGGTTTATTACCATGCACATGATGGTTATGGGGTTTATTACCATGCACATGATGGTTATGGGGTTTATTACCATACACATGATGGATATCGGATTTATTACCATGCACAGGATGGTTATGGGGTTTATTACCATGCACAGGATGGTTATGGGGTTTATTACCATGCACAGGATGGTTATGGGGTTTATTACCATGCACAGGATAGATCTGGGGTTTATTACCATGCACATGATGGTTATGAGGTTTATTATCATGCACATGATGGTTATGGGGTTTATTACCATGCACATGATGGTTATGGGGTTTATTACCATGCACAGGATGGTTATGGGGTTTATTACCATGCACAGGATGGTTATGGGGTTTATTACCATGCACAGGATGGTTATGGGGTTTATTACCATGCACAGGATAGATCTGGGGTTTATTACCATGCACATGATGGTTATGAGGTTTATTACTGCACACAGTATGGGTATGGGGTTCATTTTGACCCAAAGGGTGGGTATGAGGTCCAATGCCGCCGCCCATAGGGTTAGTATGGACTTCACAACCCCCCACAGGATGGGTATGGGGTCCACTACCCCCAACTGGATGGGTATGGCGTAGACTCTCACCCACATGATGGGTATGGGGTCCACCATTACCCACACGACGGGTATGGGGTCTACCAGCACTTACAGGACGGGTATGGAGTCCACCATCACCCACAAGACAGGTATGGGGTCTGTTAGAAATGGGAGTCTGTACTATGGGTGATATAGTATAACATGGGTGTAGGGGCAGTAGTTAGCATTAAGAGTTATCAAATATGGGAGATCTCAAAGGCCCGGCCCCCACTAAATATAGAGAAATAACTTGTAGTGGCTTATTACAGCAATAGTCAGCCTAGAGGTTGATCATAGATCTCCTACACAGGAAAAATGGATACTCCTTTACTAACTTACTTATTTAATAACCCCTTAACAACCCCCCATATACATTCACACCAATAACAATAATAATTACTTTACCACACTATCTTACGTTAAAAGCCTTGGTCCACATAAGCAGGATACAAGGTTTACACTGAGAACACGCTCGGGTAAAGTACTACTGGTTAAGAACTGAGGCTTGATGCAGCTTAGGGTAGTGAGACCACGTGGTACTCTAATACAACACAACACAACACTTAGGGGTACCCAAAACACTGGCAAATACTACCCCCAGGTCTCACCAAACTTTACTTCCAGAGTAGGCACACTTATAACACAGGATATACTTAACTTAAGGTAAGGGAAATAAGTAAGAGGAAAGGTAGAAGGGGAGAGAGGTGCAGCCACAGAGTCCCTCTGTTCACACCTCGAACGCCAACAGAGAAGAAAGCTTCCAGCGACCAGCTCAGGGCTCCCGCATTGAGTGGTGCCGGGAGGAGTCTAATTGATCGTGCAGCTAAACACATTAAAAATCTTCCCCTATGCAACATATTGTTACTTTACTCGTCCTCAGGGTAGTTAATCTTATAACAATGTTATACTTAATCCACAACAAGCTCAAGAGTCTGAATGCTTGTGAGCAAAAAGATTCGTCCTACGTTTGGCAGGGAAGATACGAACAAAGACACGTCGACTTGCAACTTGCCACTGTAACGTAGCTTATTTAGTTCAATTTGACCTCTGGTTTTCACTTGAGGAACCCAAGGTCGTAACAGGGTCCACCACCACTCACAGGATGGGTATTGGGTCCATCACCACCCACAGGACGGGAATGAGGTTCCACTACCACACACAGGACGGGTATAGGGTCCTCCACCACCACTCACAGGACAGGTATGGGGGCACAATGCCGCCTACTGCATGGTATTGGCGAGGCTTTCTTTCCTCTTGTCGGCGCCAATACGAAGCGAGGGGGTATTCCAGTCACACCCGTGGCTGTGCGCCGTGTGGAGCTGAATACGACCATGGATTCTTCTGTCCCTCAGTCTTTTCACGACCGGCAATGTCCAGGGCGCAATATACTCCGGTGTAGCCTCTACAAAGACACCAACAACTCTTTCCCAAGGCCGCCATCCTTGCTAGCTCACTCAGCCGCTGCCAGGGAGATTCCTTCGTGGTGGTACTTGTAGAAGCTCAGAAGGAGGAATCTTCTTTTCAGCTTCAACCCTCAGGTAAACAGTTCAAGGGTGCAACAATGGCAGACTATATACCAAACACAGCAGTAAAATTGTCCACATTTACTAAAACAAATATTTACAAACCCACAAAATTCTGATGATATTGCAACACTCTTATCATCAGATCACTCATACATTTTGGCAACACTCCTCAAAAATGTAAAACAATAACCAGCAACACTGCCCACTGCACATTAAAATTCGTCTTTCCATCCAACAATGCTTTCTATAATGATAATAATGACCTTGTGTATCAAACCAACTATAGTGACAGTATAAACACTTGAGTATACCTGCGAGTATATATATGTGAGTATACTCCCTCACGGATAATCAGTAGCCAAGCATAAGAGATTTGGGGAGGTCCTCATCCTCTTGATCCCGGTTGGTCATCTATCGTCCTCGTTGAATCACAGTGGTATGGCTGACGGAAATGTCCCAAACTCTCCTCGTTTCCAGTTCACTTACGTAGTGGTTTACCGACGGCTCCCGTGTTGTCTGGTGAAGTTCCCGGAGTCCATTCAATCATGTTACCTCTCAACCGGCAGATCGTCGAACAGGACTGCTTGTTTGTATCAGGTCGTCACAAATCCCAGGAGCGACTCTCAGGTTACCCAATTGCCTTCCCAGCCTGAACTCCTGGTCAACAGGTAGAGTCACGCATCTTGGTCTCTCTTCTCGCGGTTTTTAAAGGCTTCTTGGGCAGTTGCTCGAGATCTCCAATGTCTTCGACGATTCCGACAAGGTGGTCCCCACGTCCACATGCTAGACTGCTTCTTGCTGGAGAGACAAATAGTGCGTCCGTTCACTGCAGTTGCTGAAATTGTAGTCGCACCGCCTGTGACTCCCGCCCATGACGAGGGCACTGACGTCATGTCACGTCACGCGACGGCACGTTATAATTGGTTGCGTTCCCTGCAGCCAGCCTGCATTAGGAAGCCGAGGTACTGGCAACCATGTCTGCAGAAAGAGCAGCCAGTAATCAGCTTCCACCAGATGTATTAGCAGTGCAGGCAGGATTAGAGGAAAAAAGGTGGCACAGAATCCTTACAGCATGTGCAGAAGTCTCTGACACTAATACCCCTTTCACACTGGATGAGCTCAATTGGACTAAGAAAAACTCCAAAGATACATCCCCTGGAGACGACAAAATAACCTATAAAATGATTAGAAACCTCGGCCCAGAGGGAGACGCTGCATACCTAAGGTTGATTAATTTAGCCTGGACTTCTAAAACTAGACCTACAGCTTGGAATAGGGCAGACATAGTGCCGATCCTAAAACCCAAAGATCCCGCTAAATCAAAGCCGATCTCATTTCAAAGCTGTGAAGGCAAGACGGCTGACAGAATGGCACTCAATAGGCTAGAGTGAAAAACGCCAGAACTGCACCATGATATGTATGCCTATAGAAGAGGGGTAGGCACAGTGAAATGTATTACAACACTGTTAGCCCACTTGAATGACAGACCAGGAGTGCTGATATTCCTGGGCCTCGAGAAAGCCTTTGAACTGGCTAGCGCTCCAGCGATTCTCTGCTGCCTTATCGACAAAGTGGTTAAAGGTAACCTGCTCTCCTGGACCAAAAACTGTCTCATAAACAGAGAAGCAATAGTAAAATTTCATGGCACAGTCTCTGAATACAAAAGACAAAAATGGTACACCGCAAGGAGGCATTCTCAGCCCCCTCTTCTTCAACTGTTTGATAGAAAGAATACTGAGGCTAAAACTGCTACAACACTGCAGGCTGCTGAACTACGCGGACGACTTTGTCATCATCATAAAAGAAAGGGATGCAGTGTGCCTTGCACCCAAATGCTTAGACTGCATAAGTGACGAGGCAAAGCAGATTGGTATCAAACTCAACCCCACAAAGACAAAAGCCATTCCCATAAAAATAGTGAAGCACAACATCCAACTCATAGTATAGGGCCAACCAATTGAATGGGTAGACACATATCAGAAGCTAGGGATAATCCTGGACACACATAATTTTCAATGCTGAGGTCACTTACTTATTAAGAGAGAGAACTGCGGCCCGGACGGCAATCCTCAGGTCGCTAACCTCCCTCTCTGGAGGAGCTAATCTGCAAGTTCTTTGCGCATACAATGTATAGGCAGTCAGATCAGTGATCGACTATGCCGCATCTGCACTCACAAGCCTATTACAGCAACAGTGGAAAAAGCTTAAAGTTGCCCAAAACAATGCTATGAGACCTGCCCTGGGAGCTCCTATTAGGACCAGGTTTGAAACTCTAAGAATGGAAACCGGTTTGCCCTCCCTACAAGAAAGAATTTCGCAAAGAACAATTATAATTATCAGTAAGATAATTGTTTCCCCTGATTCAGTCCTGGTATGACAAGCCTTGGTGGTTGGACTTGGCCAACACAACAGAAACTCTTGGGCTGCCAGAACGGGAAAAGTCCTCAACAAACAACAATTAAAAAGCATGATCCTTGATAGAGGTGATCAACCACACCCAAACTACACATGTTCTCCACCGTGGGAGGAGCCTACCTTCAAATAGTAATGGAAGGTCTTCCAATGAAAAAGGCTGCCTATGATAAAAACAATCCTAAGGCGCATCATAGAAAAGCAAATGAGCAGCATAGCAGTAGCAGGAGCCACCCACATCTTCACAGACGGATCGGTGGACACGGAATATGAGAGTGCTGGCGCTGCTCTTTGCACTGACAGCGAACAGGCATTTTGGAGATTGGGAGGACCAGTATCATCAACCCAAACTGAGTTGTTTATCATACAACAGGCTATTGCATATGTGATTGCACAAAACACTCAAATGCAATCATACACAGTCTCAAGAGCTGCCTTCACATATTAGGACAAAAGAACTGGAAAGACAATGTGGGAATAATTACCACCATTTTGTATCTTGGAGCAGTAGCTAAAGGCAAAATACTCAACATAACTCTGAACTGGATCCCATCCCATGTTGGAATCCCATTAAATGAGAAAGCCAATGAAATTGCTAAATTGGCAACTCGTCATCCAGAGATACATAAAACAATCCAACCTAGTCTAGTGTACATAAAAAACACCATCACCACAACCTCTCACACCTCAACAAAGCATATCTACACCAGAGAGTAGTAGTAGGTTCGCCATCTGCAATATGATATCTTCAGGCCATCAAGTTAGACAGGTTAAACATCCCAAAAGGAATCGACAGGGAAATAGCAGTTTGGTTATATAAACTACGTCTAGGTTACAGTCGATGCAACTGAGAGATTGGTGAACCCTGACAGAGTGAATGCATCTTCTGCCAAACAGTCACAGAAAAGTCACTACTACACTATTCCTGGAATGTGAAGCAACCAACGACCTTAGAAAAGCTTTAAGAGTCACTGAATCTTGCAGTAACCACCCAGAAGTCATCAACACTCTTCTGGTCAAAAAAGGTGTCCAGAAGCTGGACACCCTCATAAACACTGTCAAGCAGTATCCTCCCCCGCGATAGCAGCCTGACGATATAAATGCGACCACAGCACACAAGATACATTCATTAAAAATATAAAATGAAATCCTCCACTTACGGGCTATTCGTGCCCGTGCCACCTCCTGATTGGCTTAATCTTAGTCAATCATCAGTCAATCAATCGGCGGAGAGCCAATCACAGTTCTAACCTTCCTGAGGACCCAGTGTCTCTGTTCCGGTTTAGCACTAGGCGGGAACCGCTTCCTCCTCCCTGGGTGTTTCAACCATCTTTCCTCAAAGGTTGGGCTTCTTACCCGCCTTCACACAACTTGTAACCAAAAATATTCTGGGTTCATTCCTGTCCGTAAATGTAAATAAATAAAACTTTGGGGATTCTGAACTATTTACAGGGTCTACGACTTGCTAAGACTCTGTATAAGCAGGAGAGGAGTGTATCTTGGCATTACACGTAACAGTTTTGGTCCACCACCGCCCACATGAGGAGTATGGTCCACAACCGCCCACAGGATGGGTATGGGTCCACAACCTCCCACAGGATGGGTATGGGGGTCCACTACCGCCCACAGGATGTGTATGGGATCCACTACAGCCCACAGGATGGGTATGGGGTCCACTACCGCCTACAGGATGGGTATGGAGTCCAATACCGCTAACAGGATGGGTATGGGGTCCACTACCGCCCACAGGATGGGTATGGGGTCCACTACCGCCCACAGGATGAGTATGTGGTCCACTACCGCCCACAGGATGGGTATGGGGTCCACTACCGCCCACAGGATGGGTATGTGGACCACTACCGCCCACAAGATGGGTATGTGGTCCACTACCGCCCACAGGATGGGTATGGGGTCCACTACGGCCCACAGGATGGGTATGTGGACCACTACCGCCCACAAGATGGGTATGTGGTCCACTACCGCCAACAGGATGGGTATGTGGACCACTACCGCCCACAAGATGGGTATGTGGTCCACTACCACCCACAGGATGGGTATGGGGTCCACTACCGCCCACAAGATGGGTATGTGGTCCACTACCGCCCACAGGATGGGTATGGGGTCCACTACCGCCCACAGGATGGGTATGTGGACCACTACCGCCCACAAGATGGGTATGTGGTCCACTACCGCCCACAGGATGGGTATGTGGACCACTACCGTCCACAGGATGGGTATGTGGTCCACTACCGCCCACAGGATGGGTATGGGGTCCACTACCGCCCACAAGATGGGTATGTGGTCCACTACCGCCAACAGGATGGGTATGGGGTCCACTACCGCCCACAGGATGGGTATGTGGTCCACTACCGCCCACAGGATGGGTATGTGGTCCACTACCGCCAACAGGATGGGTATGGGGTCCACTACAGCCCACAGGATGGGTATGGGGTCCACTACCGCCCACAAGATGGGTATGTGGTCCACTACCGCCAACAGGATGGGTATGGGGTCCACTACCGCCCACAGGAAGGGTATGTGGACCACTACCGCCCACAAGATGGGTATGTGGTCCACTACCGCCCACAGGATGGGTATGGGGTCCACTACCGCCCACAAGATGGGTATGGGGTCCACTACCGCCAACAGGATGGGTATGGGGTCCACTACAGCCCACAAGATGGGTATGTGGTCCACTACCGCCCACAGGATGGGTATGGCGTCCACTACCGCCCACAGGATGGGTATGTGGTCCACTACCGCCCACAGGATGGGTATGGGGTCCACTACCGCCCACAGGATGGGTATGAGAATTCACAATAAGTGAACTAAACTAAGCTAAATTTAATATATCCAAACTTGGGTTGATTATTTTCGTATAAATTTGTCGTGCCATTGGATTCGTTTCCCACTTATAATCGGGAATTCCGGGCTCGAATCCCGATTAGACATGATTGGATGTTGGATATTTCCAACATCGAATACAGCATTGTTGTATTCTCATTACTTATTACTAACCATACTTAATATTGTAGTAAGTAAAATTAACAACTCGTAGAATTCTCCTGTACTAATAATTCATCTGTGCATTAGGCTAGAATTCTCACGTCACCTGACGCCAGTATTGCGTCAGATTTCTTTACAGTAAAACACATTATATTCAATTTGTGTGAGAATTAAATACGATTCTCCATAACTAAAGCATTCTGTATGACAACTGATTGCAGACGAATTGTTCTCTAACTAAAAGCCGAATAGAGCGTTAGAATTATACCGTCTACCTCGCGATAGTGTTAACGTCATCAATGAATGCCATGGGGAGACATTAATTCCTCTCCCTTATATATTTACTATTCTTAAATAGTTAAATAATAATATTTCGTTCCTCTAAATAATAAACCCGTCCAGTCTTTAGAGTTTCAAGCGCGAATGCGAGAAATATTAATGTTCAAGACAATTATTTGTGTCATGAACGTCGACTCGGCGTGGGTTGGGGGACGCCATCCTCAGTCGGTACGCGGACACGTCCTAAGTCGGTACGCGGACACGTGCAGAGCCGGAAGGAGGCAGAACTGTACTTACCGTACTCAAAAACGACGCCATTGCCCAGCAAATCGGGCAGGTGTTATTCATCCGCAGATGAAAGCCGCCACTGTGAGGCGTGAACGACCTTGCAGATAATATCTTCAACTAGTGCTGGTGTTAAAAGAGGGACCCTAGACTTGGTTCCTGACGACACGTGATCAGCCAGCTTGAAACGCATCAATCCAGGATAGGTTCACCGGAGCCTGGGATTCGAAATTACGGCAATCTTAATACTTATACAGTGCCCACAGCTAAGTACCCTTTATTTGATGCATCATTTACAGGTTTAATAATAGCGGGGTGATTGCGCGTCACGCGGCGAGATAACACCTAATAACAGGTGATTAGAATTCCATCTGTAGATATCAATAATCTTGAATATGAATTGAGTAGTTAAATCAATTGCTACTGGTAGTTATTTATCTTGCAGCTCGAGAGACGAATTCCTCATGCTGTCTTCTCCATGTTAACCGTGCTATTCGTCAGTGTACCAGACTTGGAGATTAGAGGACTTCCAGGGTTATCTAAAGGAACCTACTACAAGCTAAGGCTTATTTCTTTTTTCCATATTCTAGCAATTTGATACATTCAGAATGTTTCAACATATTGTGTGATTTACTGTAACTCATTGCTATGCTCATATTCATGTCCTTCTTTATATGAACAATATTATATTCAGCATTATTTATAGGATTAGATTATTATTAATTGAATTAGTGAACGAACCACACTGATTCCTGGACGTACTGACCTCCAGTAATAACCCCCCAATGTAGGTGTTTGAGGTTTGTTTCTTTAATAATACAGCCCATTAATTATTCTTATGATCATACTTTCTAGTCATATCCATAGTCACTGGTTTTCTCTAGAATTTTATCTAATGATCTGAAATTCCTCAGTTTCCCTCTTTACTTTAAAAGCGGGTGGTCCTTCGTAATTTAATTTACTATTTTAATTATTAATTAATCAGAATCAAACCCAAATATCCCACATTATGGTCCTTCGAACCGGATAGGCATTAAATTTATAATTAAAATATTAACCATTAATAACTAATCCTTGTGTGATAGAAGCTAGACTAACTATTTAATTAATTGTGTCAACTAATAGTGTAACACATCAGTTAGCCTAGATCACACTAACAGCTACCTTTACATAGCTTTAGTGGGTCATAACCAAGTACCCACAACATTTAGACCTACACTTCATACTGAAGTAGAATCTTTAGGTCACCAAGAGCAACAGCTCATAACCTTATATTAATCACTAACACCAATTAAGTGTTAACCATTTAGGCTATACCAATGTTTCAATATATGGCTGTCAGCAGACTGTCCATTATAGCCTGAATCCATGTTATAATTACTGATTCACTCAAGTCAGTGGATCTTTAACATTTAGGGATCCAGTATACTCATATAAATTACTGATCTCATACTAGTTAATCATTACTAACCCTGATAATATTTTATTCCACAATTAGGAGTACATTCAGGAGTTAGGTAATATTTACGGCAGTAGAATACTCGCCAAACACAATTAATTCTTTGTGTTCATTTAATTTCTTATACACATAATTACACAAGTGTATATTATATAAAATACAAAAAATACAAAAACACAGCACAATTATTTGCACATTACTGCACCATAATATAATCTTTGCCAACCTTCATTAGGTAGCAATTTAGGCTGTGATTGTGCTGAATTTGCCACAAGCACAGACTAAAAATAGTTGTAGTTTCTCAAGTAGAAATTCTCACGACTAGGCTTGAGCTAGTTAGTGACACATATATTATTCTTTTGTGCTGACCCTATCAAGGGTGGGATTAACCATTTATTGTGTAATTATTTTATTGCATATTTCTATGTATGTCTTTGAGTGTTACTGTAAGTCCACTACCCATCCGAGGCTGATTTAGAAGAGCTAAGCTGAGGAACACCTGTAGTGAGACCAAGGTACCACTCAAATCTTAGTTGCTTATTATTAGGTAGGTAGCTAACCTCTAAATGAGGTAAATTACGACCAGCCTCAAGAAATATTAGGCTGTCAATAATTATACCTGCTCTGCATCAAGGAGCAGACAACATAGCTATACCACTAGCTACATAAGCCCTATCAGGCTATAAATCATTATACCTGCTCTGCATCAAGGAGCAGACAACATAGCTATACCACTAGCTACATAAGCCCTATCAGGCTCAAATTTACCACAAGAATGGATCCTTTAGAAAGGAACGCAAGATTCTTGACAGCTCTTCAAGGTCCTTTAGGAAAACTGCTTATGAAATGTCATTTCTGTGTCGAAACTGACCCAGGTGACGTCTATAGACTAGCAAGTTCCATAAGGATCGCCAGCCAAAAATATGATTATATCAAGACTGTAATCGAGACCCACAGGAATTTACTCCAGGCCGGTCATACTGTCTCAGACCACTTAAGTCTAACAGAATCTGATCTCGATAACTATGAACATTCTGTTCAAACCAGTTTAGACCGATACAAGGAGGTGATTGCGAAGCAAGATATTCCCGAGTGGGTGGATCAGATCATTAATAGACCTGTATCCAAGTTAACACTCAGCTCAGATGAAATACTTGAGCTAAATCAAGACGAGGAGAATCCTTTAATCAATGCTGATCACTATACAAGATCAACAACTGAAGATCAACCTTCATTTTCTAACCTCTCATCTAATACAGCTTCATGTGATGATTTGTTTACAGAGTCTGATCAAATTTCAGACCACTCTTCTCAATGTTCCCTGGATTCTATAAGTTCGATACATAATGCTACTGAATTAACTAGCTTATCACCAGAACCCAGAGAAACAAGTGAAGCTGCCGATGAAACAAGTGAAACTGCAATGATCAGTGAATCTGAACCAGAAAATGATAAAGCTAATGCTGCAACAGCAGTCGAAGCTGTAATTAAAGCTGAGACTAAGCAAGAAGCCTTAAGCAACACAAGTAATGGTCACAATTGCTCACAACAGCCTTCTCAAGTAAGTGCTGACAATGAGAAGACTATTATAAACCTTGTACACCAATTATTAAATTTATCTTCACCAGATCAATCAGGGGACTCTTTACAAGACTTTAGTTTTCAGCTTGAGTCACTGATAAATTCTTTCAGTAAAGAGGTGGATCACCCAACTACTGAGTGGATGACTAAAATTATCATCCAAAGAAAATTGTCTGGTGACACACTTAATAAATTATATGTATGCCAGAATGGTAATACCCTGTCAATGCAGGATATATTTACAGGTTTACGTAATATGAGCAATCATACAGTAGACCAAGCAATTAATGCTAAATCTGAATGCACCAAAACTGTACCTACACCAGTTTCCTTGCCTGAAACTCCTAAAGTGACACTGTCACTAGGTAACAAAGATGCTAATACTCAATGTAACAACAATCAGTCAAATACTGATTCATCAGTGAGGCCTAAGAGCCCTACAGGTGCTCCTAAGAGACCTAATAGTCCAAAGAGCACTGCTAATAATCCATGTAACCAGAATCAGTCAAACACTGATTCATCAGTGAGGCCTAAGAGTCCCACAGGTACTCCTAAGAGACCTAATAGTCCAAAGAGCACTCCCAAGAGCCTGTTAATGGTTCCCCAGAGTACACCAAGTACTCACAAGAGAATAAATAACAAGCAAATGCAAACAGCAAAGCCATCACCACCTGCAAATACTGTTTTGCCTAAACCGGTAACCCCTAAACGATCTGTAGGATGGGGAATATGCTTGTTTTGCAATCAAAAACATTCTCTGTACAAATGTACTAATTATCCTAATAGAGACACAAGAGTCAGACGACTCAAACAGTTACACAAATGTACTAGGTGTCTCAAACCACATAATGTTAACAGCTGTGACACCCCACTGAACACCTGCAATAGGTGTAGAAGGGGCAAGCATCATGCTGCACTGTGCAAATTAGTTAGGACTAATTATGTCAATCCTAGAATAGGACGTAGAGAATCTACACAAGTACAGTGCTGCAAGGTGCGAGATGTGTACAGCGTAACTTCACAAGCATCTCAAGTGGATGCTGCTTTGCCTACTGCCCAACTTCAAGTGAAGAACAGAGGAACCAAGATCACCATACGTGGACTATTTGATCAAGGTTCCCAGAGAACTTTCATTACTCAAAGGGCAGCAGAGGCACTTAATTTACAACCAATAGGACAGGTAAATTTAAACTTGTCAGGGTTCATGATAAATCGAGGAACCCATGAATACACAGTAGTTCAACCACTTGTACGACTAGGTAGTCAAGCCAAGGCTGTCCAAGCCATTGTTGTAGATCAAATACCTTTAGACTTAAATATTAAGGGTCTGGGGTACACAGCCCACTTCCTGCAGGAACGTGAAATTAATTTGGCTGACAACAAGTTAATATCTGACCGCCTTAACCATGTAGATGTACTAGTAGGAGCCGACTACTATTACCAGTTCATAACTGGACATGTTAAACGATTGGGAATGAATATGCTCCAATCTGCAGGAGGCTACTTACTTACTGGTAAAGTTCTGAATGTGAACAAGCCTAAACCTGCTAACAATAATAAATTAGTCAGCAGTAAGTCAATTCTCCAACAACAAGCTAAAAGGAGAAACACAGCTGAGTAATAAACTCAGATTGAATGTAGTGCAATTGATACTCGCCGAGATGTTTCATAGCTCTCAGTGATAACCAATGGTCCGTACTCAAACAAGTACAAGTCACAGCGACCAAACTATTGAATTCACTGCAGACCTAGAATTATTCTCGACAAGTAGTGATTGACCACACTCAGTCTTCCTAGTTAAATTGTAATGTTAGGCTAGAGAATCTAGTACTCCCTAGGAATTAATAATGTTAGGCTAGAGAATCTAGCACTCAATGCCACTGGCATTTTCTGAATTTAGTGATAACATTCACTAGGACCACTGGTCCACTATACTTGTGCTTAAAGGTTTGCCAAGAAAACCTTCTTAATACCATGTTTTCTGCACTAAGAGTTAGTGATAAATACTTGCATTAATTGTTTGAGTTGTTTTTCTTTCGTTTCTGCTTATTTAGTGTAGGAACGCAATACGAACAAACTTGCAAACTTACTACCATGTAAGTGAATTTCCAGAGAACTAATATGTTTAATGCATTACCGTTAAACATTAGCATTGTTAATTAACATGCTTCATGAGCTTAACATACCTCACCTTAGAATTAATTAATAATATGAGTGCTCGTTCACCATGCGCACGAGCTTAATATTGCTCGCCATGATAACTGAATGACAAAACTCCACCTCGTTAATTCGAGTTCACTGAACTCACCCTGTTAACTGTTAACGAGCTCCATGTAGCTCACCCTGTCAGCACTGCTGACGAGCTCAATGCAGCTCACCCTGTCAACACTGTTGACGAGTTCACTGTAACTCACCCTGTTAGCACTAGCTAACGAGCTCAATGCAGCTCACCCTGTCAACACTGTTGACGAGTTCCATGTAACTCACCCTGTTAACTGTTAACGAGCTCCATGTAGCTCACCCTGTCAGCACTGCTGACGAGCTCAATGCAGCTCACCCTGTCAACGCTGTTGACGAGTTCCATGTAACTCACCCTGTTAACGAGCTCCATGTAGCTCACCCTGTCAGCACTGCTGACGAGCTCAATGCAGCTCACCTTGTCAACACTGTTGACGAGTTCAATGTAACTCACCCTGTTAGCACTAGCTAACGAGCTCAATGTAGCTCACCCTGTTAACTGTTAACGAGCTCCATGTAGCTCACCCTGTCAGCACTGCTGACGAGCTCACTGTAGCTCACCCTGTCAACACTGTTGACGAGTTCACTGTAACTCAACCTGTTAGCACTAGCTAACGAGCTCACTGTAGCTCACCCTGTCAGCACTGCTGACGAGCTCACTGTAGCTCACCATGTTCACGAATTTAATATAACTCGACTTGTTAATGAGCTCAATACTGCTCACAATGTTAATTCGAGTACATTTTTGCTCACAATTAGCTTAGTCCCTTACTTAGGTAGGTTAGAAATTCAAACCATTTATTTAGGTAGGCTTAGGGACTTTAGTAGTGTCAACTGAGTACTATCCTAATCTGTACTCACCATTAATTACAGTTGACTATACTTATAGAGACTGATTTAATAAACTCAAATTCATGTAAAGGTGATTTCGTATTAACCAGTTTACAGTGTCAAGCCTATGAGCTGCCATTTAATTAGCTCATAAGTCAGAATGACTAGGCTACTAATCTCACTGTCGACTCAGAATTTTCCTTGATTTTAATGAATAAACTTTTCAGTTCTCTACCTTTCTATTATTTTAGCTAGTTAGCAAATTAGTTGTACCATCAGTCAGCATGACTACTGCACGGCAGTGCACATTAAATTCAACTTCCTCATTTGAATTTGAGTGATCGTGTTGCTGCGTGATGTTATTGTCTAGTAACTCAATAGTTACAAGTCACAGCGACCTTACTGTAGTGTCATAGTATCCTTGATCTTAAATGACTAATAACACTTTACTGTATAATCATACAATAGTGTTATCAGTTCTTAGGAACTTATTCTGAGTTTACCTAAGATTCAGCAGCTACGTAATACACCATTACATGTCACTGCGACCCTACTTGTTGAGTTTATTGTGAGCTTTAGAGCGTTCCTGATTACCGATAACTTAATCATTTAATGTTTCAATATTTCATGCATGTGTCCACTAAGGGAAACTACAAGCCTATTACAACTCTGATCAAGAGTAATCTCTTTCACATCTCACTTAGATAACTGTGATGATGCTACGATGTGATATCACGTAACGAAATATTACACGTCACTATGACCCAGGATATCGCATCACCGTAGATTCTGTTAGTTTAAATTGGGAGAGTTAAATTTTATAAATATTGTGTAGGCTACAAACAACATGTTTCAGTTGACATGTAAATAGCAAGACTCAAATTCTTGTAAGTCCTTGATAAATCCGGGACGTTCGTTATGTGTGTACTAACATACTAACATATTAACATACTAATGTATTAATCTTAATATCACTTCGGGATAGGTCAGTACAACACAGTACACTGCGACCCTGGGAATCCCCCCCCGGAGTTATGTTGGATATTTCCAACATCGAATACAACATTGTTGTATTCTCATTACTTATTACTAACCATACTTAATATTGTAGTAAGTAAAATTAACAACTCGTAGAATTCTCCTGTACTAATAATTCATCTGTGCATTAGGCTAGAATTCTCACGTCACCTGACGCCAGTATTGCGTCAGATTTCTTTACAGTAAAACACATTATATTCAATTTGTGTGAGAATTAAATACGATTCTCCATAACTAAAGCATTCTGTATGACAACTGATTGCAGACGAATTGTTCTCTAACTAAAAGCCGAATAGAGCGTTAGAATTATACCGTCTACCTCGCGATAGTGTTAACGTCATCAATGAATGCCATGGGGAGACATTAATTCCTCTCCCTTATATATTTACTATTCTTAAATAGTTAAATAATAATATTTCGTTCCTCTAAATAATAAACCCGTCCAGTCTTTAGAGTTTCAAGCGCGAATGCGAGAAATATTAATGTTCAAGACAATTATTTGTGTCATGAACGTCGACTCGGCGTGGGTTGGGGGACGCCATCCTCAGTCGGTACGCGGACACGTCCTAAGTCGGTACGCGGACACGTGCAGAGCCGGAAGGAGGCAGAACTGTACTTACCGTACTCAAAAACGACGCCATTGCCCAGCAAATCGGGCAGGTGTTATTCATCCGCAGATGAAAGCCGCCACTGTGAGGCGTGAACGACCTTGCAGATAATATCTTCAACTAGTGCTGGTGTTAAAAGAGGGACCCTAGACTTGGTTCCTGACGACACGTGATCAGCCAGCTTGAAACGCATCAATCCAGGATAGGTTCACCGGAGCCTGGGATTCGAAATTACGGCAATCTTAATACTTATACAGTGCCCACAGCTAAGTACCCTTTATTTGATGCATCATTTACAGGTTTAATAATAGCGGGGTGATTGCGCGTCACGCGGCGAGATAACACCTAATAACAGGTGATTAGAATTCCATCTGTAGATATCAATAATCTTGAATATGAATTGAGTAGTTAAATCAATTGCTACTGGTAGTTATTTATCTTGCAGCTCGAGAGACGAATTCCTCATGCTGTCTTCTCCATGTTAACCGTGCCATTCGTCAGTGTACCAGACTTGGAGATTAAGAGGACTTCCAGGGTTATCTAAAGGAACCTACTACAAGCTAAGGCTTATTTCTTTTTTCCATATTCTAGCAATTTGATACATTCAGAATGTTTCAACATAATGTGTGATTTACTGTAACTCATTGCTATACTCATATTCATGTCCTTCTTTATATGAACAATATTATATTCAGCATTATTTATAGGATTAGATTATTATTAATTGAATTAGTGAATGAACCACACTGATTCCTGGACGTACTGACCTCCAGTAATAACCCCCCAATGTAGGTGTTTGAGGTTTGTTTCTTTAATAATACAGCCCATTAATTATTCTTATGATCATACTTTCTAGTCATATCCATAGTCACTGGTTTTCTCTAGAATTTTATCTAATGATCTGAAATCCTCAGTTTCCCTCTTTACTTTAAAAGCGGGTGGTCCTTCGTAATTTAATTTACTATTTTAATTATTAATTAATCAGAATCAAACCCAAATATCCCACATTATGGTCCTTCGAACCGGATAGGCATTAAATTTATAATTAAAATATTAACCATTAATAACTAATCCTTGTGTGATAGAAGCTAGACTAACTATTTAATTAATTGTGTCAACTAATAGTGTAACACATCAGTTAGCCTAGATCACACTAACAGCTACCTTTACATAGCTTTAGTGGGTCATAACCAAGTACCCACAACATTTAGACCTACACTTCATACTGAAGTAGAATCTTTAGGTCACCAAGAGCAACAGCTCATAACCTTATATTAATCACTAACACCAATTAAGTGTTAACCATTTAGGCTATACCAATGTTTCAATATATGGCTGTCAGCAGACTGTCCATTATAGCCTGAATCCATGTTATAATTACTGATTCACTCAAGTCAGTGGATCTTTAACATTTAGGGATCCAGTATACTCATATAAATTACTGATCTCATACTAGTTAATCATTACTAACCCTGATAATATTTTATTCCACAATTAGGAGTACATTCAGGAGTTAGGTAATATTTACGGCAGTAGAATACTCGCCAAACACAATTAATTCTTTGTGTTCATTTAATTTCTTATACACATAATTACACAAGTGTATATTATATAAAATACAAAAAATACAAATACACAGCACAATTATTTGCACATTACTGCACCATAATATAATCTTTGCCAACCTTCATTAGGTAGCAATTTAGGCTGTGATTGTGTTGAATTTGGCACAAGCACAGACTAAATATAGTTGTAGTTTCTCAAGTAGAAATTCTCACGACTAGGCTTGAGCTAGTTAGTGACACATATATTATTCTTTTGTGCTGACCCTATCAAGGGTGGGATTAACCATTTATTGTGTAATTATTTTATTGCATATTTCTATGTATGTCTTTGAGTGTTACTGTAAGTCCACTACCCATCCGAGGCTGATTTAGAAGAGCTAAGCTGAGGAACACCTGTAGTGAGACCAAGGTACCACTCAAATCTTAGTTGCTTATTATTAGGTAGGTAGCTAACCTCTAAATGAGGTAAATTACGACCAGCCTCAAGAAATATTAGGCTGTCAATAATTATACCTGCTCTGCATCAAGGAGCAGACAACATAGCTATACCACTAGCTACATAAGCCCTATCAGGATATAAATCATTATACCTGCTCTGCATCAAGGAGCAGACAACATAGCTATACCACTAGCTACATAAGCCCTATCAGGCTCAAATTTACCACAAGAATGGATCCTTTAGAAAGGAACGCAAGATTCTTGACAGCTCTTCAAGGTCCTTTAGGAAAACTGCTTATGAAATGTCATTTCTGTGTCGAAACTGACCCAGGTGACGTCTATAGACTAGCAAGTTCCATAAGGATCGCCAGCCAAAAATATGATTATATCAAGACTGTAATCGAGACCCACAGGAATTTACTCCAGGCCGGTCATACTGTCTCAGACCACTTAAGTCTAACAGAATCTGATCTCGATAACTATGAACATTCTGTTCAAACCAGTTTAGACCGATACAAGGAGGTGATTGCGAAGCAAGATATTCCCGAGTGGGTGGATCAGATCATTAATAGACCTGTATCCAAGTTAACACTCAGCTCAGATGAAATACTTGAGCTAAATCAAGACGAGGAGAATCCTTTAATCAATGCTGATCACTATACAAGATCAACAACTGAAGATCAACCTTCATTTTCTAACCTCTCATCTAATACAGCTTCATGTGATGATTTGTTTACAGAGTCTGATCAAATTTCAGACCACTCTTCTCAATGTTCCCTGGATTCTATAAGTTCGATACATAATGCTACTGAATTAACTAGCTTATCACCAGAACCCAGAGAAACAAGTGAAGCTGCCGATGAAACAAGTGAAACTGCAATGATCAGTGAATCTGAACCAGAAAATGATAAAGCTAATGCTGCAACAGCAGTCGAAGCTGTAATTAAAGCTGAGACTAAGCAAGAAGCCTTAAGCAACACAAGTAATGGTCACAATTGCTCACAACAGCCTTCTCAAGTAAGTGCTGACAATGAGAAGACTATTATAAACCTTGTACACCAATTATTAAATTTATCTTCACCAGATCAATCAGGGGACTCTTTACAAGACTTTAGTTTTCAGCTTGAGTCACTGATAAATTCTTTCAGTAAAGAGGTGGATCACCCAACTACTGAGTGGATGACTAAAATTATCATCCAAAGAAAATTGTCTGGTGACACACTTAATAAATTATATGTATGCCAGAATGGTAATACCCTGTCAATGCAGGATATATTTACAGGTTTACGTAATATGAGCAATCATACAGTAGACCAAGCAATTAATGCTAAATCTGAATGCACCAAAACTGTACCTACACCAGTTTCCTTGCCTGAAACTCCTAAAGTGACACTGTCACTAGGTAACAAAGGTGCTAATACTCAATGAAACAACAATCAGTCAAATACTGATTCATCAGTGAGGCCTAAGAGCCCTACAGGTGCTCCTAAGAGACCTAATAGTCCAAAGAGCACTGCTAATAATCCATGTAACCAGAATCAGTCAAACACTGATTCATCAGTGAGGCCTAAGAGTCCCACAGGTACTCCTAAGAGACCTAATAGTCCAAAGAGCACTCCCAAGAGCCTGTTAATGGTTCCCCAGAGTACACCAAGTACTCACAAGAGAATAAATAACAAGCAAATGCAAACAGCAAAGCCATCACCACCTGCAAATACTGTTTTGCCTAAACCGGTAACCCCTAAACGATCTGTAGGATGGGGAATATGCTTGTTTTGCAATCAAAAACATTCTCTGTACAAATGTACTAATTATCCTAATAGAGACACAAGAGTCAGACGACTCAAACAGTTACACAAATGTACTAGGTGTCTCAAACCACATAATGTTAACAGCTGTGACACCCCACTGAACACCTGCAATAGGTGTAGAAGGGGCAAGCATCATGCTGCACTGTGCAAATTAGTTAGGATTAATTATGTCAATCCTAGAATAGGACGTAGAGAATCTACACAAGTACAGTGCTGCAAGGTGCGAGATGTGTACAGCGTAACTTCACAAGCATCTCAAGTGGATGCTGCTTTGCCTACTGCCCAACTTCAAGTGAAGAACAGAGGAACCAAGATCACCATACGTGGACTATTTGATCAAGGTTCCCAGAGAACTTTCATTACTCAAAGGGCAGCAGAGGCACTTAATTTACAACCAATAGGACAGGTAAATTTAAACTTGTCAGGGTTCATGATAAATCGAGGAACCCATGAATACACAGTAGTTCAACCACTTGTACGACTAGGTAGTCAAGCCAAGGCTGTCCAAGCCATTGTTGTAGATCAAATACCTTTAGACTTAAATATTAAGGGTCTGGGGTACACAGCCCACTTCCTGCAGGAACGTGAAATTAATTTGGCTGACAACAAGTTAATATCTGACCGCCTTAACCATGTAGATGTACTAGTAGGAGCCGACTACTATTACCAGTTCATAACTGGACATGTTAAACGATTGGGAATGAATATGCTCCAATCTGCAGGAGGCTACTTACTTACTGGTAAAGTTCTGAATGTGAACAAGCCTAAACCTGCTAACAATAATAAATTAGTCAGCAGTAAGTCAATTCTCCAACAACAAGCTAAAAGGAGAAACACAGCTGAGTAATAAACTCAGATTGAATGTAGTGCAATTGATACTCGCCGAGATGTTTCATAGCTCTCAGTGATAACCAATGGTCCGTACTCAAACAAGTACAAGTCACAGCGACCAAACTATTGAATTCACTGCAGACCTAGAATTATTCTCGACAAGTAGTGATTGACCACACTCAGTCTTCCTAGTTAAATTGTAATGTTAGGCTAGAGAATCTAGTACTCCCTAGGAATTAATAATGTTAGGCTAGAGAATCTAGCACTCAATGCCACTGGCATTTTCTGAATTTAGTGATAACATTCACTAGGACCACTGGTCCACTATACTTGTGCTTAAAGGTTTGCCAAGAAAACCTTCTTAATACCATGTTTTCTGCACTAAGAGTTAGTGATAAATACTTGCATTAATTGTTTGAGTTGTTTTTCTTTCGTTTCTGCTTATTTAGTGTAGGAACGCAACACGAACAAACTTGCAAACTTACTACCATGTAAGTGAATTTCCAGAGAACTAATATGTTTAATGCATTACCGTTAAACATTAGCATTGTTAATTAACATGCTTCATGAGCTTAACATACCTCACCTTAGAATTAATTAATAATATGAGTGCTCGTTCACCATGCGCACGAGCTTAATATTGCTCGCCATGATAACTGAATGACAAAACTCCACCTCGTTAATTCGAGTTCACTGAACTCACCCTGTTAACTGTTAACGAGCTCCATGTAGCTCACCCTGTCAGCACTGCTGACGAGCTCAATGCAGCTCACCCTGTCAACACTGTTGACGAGTTCACTGTAACTCACCCTGTTAGCACTAGCTAACGAGCTCAATGCAGCTCACCCTGTCAACACTGTTGACGAGTTCCATGTAACTCACCCTGTTAACTGTTAACGAGCTCCATGTAGCTCACCCTGTCAGCACTGCTGACGAGCTCAATGCAGCTCACCCTGTCAACGCTGTTGACGAGTTCCATGTAACTCACCCTGTTAACGAGCTCCATGTAGCTCACCCTGTCAGCACTGCTGACGAGCTCAATGCAGCTCACCCTGTCAACACTGTTGACGAGTTCAATGTAACTCACCCTGTTAGCACTAGCTAACGAGCTCAATGTAGCTCACCCTGTTAACTGTTAACGAGCTCCATGTAGCTCACCCTGTCAGCACTGCTGACGAGCTCACTGTAGCTCACCCTGTCAACACTGTTGACGAGTTCACTGTAACTCAACCTGTTAGCACTAGCTAACGAGCTCACTGTAGCTCACCCTGTCAGCACTGCTGACGAGCTCACTGTAGCTCACCATGTTCACGAATTTAATATAACTCGACTTGTTAATGAGCTCAATACTGCTCACAATGTTAATTCGAGTACATTTTTGCTCACAATTAGCTTAGTCCCTTACTTAGGTAGGTTAGAAATTCAAACCATTTATTTAGGTAGGCTTAGGGACTTTAGTAGTGTCAACTGAGTACTATCCTAATCTGTACTCACCATTAATTACAGTTGACTATACTTATAGAGACTGATTTAATAAACTCAAATTCATGTAAAGGTGATTTCGTATTAACCAGTTTACAGTGTCAAGCCTATGAGCTGCCATTTAATTAGCTCATAAGTCAGAATGACTAGGCTACTAATCTCACTGTCGACTCAGAATTTTCCTTGATTTTAATGAATAAACTTTTCAGTTCTCTACCTTTCTATTATTTTAGCTAGTTAGCAAATTAGTTGTACCATCAGTCAGCATGACTACTGCACGGCAGTGCACATTAAATTCAACTTCCTCATTTGAATTTGAGTGATCGTGTTGCTGCGTGATGTTATTGTCTAGTAACTCAATAGTTACAAGTCACAGCGACCCTAGACAGTGACCTTACTGTAGTGTCATAGTATCCTTGATCTTAAATGACTAATAACACTTTACTGTATAATCATACAATAGTGTTATCAGTTCTTAGGAACTTATTCTGAGTTTACCTAAGATTCAGCAGCTACGTAATACACCATTACATGTCACTGCGACCCTAGTTGTTGAGTTTATTGTGAGCTTTAGAGCGTTCCTGATTACCGATAACTTAATCATTTAATGTTTCAATATTTCATTATTATTATTCATTTCATTATTATTATTATTATTATTATTATCGTTGTAAATCGCTTAAGTGTCTAATAAAAGAAATAAATTTATGTACTGTGTTTACTTTTCCCTCGTTCATTGCTCTTAAAAATGCTATTTGGGCAAAAGAATGATGTTACCACGATGGTCACGTTACGTTGCAAGGTTACAAGGGTGCATATATTCTTTCATTCACTAGCATGAAAACGCAACATTCTGGCTATGGTGTGTGGTATGTCATAACTCTCTCAAAAGCAGTCCTCCAGACCCACGGAGTGAGTGTGAAATTGCCAGGTGATAGATGCAGGCTGTCACCTGTCGAGGGGGAGCTGAAGGGAAGTGGGGTGGGAGGGGAGGGCGGGAGATATGACCCCAGCAGCTACTGCACCTAGTCTTTAGTTACCCACAGAACGTCGGACAGTACGCAGCTCCCAGACTCTCCCTGCACCCTTTGAAAGATGATTAAGGTTAATGGACCACATCCGCCCTGGTACAGCCCAAACACGACCCGGTCTGACACCTAACTAATGGCCCCCGTCATCGTACACAACTGCTTTGTGTATGAGAGAAAAAGATAAACGCTTCTTTTGTAAGAAAAAGTTAAAATAATGACTCCACCTGTTCCCTCACTTTCCTCCCATACCATCTTAAGACCCACGACTCTCACGCTCCCCTTCAATACTTCCTGCCCCGTGTATGGGGGATTAATAGCAGTCATTGATCACCCATCAACAGATGCATTGGCTGAGAAAAGTTTAACCCTCCTTTGTTTACATTTACTGTCACACAAACCCACCTGCTCCCTCGCTTTCCACTCCTTCTCCCAGGGCTCCCCTCTCCATGCTCCCCTCTTAGGTAGGGCTCTTCCCTCCCTGCTCCCCCTCTCAGGCAGACTCCCTCCTCCCTCCACAACATATCAGGGCCATTTAGGGGGGACCCTCCCAACATATCCGTGCCATAACCCACATACTCGTATCTATCTATCTACACACAGGATTAACTCTTCGGTGCTTACCATACATATTCACCTCCTCTTCTCCTCTTCACCATTCCTCTCCTCTTCCTTTACTCTCCCCTACATAACCACATACCAACCACATAGTCCCCCTCCAACCCCCAACATATCCCTCCATCAAAGGGACCCGCGCGGCAGACCTCCGCCACACACCGGCACGTGCCAAAACACTCGGGAAATCTCTTCAGACCCTATTGGGACTTTGCACCTGTGCTCACCTGAGCAGGGGGGCTTAATGAGCTCACCTGCTCAGGTGCTGCAGACTGTTCTAGGCGTACTTTACACTACTAAAGTGCTCCTGCACACTCTTTCAATACCCATGGTGAGATTCCGTCCGGCCCAACAGCTTTTCTCACGTCCAGCTCCAATAGGTGCTTCTTGACCTCATCTCTTGTAATTTCGAACCTTTCCAAGGTCGCCTGGTTTCTGTCTTCCAGTGTCATAAGGTGCATTTCCCACAGCCTTTCCTCATAACTTATGCCTCTTAGTTCTGGGACTAATCTAGTGGCATATCCTTGAACTTTTTCCAGCTTCGTCTTGTGCTTGACAAGGTGTCGGAAAACCCGACACCATTTACTAATATTACATGCAATATGCAGATAATATTGCTGCTGTTGTATACACAAGTTAACCCATAGAAAATGTAGCTTGTAGTGGAATTTTCCGTCAATAGAAAATGGGATATCATTGCCACATAGTACTATATTACATCATAAAAACATCTCATTTGAGTTAACTTAATTGTCAATATCAAAATAAAGTAAATGTGACCCTTCTACCATATAATGACATCAGGAGAAGGAGAGCCAGGCGTCAGTGGTGGTGAAGTTCAGCCATTGTTAAGATCAGAGGCGCTGGGGAGCAAATTCAGCTCCTATAATTTCTCTTGGATGAAGTGTTATGGAGATCAAATTAGTGTTCTACCATTATCAACACGCTGTCAACAACCACAAGGGAAGTTTGTTTCTGAAATCTTATCTAAGTCATTATAGGCCAGCAATGTAGGTAGATGTGATTAATTCCGGTTAGGACGTGAACGAGCCTCTAAATACAGGTAATTAAGCCTTGGACATTATCTTATATAATATACAGTGTTTTCTCTGATATAGCTGGCATATATTAGGATTCCGGCTTTACAGCTAGTGCCCTTTGACAGGAACAAGAAGAGGAAGCAAGAATTAATCTTAGTACATCAGTTACTTGGGGGTGTTGAAAGCTAGCCTCTCACGAGGATAATTTGGAGTCTACATCCTAGTTATACCTGGTGGACTAAGCCTGCTATACAATAAGATAAGGCACCTCCTCAATTTATATACTAATATATGTAGTTTAATACTGTAGTTTGATTGGCTGCATATATATAAATTTAATATAAACCCCCCTCCCCCCTAATGTGTAAGGTTCGATTTGTGAGAATAATTGCAGAAATACAGTGCGCTAAACATCATACAAATTGCTATCGAAATATATAAATTAACGTAAACGTAAATTCTATATAAATTCATATAAATTAAATAAATATAAATCTCACAGGTCGGTTCTCACATTATATGGTCATCTTTGTACTGGATGAATCAGAGTTAACCAGTGGATTCATTAAATACAGTGGTACCAGTGCGATTTATACAATAACAATACACCACCAGCGTAGCCTCTAGCGAGCTCATGAGCCCCTCAGCCAAATCCAGCCTCATCAGAGGTTTCATGGTCAACCACCAATTGGTGGAGAGTTATTCCGTGAAGTGACAGCACTTATTTTAAAGCCAGCCAAATTAGTGGTTGTACCCTCGCAAGATTATTCACGAATTTTGTGGTGTTAATTTTGCGAGAGATTATCCATAAATTTTGTGGTGTTAATTTTGCGAGAGATTATCCATAAATTTTGTGATGTTAATTTTGCTAGGTCACTAATAAGATTTAATACTTCTAGATAATACTAGAAGTTTCATAGAGGCTATCATCAATAATTGTGTATATTATTTCTCTTAATTAGAGAATTATTTAATATATATTGCACTAGTTTCACAATACAATATTTACCAATTGCCAACCCAGAACAGGGTAGGATATTACCATTGATTAGTTGAACTATTTATTGTTCATTCTAGTCTCATTTATTACCATAGTCTAGTTGTACTATATTGAACAACTTAGCACCATTAATGAATGGTACAGGCCCTATTTTGGGTGTAATTTTATCAACTCGAGTTGAGTTGTGTATATAATAATTTTCTTATGATCATTACACCTTTGAGTGATTAATTAGTGTCTATACCATGCTAGGGTGATAATTGAGGAGCTAACCTAAAGGTACTTCCAGTGACACTGGTTTATCACTCAAATCATTGGTGTGTATGATTATATATATTTAATGTTTTAATTTTAAGTGCTAACCTCTAGAAGAGGTAGGATTATAGTCTAGTGATTGCAGAATTTTACCCTAGGCTACCATTAGTACTTGTTCAGCAGAATGAGCGACCCAAGTACAAGCCCCACAAAGCTTAACCAACTAGCCAGTATGGATAATGCAGGAAGAATGAAAAGAACCCTTGCAGGTCTTAAAGGCCACTTAACAAGACAGATCAAGAAATGTGAAGATTTGTCACAACAATCCCCAGTTGATTATGCTGACCTGGAAAGCTATTATCAGGTAGCTGCAGGTAAATTTGAGAAAATCAAATGCCATATAGCAACATATGTGGCTGCACTTGCCAACACCAATTTATCAGAAACAGAAATAGACGACATTATGGTTGATCTAGCGAGTTATGAAGAAGAAACTCAAGCCAGATTAGATCCTTTCAATGAAATAATCAACGAGGATAAAGCTTCACCCACTACAGCATCACCCAATATTATACCATCAGAAATTAAACAGTTCTCAGACAATTTATCAACAGTCTCTGTGGATTCTGAAAACCCAATACCTGAGGCTACTAAGTTGACATGCCTCCAAACTGAAATTAAAGGTGAAGCTGAACCAAAGTAGAAAATGTAAATGAAAATATCGACAGCACTAATTTCCCAGTCCAGCTTCCTAGGGATAATACTAGCAATGAGAAAACTGTCATACTACTAGTACTATAATTGCTGGACTTACCTCAACCTGATCAGACTGCTGACTCATTACAATCCTTCAGCATGGAGATTGAATCACTACTAAGAACATTCAGTCTTGAGGTTGACATAACCACTAGTGAATGGATGACCAAAGTAGTCCTTCAACGAAAATTGTCCAGCAATATACTAGATGAATTATACACACATCAACATAATACAACCCGTTCTCGCAAATTCGTATAGTCAATATTGACTTATTAACTACGTGCATAGGTGATATACTAAATAAATAATAAATAAATAAATAAATGTTTATTCAGGTAAGGTACATACATACAAGTGATGTTACATTAATGGATCAATATATAAATAGAGCTAGTACATACAATGCCTAAAGCCACTATTACGCAATGCGTTTCGGGCAGGAAGAACATTAATATCTAGAACTTAATACTAATTGAGCATAAAGAATAAAATGTGTTGAGAACAAATACAAATAAAGATAAAAAAAAGGGGGAACATGACTGAAAAGCAGCACAAATACAATAGGTTGACAAACAGTGTTCATTAAAAAAAAAAAAAAAATAACAGACATGTGTTGACAATAGAGGGGTAAGGTAGGTGACAGGGAATTAATTAGGTAGTGTTTAGTTTTTATCTTAAACTGGTTGAGAGAGGTACAGTCTTTAACATGGTTGGGAAGGTCATTCCACGTTCTGGGCCCCTTGATTTGTAGAGCATTTCTAGTTTGATTAAGTCGTACGCTAGGAATATCAAAACTGCATTTATTTCTGGTGTAGTGCTCATGGGTTCTGTTACAACCTTCTATGAAGCTTTTGAGATCAGGATTGGCATCATAGTTTAGTGTTTTATATATGTATAATACACATGAGAGAATGTGCAGTGACTTAATGTCTAACATATTCAGAGATTTGAGTAGGGGTACCGAGTGATGTCTGGGGCCAGAGTTGGATATTGTCCTAATAGCTGCTTTGTGTTGAGTAATTAGAGGATGTAAGTGATTTTGGGTAGTAGAGCCCCAAGCACAAATACCATAGTTGAGATATGGATAGATCAGGGAGTAATAGAGAGTCACCAGGGCAGGGCGTGGTACATAATATCTGATCTTAGAAAGAATGCCCACAGTTTTTGAAACTTTTTTTGATATATTTAGAATGTGTCCCTGGAAATTCAGCTTGTGGTCAATGAGAATGCCAAGGAATTTGCCATCTAATTTGTTACAAATTTGGGTATTGTTTATTTTGAGATTTATTTGATTAGAGGATTTATTGCCAAACAGAATATAGAAAGTTTTGTCAATGTTGAGGGTGAGATTGTTGGCAGTTAGCCAAAGATGGACTTTATTTAGCTCAGTATTTACTGTGGCATTTAGAGCAAGGGGGTCAGGACTGGAGTAAATGAAGGTTGTGTCGTCAGCAAATAGAATTGGTTTGAGGTGTTGGAACATAATAGATACCCTTAAAAAGCTTCATAGAAAACACCGACCTTACCTAACCTTGTTAGTATGTTAAGATAAGCATCTTATTGCTTCGTAATTACAATTATCACTTAACCTATACCTATAATAGGTTAAGTAACAATTGTAATTACGAAGCTATAAGATGCTTATCTTAACTAACACGGTTAGGTAAGGTCGGTGTTTTCTATGAAGCTTTTTAAGGGTATCTATTATGTTTAGTATGGCACCTATGCACTTATTTAATAAGTCAATATTGACTATACGAATTTGTGAGAACGGGTTGCATAATACCATCCTGACAGTACAGGACATCATTGAAGGTTTGTCTTCCATCATAAACAAATGACGTGCAAATGAGGAAGTTAAAGCCTCCTGTGAGCCTTCAGAAATAGAAAATAATAGTCAATTAAAGGGTAAAATAACTACCCAAATAAACATCAACCAATTACTTTCACACCAAGTTGGAGAAAATCTGGCAATGCAGCAGAATCCTCCAAACCTACCCTACTAGTTCACCCAAACCAGTAACTTCCAAGCGTGCAGTAGGCTGGGGGACATGTATGTTCTGCAAAAAGAAACATTCAACATACCATTGTGCTAATTATCCAGACACTCGTATTAAGCGACTCCAGAAATTAGGGAGATGTTCAAGGTGTCACACAACTTAGACTTTTGTGATACCCAATTCAACACCTGTAACAGGTGTAGAAGAGGTAAACACCATGCAGCACTGTGCAAAATTACGAAAGTAACGTATTCCAAACCCAAGGTGGAAGATAGCATTCCCACCACAGTACAGTTTTGCAAGGTGCAACAGAAACTTGTGTCCAATCGGCAGAGTCCAAAAGTAATGCGACTTTGCCTACTGCACAAATTACCATCCAGAATAAGAGGGCCAAGGTCCATACCCGTGGGATGTTTTACCAAGGTTCCCAGAGAACATATGTCATTAAAAAGTTGGCAGATGAACTACAATTAAGGCCTGTAGCCCAGACGACAATCAACATCCCAGGGTTTTCCCTCACATGCTCACATGTGAGCATGTGAGGGAAATCTTCGAAACCTCTTTACTGATTTCTTTGAAATTTTGACACAATGTTGCATTCGAATAGGCGCATCTTTATATATATCTACTATATACGCGTCTCACCTGTGACAGGAAAAAACAGGCTTTTTTGAACAACAGTGCCATCTGTTGGACGTAAGAGCAACACACGCTGTAATCTTTGAAAGATTTTCACTGATTGCTTTGAAATTTTAACACAAACTTCCATTCAAATACACGCATGTTTTTATATACTTACTATATAGATGCCACCCCTGTGACAGGTAAAACCATGCGTTTTTGAAAAACAGCACCATCTGTTGCACATACACGCTATACTAATTATGTTAAGATTCCATTTCAATGCTTCCATTTTCATTGATAAATTTAATTTTCATAGATTTCGATATATTTTCATTTTTATTTAATTTTTTTGTGTGACATTGCGTTGGAATTGAGGTGTGTTGTTTACCATACCGTTCATTTCATGAGTATAGTTAATTTTGTTTATTTTTACATTGTTTTTCATTTCGGTTTTTGAACTGTTTTTCTTATATTTCAGTGATGGGAAAATCTGGTGCCAGATTCACGAAGCAGTTAAACAAGTACTTATGAACGTATACATCTTTCCTCCATTTTTGATGGCTTTTTTTACATTTATTAAACAGTTTACAAGCATGAAAACTTGCCAATCAACTGTTGGTATTGTTATAAACAGCCTCCTGGTGCTTCTGAGCTCATTAACTGTTTACTAATTGTAAACAAAGCCGCCAAAGATTGAGAAAAGATGTTTAGGTTCGTAAGTGTTTGCATAACTTCTTCGTGAATCTTGCCCGAGATCATTTGATGTTCCCAATTTTCTGATGGGAACATCAGACTATTTGATCATCAGACGAGGGAGTGGGGAATGATGGGAAGGACGAGGGGACAGGGTAGGGGAGAAAGCTGGGGGAGCACAAGGGAACAGGTAAGTTGGGGATTGTGGGGACGAGGGGACAGGGGAATGGAGAATGGTGGGGAGGACAAGGGGACGGGGGAGGGGGGGAATGGTAGGGAGGACGAGGGTATGGGGGAGAGGGAGATAGTGGGGAGGACGAGGGGACAGTGGAGTGGAGAATGGTTAGAAGGCCGAAGGGATGTTGGAGTGGGGGATGATACATTGAGGTTACCTTGAGGTGCTTCCAGGGCATAGCGTCCCCGCAGCCCGGTCGTTGACCAGCCTCCTGGTTGCTTGACTGATCAACCAGGCTGTTAGACGCGGCTGCTCGCAGCCTGACGTATGATTCACAGCCTGGTTGATCAGGTATCCTTTGGAGGTGCTTATTCAGTTCTCTCTTGAACACTGTGAGGGGTCTGCCAGTTATGCCCCTTATGTGTAGTGGAAGCGTGTTGAACAGTCTCGGGCCTCTGATGTTCATAAGAGTTCTCTCTCAGAGTACTTGTTGCACGATGGGGAAGAAAATGGGACAAGGGAGTTGTGAGGGAATCTAGATTCCCTCAGCTAGTTTTCCTAGTTTCTAGATTAGGCTAGTCGCTCTAGGAACTCTAGAAACTGAAGCTTTCAAACTAACATATACTTGTGGGGTGTTGAATGAAAGCTTATGTTAAGGACTGTCGTTTGGGACGGGTTAGGAGTCTGTGATTGCTCTGTAGAGAGAATTACATAAATTTTCCTGTTCTGTGAAATAGCATGGGAGTTGAGAGTGAAGTGGTGTAGGGAGGTACTTGACTCTCCCAACGGTTTTACAGGGAGGAGGGACAGAGGGGTGAACGTTGCCCCCCTCCCCCCACCATGTGAGACAGTGCGCGACTGTCTTTAGGCCTCCCCCTCCTTGTGACGTCACGGGACGCCTGAGGGTGAGTGAGGCCTGTGATTGGGCTAGGCCCTCTGCTCCGAGCTGTGTTTTGGGCGCGAACAGCTGTGATTGGAAGCGGCACCATGGTGGTGTGCCGGCTTCCTGCTGATTGGTCAAGACAAAGTAGGGGGGAGGTATGGGCATTTTGAGTTTCCTTAGCCCGCGAAATCGTCAGTTTGAGCTGGGTAGCAGGTGGACGAGGACGTAGCTGGGTGGAGGGGGAATCTCCCCCCTCCACCCCCGTTAATCGCGGACGTTACCGTGTTGTCCAGCAGGGATGGCACTCCTGCCATCCCGGGTTGTGTCTGGGCCCAATTTTCGGGAAATCTGGGGCCGATGAGGTACGGAAGGACCAGTAAAATAGCCTCAGAGACAGTGGGCACCCATGAAGCAGCTGGCAGAGCCTCATGGTGTAACAGGTGGTTCAAATAACCTGTGTAGTGTTGATGGACAATTGGCGGAATACAGCCAGGGCCTCATAGAGTAATTGTGGTGAGATTATATGTCTACAGGAAAGACTGCTACCAAAATATACTAATATATATATATATATAAATATATATATATATATATATATATATATATATATATATATATATATATATATATATATATATATATATATATATATATATATATATTAGTATATTTTGGTAGCAGTCTTTCCTGTAGACATATATTATTAAATATGACCGAAAGAGTAAGATTAATAATTCTAACACGAATTTTCTCAATCTTTCGTACATTTCTTTTCACTGTTGGAGGTAAATTAAAAATCAATTCTCCAAAATTCATTTTTATTTCTAGTCTGACGCGACACGAGCGCGTTTCGTAAAACTTATTACATTTTCAAAGACTTTAGTTCACAAATACACAACTGAATAGAACATACGCATCTCCTCCGATTTTATATCTACATTTGAGTGAGGTGGAAGGGGTGATGTGGCATTAACACAAGACAGAACAAGATGTGGCATTAATAGGGTATTAATTTCATCAACACAAGATAGAACAAGAGGTGATATTAATAGGGTATTAATTTCATCAACACAAGACAGAACACAAAACAATGGATATTGAATAGAAGTGTTTGTAGAAAGCATATATATTTATTTATATATATATATATATATATAAATATATATATATATATATATATATATATATATATATATATATATATATATATATATATATATATATATATATATATATATATATATATATATATATATATATATAAGTGTGTAGACTGACACAAGTATGTAACCGGTCAGTGTAGAGATTTACCATATAAATGATCCAGTTGTCGATTCTATATAATCGGTCAGACTGGATTAGTGCGATGGAATACCAGCATGAATAATTATAATCATTATGTTGCAGGGATGTCAGTGGATACCCTGAGGTCTGTGTAGTTAGTTACATTTACCTGATGATATAATTTTCATTGATTATGTGAATGCCATTTCTATATGTTCATTTGCATGTTTTATGTACTGTGTTGTGTGGTGAGTCAGTAGATGTGATAGCTGACTGATTGCCTAATGATGTCATTAGCATGTTGGGTATGCTGACGGCATCATTATGTTGCAGGTTTGTGCAGTGTTGTTATCAGTTTATACGATATTGCTGCCCTGGGAGCTGTGTTGAGGGTTTAAGGGACCTCTAGGATTATTCAGGAGAAATTCACAGTACTTAATGAGAGCAGGCAGTTGATTGGTTAATTGCCTTGCTGAGGTAAGTGTGTGTTGACAGTAGTCCTTTGCAATGGTTGCAAGATAAGGGGGGCAGTAATATTGGTATACTCTTGTTGTTGCACAACAGTGTGTCATTATTGTGTGGGCACAGTAATTAACGAGTTGCAGTAGCCGCAACCGTATGTGGGCAGTGCATTTGTGCTGTTGCATGCCATTGTAGTGTGACCTATGTAACACTGGGGTTACTTTGTTTCTTTAAGTTGTGTTGAGGACTTAAGGATTCAGTGAGTTAATAATTGGGGAATTAACTGGATAAGGGGTGCACACTTATTGTTGAGTGAGTGAGGGCTGTTATGACAGAAAACAGCGTTGAGCTTGAGAGAGATACGTCTCGGGAGCAATTAATTGTCCGTGTGACAACTAATTGACCACTCTAGCTAATTATATAATTAGCCTTCTCATCATGAATTCACGTAGTGGGAGAGGATCTGTCAGAGTCTGTCAGTATTTGTGTTAACGGTATTTGCTCGGGACTAATTACCTTTCGGGGGTATAGCAATTAGTGGCTCATGTTAATTAGTGGAGTAATTATCGTCTGGAGGGCTCAGATGACTCGGTAAAGCGAGGTCATGGAGCTAGCATAAATCGTTGTATTAATCATATCCTGTCTGAGGACAGTGGATTAATTGCATTCATGTTAAATTAGGGGTAATTAACTCCTTTCCCGTGAATTCACAGTGTTTGATGAGACCTGCTTAGGCAGTGCGGAGTGAGACATATTTATGGATGATTAATTATCGGTCCTGGTGACAGTTAATTAATTGCTCGGAGTTAATTAGGGTAATTAACACTCACTAGTAATTTTTTGACACAGACTGTTGAGAAGCTACCAAGTTAGGGTAGGCTTAGTTAACGTAACTCAATTGGGATGTAATTAGTGGTCCGTTTGACCTTAATTAAGAATTACTCACTGAATACTTGCAAGGAGTCAAGTGTGATGTAATATAAGTTTGAGTTATTGTTAACAAGAGAGACAAGTGTTAATGATTAACGTAGAGTATCATCATGTTGTTGTCTATGAGAGACAATTGTTTGTGATTACCGTAGTACTTTGTTGCTGACTGCTGCGATCAGTCAATTAACGTAATTAATCACATAATCAATGTATTGATTAAGGCAATTTCTTTTGGTTGTCGTCTGGTGACAAGAGTAGAGTAATCTAGGGATTTGTGGAGCTGTGTCCCAGAATCCCGCCTTGCCTGTCTTTGTTTACTGTTTACAGTGCAACTTCTTGTAGGGAGTTGCAAAGAGTGTTCACACTGGGTTGTGATAGGGGGAGTCACTGTTGGACTACCCGCCTAGTTACGTGGATCTCTCCTGGGGGGCGGGAGGACCCTTAAGCTTGTGATTAGAGTAAGCTGTCAGGGAAACCGTGACACTATTGATTGCATGCTTGCGTCTTCAGTGGGCATCATTGTTCAGTTAGTCCACTTGTCAGCCCGAAGTGTCAGCAGGATGGAGCCTGCTGTCATTTCTCGAGGGGCTGTTGAATAGCTGTGTTGCAATTGCCACTGGATGGACAATAACGTAACCATTCGCTGTGGAGTAACTTAGTCTGTGATATTTTTCTTTGATTTGCAATATTGCGTCATCAGTGGGTACACCTGTGTTCAGGTTAGTTCAGTATGCAGCCGCACAGCAAGGGTTGCTATTTAGCTGTTTGTTATCGTGCCACTGAATGGACATTAACGTAACGTAAACTCGGTAATGTAGTAGTTAGTCTCTTGTTATTAATAAATTGTTATGTTATAGAAAACGGTCTTTGATGTCAACCCTTCAACCATATTATTCCACACATGTTTCTGCATATTACGATTAAATGTTGATGTGATCTTGATATGACGGCTGTTCTTGGGAATTCGAATTACAATTCATAGCGCCACATCAAATATAAATATTTGATTGTGAGAACCCGTCGGTTACCCTTTATTAGTTTTAACGTCCTGTTTAACTAGGAGGAGCCAGCGGCCTATTGTGGACAGGTTTTCACCCCTAGTGGTGGAGGCCTGGCGGTTTGCTCCCGCTTTTCCTTTTTCTATTGGACTCATGCTTAACTGCCGTGAGCAGCCTTTAAACTTGTAGTCCACCTCCTAAGGGAGGTAGGCGTAGAAAAAAATCTCACAGGAGTGATAAATGGTTGGGAAGAAGAGGGGACGGGGGAGTGGGGAATGGTTGGGAGGTCGAGAGGACGGAGGCGTGAGGAATGATTGAGGGGGATGAGGGACGGGGGAGGACTGGGAGACATGGGAAGGTTACTGTGGCTCAGCAATGCATGGCCGGGTATAGCTAGTATATAAATAAAAATGTATATGATCGTTTGTTTAAAATCGCTAATCTCTGAAAGTTCTTCACCGATTGCTTTGAAATTTTCACACAACGTTCCATTCACATCTGAGCAGGTTTTTATATACAGACTATATGGGGGGTAGGTTTACATGTGTTCAACATTTGGCTGCTGGAAAGGGTTCTCCGTCGGCTTCGGGCTGTTTTTGATAAGGACTTCTTCTCGTATGAACTTCTTTTTTATATTCACTGAGCATAGTTGATTTGTAATATAATTTTATTAGAGGTGTTGTGGTTTCTGTTCTAGGTTCAGGATTGTACCATCGGTCCAGGTGTCTTCTTACAGCAGCGTTCATTTCCGTGTTGCTATATCCATTGTTCACCAATGTTCATTGTACCTGAGTTAATCTTTCAAACTCTCTACTCACGTTGCTCCATTCGGAGCAGTGGGCATGCACTCGACGAATATAAGCATTGAGAACACTGGCTTTGTATCTTTGGGGCACTCACTTTTACCGTTTAGGCATAATCTTATGTTGGTAGGCTTAGTATATACGCTGGTGCTTAAAGAGGTTCCTGTTTTTGTTATTAGTACATCCAAGAATGGCAGACTGTTTTTTCACTATTTTCATGTGTCAATCGGAGTACTGACTCTCTCTCCAGATGGCTTTTTAGATCAATTAGTTCGTTTAAGTCTTTTACTATGACGAAAATGTCATCTACATAACGGCAGTATACAATTGGTTTTTGTCTGCTACTGAAGACTGTCTTCGATGGTTCCCATATGAAAATTAGCAAATAACACTCCTAAGGCCGGCCACACACGTGCAGTTTTAACTGACAGTTATGACTGTTCAGTTATAACTGTCACAGTTCAAACTGACGTCAGTTAAAAATGAAATGCACACACACACACAGTTCAATCCCTCAGTTTTACCATGGATTCCGAGGAGTACGATCTTGCCGCTCTTGGTGTATTCTTTGTAATACTACAAGCAAATAAAAAAAAAGAAAACTAAGAAGCGTAAAGCAGTAACTTTTAACTTGCCACAGGCAAGGTTCACATCGATAGAGTTCAATGAATTCAACAATCACTTGGTTTTGTTTACGTGCCATCTCAAACTGCACTCACCGCTACCACCTGTAGAAATGAGACGTTGAGAACTGTACAGTTACGAATCCCCCACACACGCTCAGTTCTCACACTCCTTTCAGTTAAAAATATGGAACATTGCATTTGTCGCAGTTTAACTGTACAGTTCTGTTGAACTCACGAAATGAGCAACTGAGATACCCATACACGTGCAGTTTTAATTGAACAGTTATAACTGTCAGTTAAAACTGCACGTGTGTGGCCGGCCTAAGGGAAAGCCCATTGCTACTTCGTCTATTTGTAGATGCATGTCCCTTGCGGACTGATGAAAGGAGTTTCCTTTGTCCATAAAGGGACAAGTATATCAGCATCACAAGTGTTGATCATTCTATTGCCTTCATTGGGAAGATAGATTAGGATTTTTTTATTGATCTTAACTAAAAAAATATATATTACTAAACAGTCCATCTGGTTTATCCATTCGTACCTGTTATTCATTCACAGAGAGTTGCCAGTGAATAGTAGAAGTCGACTGTGTTCTCCCCCCCCCCCCCCGGTAGTATCCTTAAATCGCTCATTTTACTCTCCCGTGACTGGTATCCTTCGTCGCCGGTCACTTTAAAGTACTTATGTTCAGCAAAGACGAAGGTGGTGCCAGCATTAAGTAGTTTTAAGTAACTTTAAGTTTTAGTCATAATTAGCAACAACTCGTTTGGTGGTGGTATCTGTGGTGATACACCTACGATACGTTATAGCTACGTTATAAACACATAATTACTTTCTACCCACTTCAAGACCCCAGAGCCAAACACAGACACAGCAGCTGATGACCCTACTAATACCCATTGATTAATTTATTCATTGATACCCATTGATCCATTTAGTCATTGATATATTCTTAATACCCCCTTGTTATGGCATTCATCCACCACTTTACTCAGAAAGTATATAATCCAATGTTAAACACGGTAAAATTGTCTTTGAAAATATAAGGTGTACCTTGCATACTGCATCTCCATAGCGCCAGACTATAATAAAGTATAAAAAATAACTTTGGAGAGTTAATTTTTCAACTTCCCTAGACAGTGAAGAAAAACGTAAGAAATATTGAGAAGATTCATGTGAGAATCATTAATCTTACCCTTTCAGTTGTACATATATAAAGTATGTCGTACGTAGTTGCCAGAACGCACTACTTGGGATAATAGGCAAGACCCGATTTCCCTACAAGGCAGTGATTTTCGTTATTTAAAAACCATATTTCTAAGGTTTTTTAATTGCTATTATTACATTATGTTAAGAGCATAAATTACAGACTTAGTTATGTTAGGTTAGGTTAGGAAAGCATAGGGTTTTTTAGGTTTGGAGAGGTTAGGTTAGCTTTGATAGGTTAGGCTAGGTTTGATAAGTTAGGTTAGGTTTGATAGGTTAGGTTTGATAGTTTAGGTTTGATCGGTTAGGTTAGGATAGATTAGGTTAGGTTAGGTTTGATAGGTTAGGTTAGGTTACGTATGATAGGTTAGGTTAGGTTAAGATAGGTTAGGTAAGGTTTGGTCATATTTATACGTTAGTTTTAACTCCAATTAAAAAAATCCTATATATATTACAGTTATCCATTATAATATAATGGATAGCTTTATCCTTTATATAAAAACAATATTTATATTTATAATAAGTTTTTTTTAGAAAAATATATAATTCCTATTAGGCCAATCGGGCCTTCATATGACTATACTGCTCTTCATACGAGATTGTGAAGCAGTAGTGGAACATTAGGCAAGGAATCCTGGCTGCTGCTTGGCCCTCTTGGCCCCCCTTCACCTGGAGCTTGGCCCTCCTGACCGCACTTCCCTGGAGCTTTGCCTTCCTGGCCCCACTACCCTGAAGCTTGACCTTCATGGCCCCTTCTCTGGAGCTTGGCCCACCTGGCCCCCTTCCCTGGATCTTTGTGTGGTGCGAGTGGTTCTGCTACAGATCCGTTAAAACAACCTGGCCCTGCTGCTGCAAGGTTAAGCCCTGGCTCTCCTCTCTTTACGATGAAGCTTTTTCTCCAGACTACTCTTACATCTCTCCCCACTTCCCGCTCACACTTTACCTGTAAAAGTCGATTGATTATCTGACTACTGACCTTCCCTAGAATGGAACCCCACATCAACTGCCTAACTCCGGGGTACCTTTTACTGCGAGGTGATCAAAAGCATTAGGTAAAAAGTAAACTTTTCTGTCCCCCGCGGGATTCGAACCCAGGAATGCCGATTGTGAGTCGAGAACGAACCCAACTGTTTTGCAGATATGATCAATATCCTTAGTTAATACAAAAACTAAAGTCAACATTTTGTGTTAGAGGTCTCCACATACCTTATAACAGTCAGCCAGAAGGATAACATTATCAACAGGTCCCGCAGCCATCCTCCTCCGTGGCTCCCAGTGTACTGAATGACCAACTCAGCACCGATGTGTGGCCTCCACACTGCCAAATGCTGCTGTCATGTTTTAGCGAGAGTTTTTTGTTTGCTATTACATTTCCCTGTCATAGTTGATGGCATTTGTGTTACATAGTTTATGATGAATATATGTGACCCCATCACACAGGATGATTAGTCCTACAGGGGCATGTGATCAATCGTCTGCACTGGCAATTTTTTTTTATTTTGTTCCCTTCCACTCCTGGCAACTTCCGGAGCGGGAGAGTTTTCATATAGTTTCAAGGGTCCCTGTTCCCCCAACCACAACTTATGGGAAGAGGTGAACGCTCCTGAGCATGCATATTTCTCTACAACACAAACTAAAATGTATACAAAATGGATAGTTGGCCTCATCTCATCTGACGGAGTTAAGTAAGATGACATCATTAATGGTTAGTTTAATGACATTTACCAGTCTTTATGCATGACATTACACACAATGGAAAGGGTTGCCTTGCGGTTACCTTGTGATGATTTCGAGGCTCAAAGTCAATGCGGTCCGGTCCTCGACCAGGCCTCCTCGTTGCTGGACTGGTGATTTATACTTTAGGCTGTTGGACGCGGCTGCTCGCAGCCTGACGTATGAAGCACAACCTGGTTCATCTGGGTCCGCAGTATTTCAGTAAAAGAACTTAAGGGTTATCTTGAGAAGATTTCGGGGCTTTAGTGTCCCCGCCCCCCGATCCTCGACCAGGCCTCCACCCCCAGGAAGCAGCCCGTGACAGTTGACTAACACCCAGGTACCTATTTTACTGCTAGGTAACAGGGGCATAGGGTGAAAGAAACTCTGCCCATTGTTTCTCGCCGGCGCCCGGGATCGAACCCTGGACCACAGGATCACAAGCCCAGCGTGCTGTCCGCTGGGCTTGTGATCCCGGCTCCCTTAAAACGACCGGCTGAAGGCAAAAGCAATAAACCTCTGTTGTTTAACATCGACATACAAAGCTCAAAGTGTTTCATTACAAAACTCAAAGGTTGCATTGTTTTTAGCATGTCGTGGTAAATTGGTCTTAGGCGTCTAAGGTGTGTGCTTAGGCTTACCCAGTGTGCAGGTTCGAATCCTCCTCATCTTTCCTACCGATTTTCTCAGAAGTATCATACAAATAATAATATTAATAATACTGTTTTCATAAAATATATGCATACAAAGAACATTAGTCAGAGGTGTATAACAGGTGTACAACAGGTGTATAAAATGTTTATAAATGTAATAATAATAATAACCCATTTTTATTCAGGAAAAGTACATACAAAGTCGATTTAAAAACATAATGTTAGATTTATAGATAGAGCTAGTACATATAATACCTTGACGGGAGTCACAAGCCGTCTGCTCCTGTAACATCCTGTAAGAAAAAGGTTTACAGTTTTTGCCGTTAACTGAATAACAAATATCTGACAATTTAAGTAGTAACTTATAGATAAAGCACTGTGTGGCAGTGATAAAAACAGTAGTACTGGGATGGTTAATGAACAGTGAATGTTCGGACCGAGGGATGATTGAAAGGATTGATAGAAAAAGAGTGAAGAGATTAGGAACATAGAAGGATAGAGCTAGAAAGGAACAGGACCATTGTAACGGGTAGTGAATGAAGAACGAAAAGATTGAGGTTGGATACAAAAGTGTGAAGAGATTAGCAACATGGAAGATCGGAGAAACATAGGAAAAAGAACGATGAAGAACAGCATAGAGAGAGGAAGAGTGAGGTAGAAGGGAAGAAGGAGTTAGTAAAAGGGAAAGTGGAGACGGGAAAATAGGATGAAGGGTAGATTTAGACAGTGAGAAAGATAGGTCTAAAACCAGGTAGAAGAAGGATAGAAGAGTAAGCGGCCAGTGAATTGAGCTGCCACCATCCATTTAGTAATTAAAGACAAACATGGAATAGTTTTTTCTACGTGTTGTTATCAGCATGTAAAGGATAACCTGTAATAACTACAGGTGAGCAATCTTCTGAGCGAGTCCTTTACTCTTTATTTTAACAGCATGACTTAGCAATAACTCTAAGATCTAAGGGTATCCGATTCAAAGACTAAATTTGAATCGGGAATCCGATTGAAATTTAGGAACACAAAACACATCACCTCACAATCTCACCAAATGTCTCGTAGTGCAAGTTGTATAGAGAAAGTCAAGGCTCCCGCTGGCCTGGAGAGCTCTCAACAATGTCTGCTCTCTGAACAATGTCTGCTCTCACGGGGGAGACCCGCAGTATCGAGTGAAGAATCTCTATCTGCTGTCAAAGTGAAACTGCACAAGTATATAAAGGGGAAGGCCAGGAGCTAAGCCCCGCGTACCAGAAACAGCCCACGGCAATCTCGCTCTTATATCACGCCTGGCGGCTTGTTTGATGGAAAGAACACAAACAACCGTCTGCAATTATCAGCTTATAACTAGTTGCAGAGGTGGGCGAGGTCACCTCCATCTGACACTGCCCACCTTGAAAGCAAATAACACTTGAATGTGTAATTTTATATTTGTCAAGTAGCCGACAGACAGACGATTGTAATTTCTTGCGTGAAATGACTACTCCTATTAGTAAAATTATTAAGTAAAAACAACAATTATAGAGTTACAGTAGTAGTGACAACAGTAGTAGTAGTGACAACAGTAGCAATCGTGACAACGGTAGTAATAGTAGTGACAACAGTAGTAATAGTAGTGACAACAGTAGTAATAGTAGTGACAACAGTAGTAATAGTAGTGACAACAGTAGTAGTAGTAGTAGTAATGACAACAGTAGTAATAGTAGTGACAACAGTAGTAGTAATGACAACAGTAGTAATAGTAGTGACAACAGTAGTAATAGTAGTAACAACAGTAGTAATAGTAGTGACAACAGTAGTAGTAGTAGTAGTAGTGACAACAGTAGTAGTAGTGACAACAGTAGTAACAGTAGTGACAACAGTAGTAATAGTAGTGACAATAGTAGTAGTAGTGACAACAGTAGTAGTAGTGACAACAGTAGCAATGGCAGTGACACCAGTAGTAGTAGTGACAACAGTAGCAATCGTGACATCGGTAGTAGTAGTAGTAGTAGTGATAAGAGAAGAAGAAGTGACAACATTTGCAGTAGTTGTAATAACGGAAGTAGTAGTGAGAACAGTTTAGTAGCGACAACAGTTGTATTAGTGAAACACAGTTGTAGTAGTGATAACAGAAGTAGTGAAAACTGTTCAAGTAATAATGCCAATAGTAGCAATAGTGACAACAGAAGTAGTAGTGATATCAGACGAAGTACTAGTGACAACAGAAGTAGTAGTAGTGACATGAGATGAAGTACTAGTGACAACAGAAGTGGTAGTGACAACAGTAGTAGTAGTTGTGACAACAGAAGTAGTAGTGACAACAGTAGTAGTAGTTGTGACAACAGAAGTAGTAGTGACAACAGTAGTAGTAGTTGTGACAACAGAAGTAGTAGTAGTAGTGACAATAGACACTGTAGTGACCACAGCAGTAGTAGTTGTGACAACAGAAGTAGTAGTAGTGACAGCATAAGTAGTAGTAGTAGTGACAACAGTAGTAGTAGTGACAACAGAAGTAGTAGTAGTGACAACAGAAGTAGTAGTAGTAGTGACAACAGAAGTAGTAGTAGTGACAACAGAAGTAGTAGTAGTAGTGACAACAGAAGTAGTAGTAGTGACAACAGAAGTAGTAGTAGTAGTGACAACAGAAGTAGTAGTAGTGACAACAGAAGTAGTAGTAGTGACAACAGAAGTAGTAGTAGTGACAACAGAAGTAGTAGTAGTGACAACAGAAGTAGTAGTAGTGACAACAGAAGTAGTAGTAGTAGTGACAACAGAAGTAGTAGTAGTGACAACAGAAGTAGTAGTAGTAGTGACAATAGAAGTAGTAGTAGTGACAACAGAAGTAGTAGTAGTAGTGACAACAGAAGTAGTAGTAGTGACAACAGAAGTAGTAGTAGTGACAACAGAAGTAGTAGTAGTAGTGACAACAGAAGTAGTAGTAGTGACAACAGAAGTAGTAGTAGTAGTGACAACAGTAGTAGTAGTAGTGACAACAGTAGTAATAGCAGTGACAACAGAAGAAGTACTAGTGACAACAGAAGCATTAGTAGTAGTGACAACAGAAGTAGTAGTAGTGACAACAGAAGTAGTAGTAGTGAGAACAGAAGGAGTACTAGTGACAACAGAAGTATTAGTAGTAGTGACAACAGAAGAAGTAGTAGTAGTAGTGACAATAGACACTGTAGTGACCACAGTAGTAGTATTGACAACAGTTGAAGCAGTTGGGTCAAAAGAATAGTGACAAGAGTCTTAGTAGGGGTGACAACAGTTGTAATAGTGACAACAGTAGTAATAGTGACAACAGAAGTAGCAGTGACACCAGTTGAAGTAGTAGCAAGGATATGTTACGTTATGCACGCCTGCAAGGCTCGTGGAGTAGAATTTTCCCTCATAAATCAGTGAACCTCCTGGCCTCAAATATGTAAGTTCAAAATGTCTAGGGTTGAGTGAATGTCTAAGTAAAATCCACCAGTTTACTGGAGCGAACATGACACTGCATATATATACAATCTATATACATACCCACAACAAAGTAACAATCAAGTTACTACAAGGCGCAAGTCACAGCAGAAATATGTCACTAAGCAAAGATCACCTAATAACATTGGTTCACTAGACGTATTCAAATTCAAAATTTAAAATTGTATTCAGATAAAAGTACATACATAGATGATGAGCTAGAAACATAATGTTAGATTTATAGACAGAGCTTGTACATACAATACCTAAAGCCACTAATACGTACAGCGTTTCGGGCATGTCTTGAGACAGCTGAAGACTGGCTAGTAGGTTGTAAACATGGTGGGTGGTGACGTTACATAACCAGAGAAGTAATGCCTCAGCATGAACCTCAATAAACACAAGTCAGTGAACTATTACTTTGCCTTCAGAAAAACTAAGTCCCAACTGGACTGGCAAATAGCAAAGTCGAAAAACTCTTCTCAAAAGTAAGAGTCCACAATGACTGTAAATATGAGAGTCTATAAATTCTCTAATGAAGTTAGAGTTCACAATGACTGACAAATGACAAAAGCAATCTTCAAACGTTAAAGTTACAATGATTAAAAAATCCGGGCAGAGTCCTGAATCTCCTCTCCAAAGTTAAAGTCCACACACGCACCATAATATGACAGAGTCCCAAACGGCAATAAAATTATGTCACGTCATCACAAGAGTTACAATTTGAGAATGTAGTGAAAATATTTAACAAACTCTGATCCACATAATAATCCCCTTCTTGCCTAATGGCAAGAAGACAATAGATATATATACATAAAAATCCCAACTATACAATACTCAGAGAGAGTACACACAATACGTGTGTCTCCCTAAAGACCACAGACCAGTGAGTCAGCTTCAGGCTGGCCACCACAGGTCAATTAACAAAATCAACATTGTACATTCATGTTACGGACCCGAGTCCAGCTTCCTAGCACGGAGCTGTGACGACCACCCCATCTGTGAGTCAGCTCCCGAAACCCCCTCCAAATGGACGACGCCATCTAGCGAGGGCGGGATATACCGGCCACAGGGGCTGGTTTCCCGTCTTAATCAGCTCGTAACATAGCCGCTGCTGACCTCTGGTGAGGTGGCGCTTAGACAGCAACGCCATCTATGAAGTGGATAGGTGAGCGTTTGTGTCTAAGCCTGTAAGTGAGGTGCCCTAGAGAGTACCCAGTACTAATGACGTGTCTGATTACAGAGTCGACCTGGGACTGCTGATCGGTGGATCAGTCTACCCGAGGCAGCCAGAGTCTCTCCAAGTGTTTGCTGTAGAAGCTGTGAGTCGCCCCCCCCCCCCCGGATGAACACTGTTGTGTTAGCCTGCCTGTGACGTGGCAGAACCAGGGATTGTCGAACCCGGGGCTGACTGGTGGAGAAGACTAGCCACTGGGGTGTAGCAAGAGGAGAGTGATCAGCGGAATCACACGAGGCTCCTGCCTAGGGCTCGCAACCCTAGTATCAGTCGTGGGGTGGCCTACGCAGCGTAGCTGATTGGAACCTGCCAGCTACAGGCTGGATTTGTGGTTGAAGGCCTCCACGACGGTGCACCCAGTGGGACTGTGATTTGGCTGGCCTGTGGCCGGGGTAGACTTGTCTAGAGAATCTAAGGATTCATCATGAGGCCACGAGAAGAGGACCAGGGCTACTCAATGTTTTAAATTATATGAAAAACAGTATAATATATGAAAAAAAGGTAAAAAGAAAAATAATATGATTAAAATTTCTCTATTAAAACTGGCCAATCTCGTTCGAATTTGCTGGCTGCAATAAATAAACTAGCTCTACACTTAGTAGAAATTATAAACTGATCCACAGGAGTGATTAAAATTTCTCTATTAAAACTGGCCAATCTCGTTCGAATTTGCTGGCTGCAATAAATAAACTAGCTCTACACTTAGTTGAAATTATAAACTGATCCACAGGAGTGATTAAAATTTCTCTATTAAAACTGGCCAATCGTTCGAATTTGCCGGCTGCAATTTAACCCCCGTCTGTGATCACTTTTTTCTGTCTCTTCTTCATCTTTTAAACAAGTTAAAAGAGTTGGTCACTTCTCACAAAAAATATTATATTTTTAAGATGATGTTGAATAAATAAATAGATTTCTTTCAATAGTTAGACCTCTACCAAACTGTGATTTTCAATCTTAAACTCTGGTTCCAATCCCTAAATCAAAACTAAACACTAATGTGTTGATATATTCAATTCCATATTGTCCTATTATTACCCCTCCCCTTTGTTATATTTATATCCATTTACTTATTCATGGTTAGTTATGATGATAACTTTTTTAACTAATTATGACCACGCCACAACTTTTATTACCAACATATTGCCGGAAATGGATAATTAAAGCATTATAATAATCGATTAAAGAATGGAACTAATAAATATGATAAATTAAGACATTATAGCATCTAGCTAGCACTTTATTTTAAATTCGGCGACATATATAAAAAAAATTCCTTTAAACCCCTTTTCATTAAAAAAAAATACTACTTACCTCAAGCGTCCCTGCAACTCATCGGCCAGACATCCTGTCAGAGAAATTTAAATATTGAAATAAAAACAATAAAAAAGGGGGTCTTTTATTGTATTTAAAAAAAATTAAATGGGTAATCAGATTTTCTACTGCTCTTTTCTTAACCGGAATTTTATGAAATGCGATGGGTTTTTTTGGCATGTATCCTCTTCATACAAGATTGTTACTGTCCGTGAATTAATGTAACGTATGAGATGGAGGTGTATATTTCTGAGGATGGCACGATGGCATTAAAATTTATGACCATTTTAATTATTAAATTGAAGCTACCTAATCTTAACAATCTTTTTATACCGTCGCTGCTTTATCGAGGTACAAAATAGCAGGGCGAGGTACAAAATAGCTGATTTTAGAAAGAATGCCAACAGTTTTGGAAATTTTTTTTGCTATATTTAGAATGTGTCCCTGGAAATTCAGCTTGTTTTTCGATGAAGATACCAAGGAATTTTCCATCAACTTTGCTATTAATTTGGATATAGTTTATTCTTAGATTAATTTCATTTGAGGATATATTACCAAACAAAATATAGAAAGTTTTGTCAATGTTAAGAGTGAGTTTGGTAGCAGTTAGCCAAAGATGCACTTTCTTTAGTTCAGTATTCACTATGATATTTAGAGCAAGAGGGTCAGGACTGGAGAAAATGAAGGTTGTGTCATCAGCAAATAAAATTGATTTGAGGTGTTGTGAGGTATTTGGAAGGTCATTAATGTAAATGAGAAAGAGGAGAGGGCCATGTATGCTGCCCTGTGCAACACCAATGTTTATAGGTAGGGTAGAAGAAATGGAATTATTCACAGAAACATATTGGAGCCTGTCAGTAAGGTATGATTGAAGGTATTGCAGGGAGTGACCTCTGACTCCATAATGATGTAACTTAAGAAGAAGGTTTTGGTGGTTGACAGTGTCAAAAGCCTTTCGTAGGTCAACAAATAACCCAACAGGGAACTCAATTTTATCAAGAGCTGTATGTATCATGTTAATCATATTAATCAGATCATCGTTAGTGCTTTTATTGGGTCTGAAACCATATTGGCCAGAGCTAAGTAGATTGTGCTTGGTTAGATAAGAGTAAAGCTGCGTGCAGATTAGCTATTCAAATATTTTTGACAAGGTTGGTAGAATTGATATAGGTCTGTAATTTTTGATGTCAGTGAAATCACCACATTTATGAACTGGGGTTACTCTTGCCTTGTTTTTAGAATATCCGGAAAGGTTTGGAGTTCAAGTGATTTAATGAAGAGCAATGCAATGGCAGGAGCTAGAAATCTGGAGGCTTTTTTGTAAATTAGAGATGGTATCTCATCAAGGGCACTTGACTTAGTTTTAAGGGAAAGAATTACCTCATTAACATCAGAGGAGTTAGCAGGAGTTAGGTACAGATAATCTGGATAGTTACCTGAAAGGTAGTTTTTATTATTGGTGGGAGAGGCTGGAATATCATGAGCAAGGGATATTCCAATGGAGGAGAAGAACCTATTGAATTCAATAGCAGTGTCAGAGGCTGAAAGCACACCATTGTCAGTGGATTGGAGTATTGGTTTTTTATTCAAAATCTTTTTTGATCCCAATATTTGGGAAATAGTGGTCCATGTTTTCTTAATGTTGCCCTTAATGTGGGAGAATTTATTTTCATAGTATTTTGTTTTGGTTCTCCTAATTATTTTTGACTGCATTGATGAATAAATCTTTGAAAATTCTTTGGAGACAACTCCTAATCTGTACTTCTTCTCAAAGTCATGTTTTTTATTAATAGATTTAAGTATACCCTTTGTAAGCCAAGGATTGTATAGACTTTTAGTTGTGACTTGTTTGGTCAGCATAGGACAGTGAGTGTTATAAAGGCTGAGAGTTTTCTGAAGAAATGTTTGTACTGCTAGGATGATGTTTCCTATGTTACCTAATTTAGTCTCCCAATTGATATTAGCAACAGCAGCAATAAAGTCGCCTATAGAAGTTTCATTGTGCAGCTTAAAGCTTATCTTCCTTGTATCTAGAGGTGGTTTGTTAATGTTGGTTAGGAGAAACGTGGGGTAATGGTCAGTGGTTCTATCAATGATTATCCCTGAAGTAAGTGGAGAGGTTATATTAGTCCAGATGTGGTCAAGAGCTGTGGCAGTACTATCAGTGATTCTAGTACGTCTAGTGATTAAGAGTATGCGGAAGCAGGAATTCATACAGATGAGGAAACTAGCACCAGGAGGGTTATCAGGCTTGTAGAGGTCAATGTTAAAGTCCCTAGAAATAATTAAGTGGTTTTTGTTCAGTCTGTTCTCTAGTATTAGATTTCTAAGGTTATAGTTGAATTCTATCACATCAGTGTTAGGAATTCTATAGACTGCTCCCACAGTCAGGACAGCCTCGTCACCCTTGACTCTGAAACAGGCAAAGATATACTCTTCACAGGGGTCTCACGTTTTAATTACTTTTAAGCAAGTCCGTTCTTCGTGGTAGTAAAGAGCAGTACCACCACCTCTTTGAATAGGACGACAGTTGTGAATTCCTGAATAGTTTGGTATGAAGTAGAATTGAGTAGTATCCACTTTTAACCACGTTTCAGTAAGCACAACAAAAGATAACTTTTTGTCAACTGTTTGACTCAGGGCACTAACATCATCAAAGTGTTTGCTTAGCGATCTTACATTTAAATTAATTACAGAAACATTATGATTATGTGTTAAAACATTGTTTACATCATGTGCTGTATAATACCTGCAATTTTGATAATTAAAGTGATGATTGGCATAGATACTAGATAAGAGATTTAGTTCAGGGTCCATACTTGTTTGCATAAGAGGGCTGTTTGATGGAAAAAAGGCAAAAAAGATAATTATAAAAAAAGATCTAGATATAAACAAAATATACAAAAAAGAGGTAGGTTGCTTTAAGGTACTTTCAGATACACTGAAAGTAATAAATTGCACTAAGAGACACAGGCAAAAATATATATATATATATATATATATATATATATATATATATATATATATATATATATATATATATATATATATATATATATATATATATATACATATATATATATATATATATATATATATATTTTATTAAATATGACCGAAAAAGTAAGATTAATAATTCTAACACGAATTTTCTCAATCTTTCGTACATTCTGCTTCACTGTTGGAGGTAAATCAAAAATCACTTCTCCAAAATTCATTTTTATTTCTAGTCTGACGCGACACGGGCGCGTTTCGTAAAACTTATTACATTTTCAAAGACTTCACAAATACACAACTGATTAGAACTTGCATTTCCCTGATTTTATATCTACATTTGAGTGAGGTGGGAAGGGTGATGTGGCATTACATTTGAGTGAGGTGGGAAGGATGATGTGGCATTAGAGGATATTAATAGGGTATTAAAAGTATCAACACAAGACAGAACACGAAACAATGGATATTGAATAGAAGTGTTTGTAGAAAGCCTATTGGTCCATATTTCTTGATGCTTCTATATTGGAGCGGAGTCTTGAGGTGGGTAGAATATAGTTGTGCAATAATTGGCTGTTGATTGCTGGTGTTGACTTCTTGATGTGTAGTGCCTCGCAAACGTCAAGCCGCCTGCTATCGCTGTATCTATCGATGATTTCTGTGTTGTTTACTAGGATTTCTCTGGCGATGGTTTGGTTATGGGAAGAGATTATATGTTCCTTAATGGAGCCCTGTTGTTTATGCATCGTTAAACGCATACTTACCCTACAGAGAAGAACTCTGTAGGGTAAGGCAGGTTCTAGTCAATAACGGCTTCTCCAATGGTTTCATCGAAGACATCATAAGAAGGAAAGTGAAAAGCCATGCAACCTCCGAAGAGACAACTAACACAACACCTATACCCCCTATTAGACTATTTTACAGGAACTTCTTTTCCACAGCTCATAAAACAGAGGAAAGGGTCATGAAAGATATTGTTAATAGAAACGTTATCCCTACAGACAAAAATCAGAGGATACAACTGACGATTTACTATAAAACCAGAAAAACGGCCAGCCTACTCATGAGAAACTCTCCAGACACGAAACAGAACGCTTTAAAAGAGACTAACGTCGTCTATGCCTTCAAATGCCCACTTGGGGACTGTAAGCTCCAAAAAACCCAGTATATAGGCAAGACAACAACATCTCTTTCTAGGCGTTTAACGATGCATAAACAACAGGGCTCCATTAAGGAACATATAATCTCTTCCCATAACCAAACCATCGCCAGAGAAATCCTAGTAAACAACACAGAAATCATCGATAGATACAGCGATAGCAGGCGGCTTGACGTTTGCGAGGCACTACACATCAAGAAGTCAACACCAGCAATCAACAGCCAATTATTGCACAACTATATTCTACCCACCTCAAGACTCCGCTCCAATATAGAAGCATCAAGAAATATGGACCAATAGGCTTTCTACAAACACTTCTATTCAATATCCATTGTTTCGTGTTCTGTCTTGTGTTGATACTTTTAATACCCTATTAATATCCTCTAATGCCACATCATCCTTCCCACCTCACTCAAATGTAATGCCACATCACCCTTCCCACCTCACTCAAATGTAGATATAAAATCAGGGAAATGCAAGTTCTAATCAGTTGTGTATTTGTGAAGTCTTTGAAAATGCAATAAGTTTTACGAAACGCGCCCGTGTCGCGTCAGACTAGAAATAAAAATGAATTTTGGAGAAGTGATTTTTGATTTACCTCCAACAGTGAAGCAGAATGTACGAAAGATTGAGAAAATTCGTGTTAGAATTATTAATCTTACTTTTTCGGTCATATTTAATAAAATATGTCTACAGGAAAGACTGCTACCAAAATATACTAATATATATATATATATATATACATATATATATATATATATATATATGTATATATATATATATATATATATATATATATATATATATATATATATATATATATATATATATATATATATATATACACACATACCAAAAGAATAGGGGTGGTAGGAGAAGAAAATATCAGTGTTCAGTGAGGATCCACAAGGTCTTCTCTGAGTACTCTTTATTTTCTTCTCCAAGGCTATGGGTCCCTACACTTGCACCAGAGTTGGTACCCCTTATATATATATATATATATATATATATATATATATATATATATATATATATATATATATATATATATATATATATATATATATATATATATATATATATATTGTGACGGTAACGCGTTGGTGTTCGGCTGTTTCAAAAGCTAGGGGTATGGCCTCGTCACATAAAGAAACAAAAAAGAGAAAATCTGGAACTTCGTCTGTGGTAAGGTAATGGGAAGACACACAAAACACAAGTAAATTAAACAATGAGATTTTAATTACGTTAGAAAAGCAAAACATGAACAAAATGGACATACAAATTGGAACATAAAATCAATCAATCAAAATAATAAGAATAATCAATGGCAAAATGAAAAGTTATGTTTAGACAAGTGAGTAATAACAAGTGAATACTAAACAATACAATATATGGGTGCAGGAATATTGGCTTTAAGCAGCCACCTCTCTTAGTACACGTAAGCCAGAGCTTAGTCTACCAATGAGACGTGTTAACTTGTGGAAAGCACGGGATATTCTGAGGGCTGTAGGTCGTGGTGGCCCCAGACATCAGGTAGGGTGGAGGAAGCAGGTGCGACTGGGCACCAGTCAATCAGCGATGAGCAGGCGACGGACAGGTAGTTTGGTGGTTCGAGTGGTGGAGGTGGAGCAGGTGTTCCTGGTGCTGAATACGTTTGCTCTCTGGCAAACCTTGGTGTTGTACTTGTTGGATATTTCTTCCATATTAGTTGTATTGTTGTATAGGGACGAACTTAGGAGGGAAGAGCAGGCTCAATCTCTCTTGAAGGAGATTATCGTCACAGCTCTCCCCCGAAGCCTGCGGTTCTGGAAGAAGTACGTCGTTATGTGGTGGAGTAATAGATGGAGTCGCTTCTACTTCATAAACTCTGGAGAGGGCATCGGCTATGATGTTGTCAGAACCATTGATATAGCGGATCTCCAGGTTGAAATCTTGTAAATACAAAGCCCATCGTAGAAGACGCTGGTTAGTGAATTGGGCTTGATGTAGGAAGCGGAGAGGGTTGTGGTCTGAGAAGATGGTTGTAGACCTGGCGCCTTGTAGGTACGGAGCGAAGTGTTGGAGGTTCAGGACGATGGATAGTAGCTCCTTTTCAATAGTGCTGTAGTTCCTCTGGTGTGGTTTCAATTTGTAGCTGTAGTAGCTGACAGGTAGAACCTCCTCGCCTCGTTGTTGCATCAGGACACCACCAACGCCGGTACCACTGGCGTCGACATGAAGGACGAAAGGCTTGGTGATATCTGGCAAGGCGAGAATGGGATTAGAACAGAGGAGGAATTTGAGTTGTTCGAAAGCAATGGTTTGCTGCATGGTCCACTTATACCGTTGCTTGGGACTGGTTAATAGGATTAGAGGTGTGGCGACTGTACTGAAATTTCTCACAAACCTACGGTAGTAGGAGGCAAGACCAAGGAAGCGCAGGAGCTGCTTCCTGGTGGTAGGCTATGGATACTGTTGGATGGCTTGAGTGTGTGAGTTTAACGGAGCTAGGCTGCCACTCCCAATAACATGACCCAGATAACGCACTTTACCTTTCGCGAAGGTGGACTTGCCCAGGTTGATGGTGAGGCCGGCTGTCAGGAGCTTGGAGAACAGACGTCGCAGCTGGAGCAGATGTTCACTCCAGGTGTTGGATGCTACGACGATATCATCCAGGTAGGCGTATGTGTTATCCAAGCCCTGGATGACACGGTTGACAGCTCTCTGAAAGGTGGCCGGGGCATTACATAGTCCGAAAGGAAGGCGTTCATATCTGAAAAGTCCAAAAGGAGTGATAAAGGCAGATATCTCTTTAGCTCGCTCCGTTAGACACACTTGATAGTACCCCTTCAGCAAGTCCACTTGGGACAAGTACTGGGCATTACCAATGGCGTCAAGGATGTCATCTATCCTTGGCAAGGGGTAAGCATCCTTGACTGTTACGTTATTTAGTTTACGATAGTCATTACATAACCGCACCTTACCTTGGGGTTTGGGCACCAAGATACAGGGTGAGGCCCAGGGGGACTCACAAGGTGTAGCCAGTCCATGATCCAAGAGGTACTGCACCTCAGCACGCATGACTTCCTTCTTGCTAGGGCTGATTCGGTAGAAGGGTTGACGAATCGGCCGGGTGTCGGGGAGCAGTTGGATGTCGTGCTGGGTAACATTACACTCTTGGGGGTCATCTCGGAACAACTCCTGATGTTCTCTGAAGATCTTGACAAGAGGTGCACTATGATTATCCTGAAAGTATTTGGGAAGATTATTAAGGATTTCGGAATTAGAAAGCGCTGACTCCTTGTCAGTGCTTTCGGGAGGAGAAGCTGGGAAGGTCTCACTGTGGATGTAGGGTTCTGTGAAGGTAGAATAGTTTGTCATGACAGTGGGAGGAGTACCATTATATTGCTTCAGGAGGTTGACGTGGCACAGCTGGGTCTTCCGCCGCCTATCTGGAGTCTCGAGAACGTAGTTATGGTTGTTTCTGCACTCCTTGATGCGGTAGGGTCCTGAAAACCTGTTTTGTAAAGGAGAACCTGGGATAGGGAAGTATGCTAGCACGAAGTCTCCCGGCTTAAATTTTCTTACTTTGCTGGTCTGGTCGTAATGAGCCTTCATCCTCTCCTGGGCTTTCAATAGATTATCATGGGCAAAACTGTGGACTCTCTCTAGAATGTGTTGAAGGTTTTGAAGAAACTGGGGCACATGCTCACTAAAGGTGGCATCTCTTAGAGAGTCTTTGAAAGCCTTGAGGGGAGTACGGCACTTACGGCAGTAGAGCATCTCATAAGGAGATACTCCTAGGGACTCATTGGGAAGACTTCTATAAATGCACATTATCAAATCAATTTGCTTATCCCAATCCTTAGAGGTTTCACTACAAAACTTTTTCAGGAGTGCTTTAATAGTCTGATGACTACGCTCAAGAGAACCCTGTGAAGCAGGATGATAGGGGCTGGACAATACCTGTGTGATGTTGAACTCCTCCAGTGTCCTTTTGAAGAGATCACTGGTGAAGTTGGTACCACAGTCGCTCTGAATCTCCCTGGGAAATCCGTATTGAGTGAAGATCTTCAATAAATGCTTTACAACCGTAGCAGCCGTGATGTTCTTCACTGGAACTGCTATGGGAAATCTGGTGGTAGGACACAGGATGATTAAGATATAGGCGTTACCAGAACTGACCCGAGGTAAAGGACCCACACAGTCTATAATAAGTCTGTGGAAAGGTTCCGCAGGCACCTGTATGGGAATCAGTGGCGCTCTGGGAATGGAGATGTTCGGTTTGCCTGCCATCTGACATGTATGACACTGTTTTACGTACTGTTTGACGCTATTTACCATACCTGGCCAGTAGTAGTCTTGACGAATCCCATGGTAAGTCTTGTTGAATCCGTAGTGGGAGAGTGCTTCGTGGGCCAGGTGTAGAATAGTGGGCCGCAGGCTGGTAGGAATCACAAGTTGTTCGATGTTGGCCCAATCGTCCTCCTCCTTCAGTTTACTGGGTCTATATCTGCGGTAGAGCAAGTCGTTCTCTAGGAAGAACCCAGGAATACTGTCGGGTTGAGTCTCAGCCTGGAAAAACAATGGTGCTAAGGTAAGATCTTCCCTCTGCAACTTACGGAACTCCAACTTGGTCAGATTCGGGGGTAGTTTCTGAGGGTCTTGAGGGACAGCGGTAGCAGTAGAGTCAGCTGGCTGTGGACGTGCGGCTTGTGCACGGGTGGTCACTAGAACCGGAGGAGAAACTTCATCACTCTCTTGAACCTCTGCTGGAACATACTCTAATATAGGGTTAATTGGCACAGAGGTACACACCTGGGGTTTGTCCATGATGATCAGGTTGGTCGGTTGCAGGTCTTCTACCAAGTCGTTGCCTAGGAGAAGTTGCACTCCAGGCATGGGAAAAGGCTTTTCCCTGACGGCGACTTGGACTTCTCCGTTCACGTAGGGACAATCCAGGTGGACTCTGGCGAGAGGATAAGGAGTGGTAGCAGTGAGGTCAGTGATGAAGACAGTTTCTCCGGTGTAGGCGATGTTGGGCACAGCCGACTTCAAGATGATCGATTGAAGAGCCGCTGTGTCCCTCAAGATCTTCAATTTGAAACGTCCCTCCGGATTTGAACCGGGCAGAGACAGTTCCAGTATACAGGTGGTTACTGAAAAGAGAAAGATCATTAACATTAACACCAACATTCATCACAGGCTTACCGGACTTAGGAGGAGTTGGTTTGGGTTTCTGTGTGTCAGTGGTTCCTTTGTATTGAGACTTACCACACTTGTCTATGGTATGTCCATAGAGTCTACAATACTTGCAGTACAATTGCGAGCCAGCTTGATCGGTACTCACTTTCTCGTAACTGTACCACGACTTCTTACTGGAGGATGGTTCGGGTGTCAGCCGGTGGATGAGGCTGTAAGTGTCAGCCGACTTAGCACACTTCAGGTAGTCGGTTTCTTCTTTATCTGCTAAATATAGACGGACAGGAGGCGGCACACGCCTCAAGAATTCTTCAACTAGCATCAGGTTGACGAGTTCTGTAAAAGTAGAGACATGTGCTGCTTCCAGCCATTTCATAAAATATCTCCGTTTTGTGTTAGCAAACTCGAGGAAGGTAGTGGTACTTGCCTTCAGGTGGTCACGGAATTTCCTTCGATAACTTTCTGTGGAGAGGAGGTAGACGTCCAACACTGCTTGTTTCAGAGTCTGGTAGTCATTCTCAGACGCCAAAGTACTGAGTGTGACTGCAGCTCTACCTGTAAGATGGACTCTGAGAAGTGTGGCCCATTGGTCGACAGGCCAACTGAGTTGATTAGCAAGGGTTTCAAAGGTGGTGAAAAACACATCAACTTCTGCTTCTACAAAGGATGGCATTAACTTACTTGCATGTGATATATTAAAACTGACGGGAAGATTGGCAGTAGCTTGCTGGCGTTGAGCGAAGTGTGAAGTTTCCAACGCGAATTCTCATTGACGACACTCTAGAGCCAGAGTCGCTTGCTGCTTGTCATGTTCGCGTTGCATCTCCAACTCGCGTTGTTTGGTTTCAAGCTGTACTCGTTCCCGCTCCTGGAGCATTGCAACCTCACGTTCCTGGAGGGCGAGTTCACCTTCGTGTTCTTCTTTCTTCAAGGCAGTTTCACGTTCCTTGAGGGCGAGTTCACGTTCCTTAAGGGCGATTTCTCGTTCGTGTTCTTCCTTTCGTATGGCAGCTGCTTCCCTTTGCTGCTCACGTTCAATCTTGGCCAGCTCTAGTTTGAGTTTCATCGTTGCCAAATCAGTTTTATCTGCAATATAGTAAGTTTCATGAGTTTCAGAGTCTATCTTACCTTGCTCTAAGAAATGATCCAGTAACAGGTTGTGTATTTCACTCTTGTTGGCTTGGTAGGGAACTGTTAGTTGATACTCATGTGCAAGAGTTTGTAATTCAGCCCTCTTGGCATGACTTAAAGTCCCTATTGCACCTGCTGGATCTGCACGGAAAGCTTGGAGACGAAACATGGTGAAATTAGCAAATAAATGTACAACGAATATACCGTTATATAGTGAATGTCAGAAACAGGACAACGTGGCAACTGGTACCTATCCTGTGGGATCTTTAACAATTAAAGTTAAGTACAAGATGTTAAATGATTAATTTAAATCAAGGGCGCAGGAAATCTTGTACCCGGTACTCATGTAAGAGGATAAGGGCAAGAAAATCCTACTAAACAAATGAAACAGAGTTTCGACAACAAATGAAACAGTTAATTGCCTCAAAAGTAAAATTGGTAGTCCAAGGATGTAGGCATACCTTGCCGAGTCTCTATAGGACATAAGCAAGTCTTTCCTACTGAAATTAATATGATACTTACAGAATTAGCGAACTTTTGTGCTCTGAAAAAGTAAGCTAATTCCCTACCGTTGTATGTATCATCATCTCTGACTGACGTGTAGGGGTGCGAGGTGTCAACTGGTGACGAGAACTGCTGCTGAGGTCCCAATTCAGCAACTAAAGTTCGAGCTAGAGGAACTATGGCCCTCTTTGTCCTCCTACAGTCAGATTGCAGAAGATTAGGTGCACTTGACCCGGGGCAGACCACAGTACCAGGGTACCAATATGATGATCTGTCAAAAATATGAGAAATATCCAAGGGACAAAAGATGGTAAACACGAGTAATAACACGGAGGGAGAGATGACCAATTAAGAGTATGACTGAGGCCTACAGTCACCACGTAATCCAAAGTTGTCTCACCTTCACCATATGCTACTCTCGTAATGCACAATACACTCCGCACCATATAGAAATGAAATTGAATATGAAAAATAGTAAAAGCTACGTTACGAAAGTTAAACACGCTTACCATTAATTACTACTTGGCACCAGTACCTGAGTGAAGCTCCTAGGACAGGCCCCCACTTAATATGTGACGGTAACGCATTGGTGTTCGGCTGTTTCAAAAGCTAGGGGTATGGCCTCATCACATAAAGAAACAAAAAAGAGAAAATCTGGAACTTCGTCTGTAGTAAGGTAATGGGAAGACACACAAAACACAAGTAAATTTAACAATGAGATTTTAATTACGTTAGAAAAGCAAAACATGAATAAAATGGACATACAAATTGGAACATAAAATCAATCAATTAAAATAATAAGAATAATCAATGGCAAAATGAAAAGTTACGTTAAGACAAGTGAGTAATAACAAGTGAATACTAAACAATACAATATATGGGTGCAGGAATATTGGCTTTAAGCTGCCACCTCTCTTAGTACACGTAAGCCAGAGCTTAGTCTACCAACGAGACGTGTTAACTTGTGGAAAGCACGGGATATTATGAGGGCTGTAGGTCGTGGTGGCCCCAGACATCAGGTAGGGTGGAGGGTGGAGGAAGCAGGTGCGACTGGGCACCAGCCAATCAGCGATGAGCAGGCGATGGACAGGTAGTTTGGTGGTTCGAGTGGTGGAGGTGGAGCAGGTGTTCCTGGTGCTGAATACGTTTGCTCTCTGGCAAACCTTGGTGTTGTACTTGTTGGATATTTCTTCCATATTAGTTGTATTGTTGTATAGGGACGAACTTAGGAGGGAAGAGCAGGCTCAATCTCTCTTGAAGGAGATTATAGTCACACAATATATATATATATATATATATATATATATATATATATATATATATATATATATATATATATATATATATATATATATATATATATATGTATATATATATATATATATATATATATATATATATATATATATATATATATATATATATATATAGGGGGGTACCACCACTGGTGCAATTATAGGGACCCATAGCCTCAGAGAAGGGAACACAGAACATTCAGGGAAAAACTTGCCATTTAACTCTGAATACGAAAGAGTGTTCGCTTCTCCTAACACCCCCCTTTTTATGGTGTACACTTTATTATGCAAGGTTATACAGTTACATATCTGATTTTATACAAAAAATTAACATTAAGAGGACACAAAAAAAGAGTTCGCTTCCTAAAGGCTGTAGATTTCCTCGAACTCCTCCGACGCCGGGCATGAACTGAGGATGCAGCGAGCATTCCCCCTCTGGATCGCGACACTCAGGCGCTGAAAGAGAAAACTTGCCGCTCTAGCGTCTCTTGTGGTGTCAATGAGCTTGGAACCAAGATCCTTAAGAAACCTTCTTGCACTCTCTCCCCATGGGCCTAGGGTCTCAGACCCTATTGGAACAAAGTTGTACCGATGATCTAATTGCCTGTACTTGGCTGACTTGTCTCTGCGTGTCGCCGCGGCTCCTGCTGTGCCGGCAGAGAGGTTGATGTATGTGGTTGCCAGGGTGGATACACAAGTATAGTCCCATGCCAACTGTCTGCCACCCTTCCACGGTCGCAGTGTGATTCCGTCTGGTCGGCCGGCAAAGCTAACAGAGTCACGGTTCAGTAGGTTGCGGGGCTCTCTCTCCGCTGGACACTGAGCAGAGGCAAGGCTTCTTTTAATGATGTCATTGACTTCGTCGTGTCAAGTGTGCCAACCACCAGATTTTCCACAGTGCAGGCCATGCAGTCCATATTTGTCAGCATCTGCCTCGCCGCAAATACACCTATGAACAGTGTGGATAGGGGCAGCAAGACGGAGAGCGACTGCAATACGGAGCTCCTGCGGATCAAGACGTGTTCCTGTCGCAGACATAGGGACTGCCAAAAGGAAGTCCCCTGCATGGGGAGCCTGCAAAGCTGTGAGGCGTGCACGATCACTGGGGGATGTTGCTGCCTCCAGCAAAGCTGTGGCTTCTTTGTCTACAATGGGGCTGTCCCAACTGGATTGTTTCTTGGCTTTCGGCATGGCTAGTCTGAGTGCTGGGTATATCCTGGGATATCCTCGATATATATATATATATATATATATATATATATATATATATATATATATATATATATATATATATATATATATATATATATATATATTTATATATATATATATATATATAATAACAACAAATAGTATAATATAAAATGAAAATCACTGGAATGAGACAGTAATTGCAAATAACAACTGATAATTCTGTAAAACAGTAGCTTTCTTTAATAATATAGTTACACTATAGTTAATTATTAAAGTTACACTAAACCAAAAATGAGGTAGATTAAATAGAGATACACTTAGGTACACTGAATGATAAAGTTTATACTAGAGGACACAGGCAAAGCCAGTGTACAATGGAACAAGAGAGTATGGAGTATATATATATAATGGCTTACTTACTATAATAATATAATTACACTATAGTTAATTACTAAAGTTACACTAAAACAAAAATGAGGTAGATTAATTAGAGATACACTCAGGTACACTGAATGATAAAGTTTATACTAGAGCACACAGGCAAAGCCAGTGTACAATGGAACAAGAGAGTATGGAGTATAAATAAACTAGAGTAAAAAACAAGAAAAAAAATATAAATAACAAAGATGACAATGTTAAAAAATAGAAATAAAACTTTTTGAAAGGAAAGACAGAGCTATAGTACACATTGGTAGTTAGATGAGACTATAAGTTGTATTCTGGTTATTCGGCTGTTATCCCACAGTCATCCAGGAAAGAATTCAGGTAGCCAAAGTGGTTATAACAAAAGTTTTTTCCAGTGTCAGTCTTCCTAGCTATAATTTTACCATCTCGCACAAAACAATGTTTAATTGCAGGGGAATTTTTGCAGAATCCACGCAGTTTAAGTAAGAGTGTTTGCTTGAACTTGGTCAGACATTCATTCACATAAACAGTGGATTTACTTGAGACTGAAGTTCTGATAAGGTCTGACTTGCGGGAGCAGCTATCTAATATAAGCTGATTTGATGTCACTTGCTTTTATTGAATAACTTATCTTATTCCGCAATTCCTGGATCACGATGGCAGCACAGTCTTCTCTGGCAGTTTCATGGGGAAAATCACGTGATGAGATAACGACAGAATCAAGGAGCTTAAGTTGGTCTGATTCGTCTTGGGTAACAGTTTGTTGCTGTTGCAGGGTGTTAAGATGGTTCTCAAACTTTTATAACATTTCTTCCTGTTTCTTTGTGGTTTCTGCTGGTTTAAAGTTTGTAACTGTGTCTTAAGAGAGCGTAATTCTTGTTCGAGGAGATCGACTCTTGCAGACAGATCTTGATTATTCTTGAGCATGGCTAAAGCATCACCCTGTAGGTTCAATATTTAATGTATTGAATACACTTAAAGTAACACCTAATGTGACAGTATCTCAACACAGTACAGCTCAAGTAGAGGCACGTTTACCTTCTATAGACTTGCCTACCTTTACTGGATTTTATGAAGAAAATTGGGATACATTTTGGACTTCGTTTAATGCTCATATACATTCTAAACCCTCCATAGATAAGGTAACTAAATTTTCTTACCTTCAAAGTCTCAAAGTGGAAGTTAAGAAGGTTATAGTTAATTTGTCTCTTGCAGACGAAAATTATGATATAGCTTTTCAACTGCTGGAAGTTAATTACTGTAACAAAGAATTAATTGTAGCTAATTTTTTTAACAATTAATGGACTGGTAAAAAAGTCCACCTAGTAATCACCCAGTCCACCTAGTCCACCTAGTAATCGACCAGACTCTTCAAGACTTTAGGTTGGAAATAGAGTCCCTTGTGAAAGCGTTAGGTACTAAATTAAAATTATCAGCTTCAGAATGATCATTAAAACAACTCCTTCAGAGGAAACGTCCTCGAACTTAGCAGAATTAGCAGAAATTGATTTAGAGGTAAAGAATCCTATGCTTCTTCCTCATCACCTCATCATTAGCACACTATCAGTATTACATTGTCATGAATATGGCACTTTACATGGGGGAGTGTCAGGCACTCTCACTGATTTAAGGCAGAAGTTTTGGCGTCCTCAGGGACGTCAAACTGTCGAATCTATAATTAAATCTTGTGTGATCTGCCGGAGGTATGACGCTCGGGTGTGTGTCTTTGCCCAGGACCTCCACCATTACCTAAAGAACGAGTTATATACCTTCGTCCCTTTGAGACCACTGGGGTAGACTACACATGACCTCTTATTTTAACCGGCACTCCGGACAAGATTCCGGTGAAAGCCTATATATGTCTCTTTACGTGTGCAACTACAAGAGGTGTACACTTAGAAGTAACTTCTGACATGAGTACAGAAGCTTTCCTACGAGCTTTTCGAAAGTTTGCAGCACGTCGATCGTGCCCCAAACTGATTATCTCGGATAATGGATCCAATTTTGTAGCCGGAGAAGCCTGCTTTAGGGAAATATGGAATCATCCAGTCGTGCAGTCGTTCACTCTTAAACCAAAGACAGTGCCACTAGAAATTCATACCTCCCAGAGCACCTTGGCAAGAAGGATTCTACGAACGATTGGTAGGCACTGTGAAACGATGCTTAAGAAAAGTCCTACAGCATAAAAAATTAGCCTTACCAAGTTTCAAACCATTGTCACGGAAATAGAGGCACGAGTCAACAACAGACCCCTAACTTATCTTTCAGATGCTTTCTCACAAAGAGAACCCACTGAGTCCCTATCATCTGATACATGGCAGTCTCCTTAGTCATCTAATATCTCTAGAATATGAAATCCGGAACACCCCTCATGTGTCAAAAGGAACGACTTAATGGAAAGTTAAATACATCTTTCCAGAGTGATAGGCAGGTAGAATGAAGTGTGGACTCGAGAGTATCTTACTACTCTGAGAGAATATCATTATGGAACTGCAAGCCCCTATAATACAATCAGTTTAAAAACAAGTGATCAGTTTTAGTTGATAGTGACGGACCAAGGTCAGAGTGGCCAATGGCAAAATTGTTGCTGTCCACCCAGATCACCAAGGAATACTAAGAATAGGTTGGGTCCAGTGTCGAGGCACGACCACCCTAAAAACTTTAGAGAAATTAGTTCCTCTGGAATTAGCAGAACACGAGAGTTCTTCAGATGTAAATTTACCTCAGGTTCCTGAAGAAAATAACTCTACAAATACTAACACTCGTCCATCAATGATGGCAGCGCAACAATGTAAATTAAATCTTTAACAGGATTTTAATTCTGCATGAATGCAGATGATGATAGTCATCTGATGTTGAGATTTCATGAGTCTTCAGGAACAATTCGGTGACCAAGTAACTTAACCATTACAAGTCATTGCGACCTTAATCATTGATTTTGCTGTAGATCTTACAGATTTCTTGATCTTAGATGACCATATTATTAATACTTTAAATCTTTCAATTGATGTTCCCATGATGACAGATTAATGTCATAGTTTCATACCTGTTTCACAGATACGGGACATCTGTCATGTGCACACTAACCAACAAACTTACTAACCTGTTCTGAATTTATATCTTCGGGGGAGAGAGTCAGGTACGTCAGTACTGAATCATGAAATGCGACCCGTGTTTTCTCGCCCCCGGAGTTATGTTGGAAATTTCCAGCTCCCAAATACTGACAACTTGTGCGATAAAAGGTATTTATTGTTCTAGGCATTATAATTCACTAATACTACTAACCAGTTGTGTAGCAATATTAAATCTTATTAATCTGAGGCGTAGTAACAACATATTCTTCCTAGAATTCATGGCTGCGATTGCGTCACCCGCCCAGCTCCTGAAATTAAATTACATATATTTATAAATTGAATTAAATCCAGTCTAACCTTGTAGAATTTATTAAAGAATATAGATTGGCAATTGATTTTGTGATTTTGTTCTATTTAGCAAATTATATAGCCATTTATGGGAAAGAGTTTTATACAGCTGTAATCAGCTGATCCAGTAAACAAAGTAATGAACTAAAATTTCCACTATGAATATAAATTTTCCATCTAACGTCATTTAGGTTAAATGATTTGCACAGCGAGGGAACAATCTGCTGTTACCTAAAGTACGTTATTGTGACATAAAATAACGTCAGATATGTTTCCATCAATTCGGAAATTAGAATAAAATATTGCAAATTATTAACTATGTTTCCAACATCCAGCGCTAGGGGGCACGCGGAACAGTGGCCAGAGACTTGACAGAGAGACGCCATAACGGTTTGGTGCCCTGAAGCTGATCATTATTATCGTTTAAATTTAGGAGCATCCGTGCATTAACGGACTTCAGACCAATTCGAGAGTTTCAACTTATTACGGACACCGCGTCTGGCAAGGCTGAGTACCCTTAATATATTACTTTGGCCATTATTCTATATTTATGTAGGGGGGGGGCCTTGTCGTTACGGCTCATACAAACCTAATAACTCCCGTGAATGGAATTCTTATGCCCAATCCACTCTAATTTCATGAGTGAACGCATATATATATATTATTAGGTGGAAATTACATGTTATTAATATTTCAGCGTGGAGCTAGCTACAAGGGAAACGTAATTCAACCAGTGGAATCACGTGTCGCCAGAGATAACAGTCATTGACAGGATTAGACGGGTCATAGAGCTGCTGGACGTATTCTCCGTTCAGCTTTGGCAGCTAAGCTTCCAAATGTTTCGATTTAGTAGTTAGCATACTAACCCATGTATTAATTATTTCTGATTTATTCATGAAAATATTATTTCTATATTATACGTAGACTAACATTATAGAACTTAGCCCCCCAAAAGATGTGTAAGGGAATTACTCAACTTTAAATGAAAGTCTTTAAAGTCCACTTCTCCAAATTCATTTTGAATCAATTATTAAATTTATTATTATAAGATCCATAGGTCACAGGTTTTAGAGGCCATAAAATTTTATATGGTCCTCATGAATTTATGAATGATATTATAAGGAGTAAAATCCCTCACAGTGCCTCCCATATGTCCCTTCGTCCTGGTATCCCACGCGTATTCTCTTGTTTTGATTTGAGACATGTGTCTCCTCGTCCTGGTCCTGATCATATATTTTACCGTATTGGTTATTCCTATGTGTCTCATAGACCTGGTACCTCCCATGTGTCTCATAGACCTGGTACCTCCCATGTGTCTCATAGACCGGGTACCTCCCATGTGTCGCATAGACCTGGTACCTCTCATGTGCCTCATAGACCTGGTACCTCCCATGTGTCTCATAGACCTGGTACCTTCCATTTGTCTCATAGACCGGGTACCTCCCATGTGTCTCATAGACCTGATACCTCTCATGTGCCTCATAGACCTGGTACCTCCCATGTGTCTCATAGACCTGGTACCTCCCATGTGTCTCATAGACCTACTACCTCCCATGTTTCTCATAGACTTGGTACCTCCCATGTGCCTCATAGACCTACAACCTCCCATGTGTCTCATAGACCTACTACCTCCCATGTTTCTCATAGACCTGGTACCTCCCATGTGTCTCATAGACCTGGTACCTTCCATTTGTCTCATAGACCGGGTACCTCCCGTGTGTCTCATAGACCTGATACCTCCCATGTGTCTCATAGACCTACTACCTCCCATGTTTCTCATAGACTTGGTACCTCCCATGTGCCTCATAGACCTACAACCTCCCATGTGCCTCATAGACCTGCTACTTCCCATGTGCTACATAGACCTGGTACCTCCCATGTGCCTCATAGACCTGGTACCTCCCATGTGCCTCATAGACCTGGTACTTCTCATGTGCCTCATAGACTTTGTAACTCCCATGTGGCTCATAGACCTGTTTCCTCCCATGTGTCTCATAGAATTGATACCTCCCACGTGCCTCATAGACTTGGTACCTCCCATGTGGCTCATAGACCAGGTACCTTCAATGTGCCTCATAGACCAGGAATCTCTCATGTACCTCATAGACCTGGTACCTCCCATTTGTCTCATAGACTTGGCACCTCCCATGTGTCTCATAGACCTGGTACCTCCCATGTGTCTCATAGACCTGGTACCTCACATGTGTCTCATAGACCTGGTGCCTTCCATGTGTCTCATAGACCTGGTACCTCCCATCTGTCTCATAGACCTGGTACCTCCCATGTGTCTCATAGACCTGGTACCTCCCATGTGTCTTATAGACCTGGTACCTCTCATGAGCCTCATAGACCTGGTACCTCCCATGTGTCTCATAGACCTGGTACCTTCCATTTGTCTCATAGACCGGGTACCTCCCATGTGTCTCATAGACCTGATACCTCTCATGTGCCTCATAGACCTGGTACCTCCCATGTGTCTCATAGACCTGGTACCTCCCATGTGTCTCATAGACCTACTACCTCCCATGTTTCTCATAGACTTGGTACCTCCCATGTGCCTCATAGACCTACAACCTCCCATGTGTCTCATAGACCTACTACCTCCCATGTTTCTCATAGACCTGGTACCTCCCATGTGTCTCATAGACCTGGTACCTTCCATTTGTCTCATAGACCGGGTACCTCCCGTGTGTCTCATAGACCTGATACCTCCCATGTGTCTCATAGACCTACTACCTCCCATGTTTCTCATAGACTTGGTACCTCCCATGTGCCTCATAGACCTACAACCTCCCATGTGCCTCATAGACCTGCTACTTCCCATGTGCTACATAGACCTGGTACCTCCCATGTGCCTCATAGACCTGGTACCTCCCATGTGCCTCATAGACCTGGTACTTCTCATGTGCCTCATAGACTTTGTAACTCCCATGTGGCTCATAGACCTGTTTCCTCCCATGTGTCTCATAGAATTGATACCTCCCACGTGCCTCATAGACTTGGTACCTCCCATGTGGCTCATAGACCAGGTACCTTCAATGTGCCTCATAGACCAGGAATCTCTCATGTACCTCATAGACCTGGTACCTCCCATTTGTCTCATAGACTTGGCACCTCCCATGTGTCTCATAGACCTGGTACCTCCCATGTGTCTCATAGACCTGGTACCTCACATGTGTCTCATAGACCTGGTGCCTTCCATGTGTCTCATAGACCTGGTACCTCCCATCTGTCTCATAGACCTGGTACCTCCCATGTGTCTCATAGACCTGGTACCTCCCATGTGTCTTATAGACCTGGTACCTCTCATGAGCCTCATAGACCTGGTACCTCCCATGTGCCTCATAGACCTGGTACCTCCCATGTGTCTCATAGACTTGGTACCTCTCATGTGCCTCATAGACCTGGTACCTCCCATGTGCCTCATAGACCTGGTACCTCCCATGTGTCTCATAGACTTGGTACCTCTCATGTGCCTCATAGACCTGGTACCTCCCATGTGCCTCATAGACCTGGTGCCTCATTGACCTGCTACCTCCCATGTGCCTCATAGACCTGCTACCTCCCATGTGCCTCATAGGCCTGCTACTTCTCATGTGCCACATAGACCTGGTACCTCCCATGTGCTTCATAGACCTGGTACCTCCCATGTGCCTCATAGACCTGGTGCCTCATTGACCTGCTACCTCCCATGTGCCTCATAGACCTGCTACCTCCCATGTGCCTCATAGGCCTGCTACTTCTCATGTGCCACATAGACCTGGTACCTCCCATGTGCCTCATAGACCTGCTACCTCCCATGTGCCTCATAGGCCTGCTACTTCTCATGTGCCACATAGACCTGGTACCTCCCATGTGCCTCATAGACCTGCTACTTCCTATGTGCTACATAGACCTGGTACCTCCCATGTGCTTCATAGACCTGGTACCTCCCATGTGCCTCATAGACCTGGTACTTCTCATGTGCCTCATAGACTTGGTAACTCCCATGTGGCTCATAGACCTGTTTCCTCCCATGTGTCTCATAGAATTAATACCTCCCATGTGCCTCATAGACTTGGTACCTCCCATGTTTCTCATAGACCAAGTACCTTCAATGTGCCTCATAGACCTGGTATCTCTCATGTACCTCATAGACCTGGTACCTCCCATGTGTCTCATAGACTTGGTACCTCCCATGTGTCTCATAGACCTGGTACCTCCCATGTGTCTCATAGACCTGGTACCTCCCATGTGTCTCATAGACCTACTACCTCTCATGTGCCTCATAGACCTACTACCTCTCATGTGCCTCATAGACCTGGTACCTCCCATGTGCCTCATAGACCCACTTCCTCCCATGTGCCTCATAGACCTACTTCCTCCCATGTGTCTCATAGACCTGGTACCTCCCATGTGCCTCATAGACCTGGTACCTCCCATGTGCCTCATAGACCTGGTGCCTCATTGACCTGCTACCTCCCATGTGCCTCATAGACCTGCTACCTCCCATGTGCCTCATAGGCCTGCTACTTCTCATGTGCCACATAGACCTGGTACCTCCCATGTGCCTCATAGACCTGGTACCTCCCATGTGCCTCATAGACCTGGTGCCTCATTGACCTGCTACCTCCCATGTGCCTCATAGACCTGCTACCTCCCATGTGCCTCATAGACCTGCTACTTCTCATGTGCCACATAGACCTGGTACCTCCCATGTGCCTCATAGACCTGGTACCTCCCATGTGCCTCATAGACCTGGTACTTCTCATGTGCCTCATAGACTTGGTACCTCTCATGTGGCTCATAGACCTGGTACCTCCCATGTGTCTCATAGACCTGGTACTTCTCATGTGCCTCATAGACTTGGTACCTCTCATGTGGCTCATAGACCTGGTACCTCTCATGTGCCTCATAGACCTGATACTTATCATGTGCCTCATAGACTTTGTACCTCTCATGTGGCTCATAGACCTGTTTCCTCTCATGTGTCTCATAGACTTGATACCTCCCATGTGCCTCATAGACCTGGTACCTCCCATGTACCTCATAGACCTGGTACCTCCCAAGTGTCTCATAGACCTGGTACCTCCCATGTGTCTCATAGACCTACTACCTCCCATGTTTCTCATAGACTTGGTACCTCCCTTGTGTCTCATAGACTTGGTACCTCCCATGTGTTTCTTAGACCTGGTACCTCCCATGTGCCTCTTAGACCTGGTACCTCCCATGTGCCTCATAGACCTGCTACTTCTCATGTGCTACATAGACCTGGTACCTCCCATGTGCCTCATAGATCTGGTACCTCCCCATGTGCCTCATAGACCTGGTACCTCCCATGTGCCTCATAGATCTGGTACCTCCCCATGTGCCTCATAGACCTGGTACCTCTCATGTGTCTCATAGACCTGGTACCTCTCATGCGCCTCATAGACCTTGTACCTCCCATGTGCCTCATAGGTCTACTACCTCCCATGTGCCTCATAGACCTGCTACTTCCCATGTGCTACATAGAACTGGTACCTCCCATGTGCCTCATAGACCTGATACCTCCCATGTGCCTCATAGACCTGGTACTTCTCATGTGCCTTATAGACTTGGTATCTCCCATGTGGCTCATAGACCTGTTTCCTCCCATGTGTCTCATAGACTTGATACCTCCCATGTGCCTCATAGACTTGGTACCTTCCATGTGGCTCATAGACCAGGTACCTTCCATGTGCCTCATAGACCTGGTACCTCGCATGTACCTCATAGACCTGGTACCTCCCATGTGTCTCATAGACTTGGTACCTCCCATGTGTCTCATAGACTTGGTACCTCCCATGTGTCTCATAGACCTGATACCTCCCATGTGTCTCATAGACCTGGTACCTCTCATGAGCCTCATAGACTTGGTACCTCTCATGTGCTTCATAGACCTGGTACCTCCCATGTGGCTCATAGACCTGGTACCTCCCATGTGTCTCATAGACCTACTACCTCCCATGTGCCTCATAGACCTGGTACCTCCCATGTGCCTCATAGACCTACTTCCTCCCATGTGACTCATAGACCTGGTACCTCCCATGTGCCTCATAGACCTGGTGCCTCATAGACCTGGTGCCTCCCATGTGCCTCATAGACCTGCTACCTCCCATGTGCCTCATAGACCTGCTACTTCCCATGTGCTACATAGACCTGGTACCTCCCATGTGCCTCATAGTCCTGGTACCTCCCATGTGCCTCATAGACCTGGTACTTCTCATGTGCCTCATAGACTTGGTACCTCTCATGTGGCTCATAGACCTGGTACCTCCCATTTGTCTCATAGACCTGGTACTTCTCATGTGCCTCATAGACTTGGTACCTCTCATGTGGCTCATTGACCTGGTACCTCCCATGTGCCACATAGATCTGGTACTTCTCATGTGCCTCATAGACTTGGTACCTCTCATGTGGCTCATAGACCTGGTACCTCTCAAGTGTCTCATAGACCTGATACTTCCCATGTGTCTCATAGACTTACTACTTCCCATGTGTCTCATAGACTTGGTACCTCCCATGTGTCTCATACACTTGGTACCTCCCATGGGTTTCTTAGACCTTGTACCTCCCATGTGCCTCTTAGACCTGGTACCTCCCATGTGCCTCATAGACCTGGTACTTCTCATGTGCCTCATAGACTTGGTACCTCTCATGTGGCTCATAGACCTGGTACCTCCCATTTGTCTCATAGACCTGGTACTTCTCATGTGCCTCATAGACCTGCTATTTCTCATGTGCTACATAGACCTGGTACCTCCCATGTGCCTCATAGACCTGGTACCTCCCATGTGTCTCATAGACCTGGTACTTCCCATGTGTTTCATAGACCTGGTACCTCCCATGTGTCTCATAGACCTGCTACCTCCCATGTGCCTCATAGATCCGGTACCTCCCATGTGCTTCATAAAGACTTTGTCCGACCCATTTGACCCTTTTAAATTTCGTGTGTCCCCTCGTTCGTGTTCTACCGTTCTGGTTCATGTTATGTGCCCCTCATTTTTGCTCCTCTCATGTGTATCATCTTGACTACTTAGATACCCATGAGGATTGTAAACGTCAGGGTCATGTCTACTATGTTACGTTTTACCTTCATTGATGTTAGCCAACGTGCTCACACTCATGCATTTTATCTCATAGTTTGCACGTGGGGAAATCATCGTTTGTACGTGGGGAACTCATGACTTGCACGTGGGGAACTCATCGTTTGTACGTGGGGAACTCATGGCTTGCACGTGGGAAACTCATGGCTTGCACGTGGGGAACTCTTGGCTTGCACGTGGGGAACTCGTGGCTTGCACGTGGGGAACTCATGGTTTGCACGTGGGGAACTCATGGCTTGCACGTGGGGAACTCATGGCTTGCACGTGGGGAACTCGTGGCTTGCACGTGGGGAACTGATGGCTTGCACGGGGAAACTCGTGGCTTACACGTGGGGAACTCACGGCTTGCACGTGAGGAACTCATGGCTTGCACGTGGGGAACTCTTGGCTTGCACGTGGGGAACTCATGGCTTGCACGTGGGGAACTCATGGCTTGCACGTGGGGAACTCATGGCTTGCACGTGGGGAACTCATGGCTTGCACGTGGGGAACTCGTGGCTTGCACGTGGGGAACTCTTGGCTTGCACGTGGGGAACTCATGGCTTGCACGTGGGGAACTCATGGCTTGCACGTGGGGAACTCTTGGCTTGCACGTGGGGAACTCATGGCTTGCGCGTGGGGAACTTTTGGCTTGCACTTGGGGAACTCATGGCTTGCACGTGGGGAACTCCTGGCTTGCACGTGGGGAACTCATGGCTTGCACGTGGGGAACTCATGGCTTGCACGTGGGGAACCCATGACTTGAACGTGGGGAACTCATGGCTTGCACGTGGGGAACTCATGGCTTGCACGTGGGGAACTCATGACTTGCACGTGGGGAACTCATGGCTTGCACGTGGGGAACTCATGACTTGCACGTGGGGAACTCATGACTTGCACGTGGGGAACTCATGGCTTGCACGTGGGGAACTCATGGCTTGCACGTGGGGAACTCATGACTTGCACGTGGGGAACTCATGGCTTGCACGTGGGGAACTCATGACTTGCACGTGGGGAACTCATGACTTGCACGTGGGGAACTCATGACTTGCACGTGGGGAACTCATGACTTGCACGTGGGGAACTCATGACTTGCACGTGGGGAACTCATGACTTGCACGTGGGGAACTCATGACTTGCACGTGGGGAACTCATGGCCTGCACTCACCTGATAGCAAACCTTTGCAAAATATAATTCGAGATTTCTTCCCTGTTTGAAGCAAGGGGCCAATACTCTATACTAATTCTCCATACTTAGAAGTGGTGTAAAATACGTTATTTATAGCATTTTGTTAGCTCTTTGTTCACATTCCTGAGTGTAGTATAAATAATATGGTTCTAGTGTATTACAGCGGTAGAAAGAGGTATCCCCACGCTGCAATTAAGTTTTAAATTACAATGAACTACCAAATTCATAACATTTTTCATCAGCGCTAAACAACCGCATCCGTTCCATGCACGTCAACTATAGCCCAACCCTTCAAATGTATTTAAATTTTAGGTAAATTATTTTTGTAATTCAGTTTTGGCGCAGGACGAAGATGGAGTAATATGTCAACCAAGACTTTTATATGATCTGGGAAGATAGGTTTACATTGAAGGAACACAGATGACGTGATGTTCCCCCAGAACGATTCCTCAGGTTGAAGCCCGCAGCTGGCTGAGAGTCTTGTGTTATAACTTCCGTTTTCTGGGGGGCCACGAGATTGGGCTCAGCTTGAAACTTTCAAAATGTTTAATTTGTTCAAACTTTAGATGTTTTGATATTAGAGATGGGCTGGGAGGCTAGGCGTACAAGGGACTGACTGATCGGGAATGGAACAAAAGGACGTAGGTTGGGCGGGCATTCAAGATAAAAGGGTGGATGGCAGGGTGCAAAAGAGACAGGCACGCCGGGTAGACCAGGAAAGATACAGGTTGAGCGGGCAGGAATGTCAGCATCCTGTCCTCTCATCCAATAGCTCGCTCGTCTTACGTTATGGTCACTAACGTTACAAAGGCAAACTACTATGGAATGTAACGCGTCACAAATATCTACGTTTACTATGCATCGGACTCGATAGGTTAGGTAGGTTGCTTGGGTTCGTTAATTTCTGGTTGGGTTAGAAAGTTAAATTATTTATTGAGCGGCAAATGAAAGGAATGAGCTGAAGGAAGATATACAGGAGACGATATGAGGCAAGACATACAAGAGAAGATCTGAGGCACGACATACAGAAGACAAGCTGAGCCAAGACATACAGAAGACAAGCTGAGACAAGACATATAGAAGGCAAGCTGAGACAAGACATACAGAAGACAAGCTGAGACAAGACATACAGAAGACAAGCTGAGACAAGACATACAGAAGACAAGCTGAGACAAGACATACAGAAGACAAGCTGAGACAAGACATAAGGAGGCGATCAGAGTCAAGACATACAGGAGACAAGCTGAGACAAGACAAACAGAAGTCAAATTGAGGCAAGACATACAAGAGACAAGCTCAGGCAAGACATACAGGAGACAAGCTGAGGCATGACATACAGGAGACGAGCCGAGGCAAGACATACAGGAGATGATCTGAGACAAGACATACAGGAGACAAGCTGAGACAAGACATACAGAAGTCAAATTGAGGCAAGACATACAGGAGACAAGCTGAGGCATGACATACAGGAGACGAGCCGAGGCAAGACATACAGGAGACGAT